>NW_026592548.1:16242906-16271001 GCF_907164565.1 Psammomys obesus
TTCCTTCCTTCCTTCCTTCCTTCCTTCCTTCCTTCCTTCCTTCCTTCCTTCCTTCCTTCCTTCCTTCCTACTATTTTGTCAGTTAGTAAGTCTTGTAAGTCTGAAGATTCGTGCCTGTCCTCATAGCACATCTTTGCTTATTTCTTCCCTTCTTAGTCCCCATTTAATGGTTCTAAAGTCACCACTAGCCAGTTTTTAACCTTACGGGTCTGACTTTCACATTTGTTAGCTTGTCTTGTGCTCTATTTCACAGGCTTCCTTGCAAGTAGTTGGCTGATGTGGATACAAGCCCTGACTGTCTCATATTTGCTAGCTTCTTGGGTTTGATAGGTTTCTAAATTTTTTTAGATCTTCTCGTTTTGTTCATAATGCATTCAGTTATTCAGATTTTTCCACTGAGTTTTTAAATTTAAATATCATCATTTTCTGTTTCCAAGAATTAGTGTTTTGTTCTCTGAGAACTGTAAGAAAGCAGCATTTTGTTTTTGGTTATTGGATAATTGTCTTCATGAATCTTTACTGAAACTAATTGAAATTTAAGCAAAATTATCTCGTACTTTCTGACTAATCTCCTTTCTCTCTGAGGTAAATTACTCCCTCTCCCTTTTTCTGCAATTTCACAGAATATTTAATAATTCTTTGAATGTGTCCCCATATATATATATATTCTTAGGAGTTCTTGAGCCTCTAAGAGAAATTAGAAAAATCGGTTTTCATTTTAGTGACAATCTCTTGAAATATCGGGTTCCAGAACATCTTGCGTAGAAAACAATGTCAGAATCTATGCTTGCATTTGTATTTATTGGGCCATTTGGGCCCTGTGTTCACTCAGTTACATCAGAGGCCAGTGCAGGAGGATAACTTCCACACACAGCACCTGACCATGCTAAGAAACATGGCTCCATTCTATTTCACTCATAGGTGGGTGAATACATAATGTAATATTGAAATTATATTCATTTTGAGAAATAAAAAAACATTAATAAGTATTTGGGGATCATAATATAAAGTAGAACTCTTCGGGGGACTCAGAATGGCTGGCAATCCTATTCAAGACTGAGCAGCTTTTATTTATTTTTACTTAAATTCATTTATTATTTATTTAGGATTTAGGTTTTTTGTTTGTTTGTTTGTTTTGGAAAGAGGACCTCATATAACTCAGGCTGGCTTCAAAGTAGCTATGTGGGTAAAGATGCTGTTAAGCTCCTGGTCCTCCTGGCTCCACCTGCTGAGTGCTGGGACCATGACATCATGCCAAAGTTGTTCCTGGGAATCGAACCCAGGATTTCATACATGCTAGGCGTCTTAGTTTGGGTTTTATTGCTGTGAAGAGACACCATGACCAAGGCAACTCTTACCGAGGCAAACATTTCATTGGGGCTGGCTTACAGTTTCAGAGGTTTAGTCCGTTATCATCATCGGCAAGAAACATGGCAGTGTGCAGGCAGACATGGTGCTGGAGGAGCCGAGAGTTCTACATCTTGAGCTGAAGGCAGCCAGGAGGAGGCTGATGTCCACACAGGGTGGAACTTAAGCATAGGAGACCTCAAACCTTACCCCCACAGCCTCCTACAAGGCCACACCTACTCCAGTGAAGCCACACCTCCTAATAGTGCCATTCCCTATGGGCCAAGCATTCAAACACTTGAGTCTATGGGGGCCGTTCCTATTCAGACCACCCCTCTAGGCGAGCTGTCTGCAAACCAATCCGCACCCTCAGCTCCAAGAGACGCTGCATTTTACACTTCCCTCCACTGGCCGTTGTTATCAAACCCAGTACTGTCCCAGAGTCCTCTATGCTTCAATTTCTGCCCACTGCTGCTACAGAACGCCCACTAGGCGTATCACTCTCCTCTCCAGGGAAAAATTCTTCAAGCTTTCACCAGAAGGCAGAAGCTACTAACTGCTAGGTGATCTGCAGGCATGGGTGGGAGGGTGGGGGATAGGAGCGTCGTTGATTCAGCTGTTCCAACACAGTTCTTTTAATTAATTGCTCTCCTGGTTTCTCACTCCCCTCCCTGCCACCCCCTCCTGCCCTAGCTTTGCATTTGTTGCCTCTGAGCTTGGAACTTGGCCAGCACTGTACTGCAGTAGAGTCTCATTTCACTGTCACTTGGGTCTCTGGTGCTTTCTGCTCTGCAGGAATGCTTCCATTGCTTGTCCACTTTAGCTGCACTCTGCTATTCTTGAGCAGTTTTCATTGCCTTGTTTTATTCCACTTGTCTGTCTGTTTGAGGAGTACTGGGAATTGAGCCCCAAAGCCTTTCTCTGAGTTACACCCCAGCCCTGGTTTCATATTTCAAAACTTACCTTTTCTATGCTCTATTCAGAGTTTTTGGAGGAGGACAAGGCAGGTATCTGCATTCAGAGCTCCCTGCTCCATGGCTTTGAGTTTGTATCTGAAGACAGATGTGTTTGCTCTCCTCTGTCCAACCTTAACACACAGCTCAGTTACACCCCTTAAGAGAATGCCACCCTTTCTGTTCTGTTTGCTCTGTGCTAAACAAACTCCCAGCCTTCATTCTAGAAGGGAACTGATTCTTAGGAGAGAATTTAATAAAACTCCATTTAGTCTTTACTCGGAAGTCTTCTCAGTTCACACCCAGATTGAATTAAATATTCTCAAGTAGCTAGGTGGTGGTAGCACAGGCCTTTAATCCCAGGTCGTGGGAAGCAGAGGCAGGCTGATCTCTGTGAGTTCAAGGTCAGCCTGGTCTACAGAGCATATTCCAGGACAGCCAAGGTTACATAGAGAAACCCTGTCTCAAAAAACCATAAACCATTGTATGGTTTTGGCTTCTTTGTAAAAAATCAAGAGTCCATAGGTGTGTGGGTTTATCTCTGGGTCTTTGCTTTGAATCCATTGATCCACCAGTCTGTTTCTCTGCTGGTACCATGCAGTTTTTATTACTGTTGCTCTATAGCACAGCTTGAGATCAGGGTGTGGTGGAGACACCTCCAGAAGATTTTTTATTGTAGAGGATTGTTTTACCTACTTGGGGTTTTTGGTTTTTCCATATGAATTTGAGAATTGTTCTTTCAAAGTCTATAAAGAATTGTGTTGGCAATTTGATGGGAATTGCATTGAATCTGTAGATTGCTTTTGGTAAGATGGCCATTTTCACAATGTTAATCCCACCAATCTATGAGCCTGGGAGATCTTTCTGTTTTCCAATATCTTCTTCAATTTCTTTCTTCAGAGACTGGAAGTTTTTTTTTTTTTTTTTTTTTTTTTTTTTTTTTTTTTTCATACAAGTCTTCCACTTGCTTGATTACATCAAGATAATGGATGGAACTAGAAAAGACCATCCTGAGTGAGGTAACCCAGAACCAGAAAGACAGGCATGGTATATTCTCACTTATAAGCAGATATTAGCCATATAATACAGGATAACCACACTACAACCCACAGACCTAAAGAAGCTAAAGAACAAGAAGGACCCTAAGGAGGATACTTAATTCTCATTAAGAAGGGCAAATAGAATAGACACAGAAGTGGTTGAAGAGAGGGAACAGGATGGAAGCCTATCATAGATCTTCTCTGAAAGACTCCACCCGGCAGGGGATGGAAGTAGATGCTAACACTTACAGCTAAACTTTGGGCAGAGTACAGGGAGTCTAATGGAAGAGTGGGGGGATAGAGGGACCTGAAGGGGACAGGAGCTCCACAAGGAGACCAAAAGAGATAACAAATCTGGGCCCAGGGGAGCCTGAGGAGACTGTTGTACCAACCAAGGACCATGCATGGAGAGAATCTAGGCCCCCTGCTCAGATGTAGTTCACAGACAGCTCAGTCTCCAAGTAGGTCACCTAGTAAGGGGAGCAGGTGCTGTCTCTGACATGGACTCTGTTGCCTGCTCTTTGATCACTGTTAACAGAAGTTTGCAGGAAATAAAGCAAATGAAAATACAACCCTCCCTCACTCTGTCATTTATGCAGCACAGAGGATAAGGGTCACATGGAATGAAACAATGCTGATGAAAACAGAGAAAGAAAAGGAAGAAGAGACCTAAAGGAATGGCTTTGCATCTAGTCCTGCCATGACCATTGCAGATACATCAGTTATGAATTTCCCTTAACTTGAATTGGCTTTCATTACATGCAGTCCAAAGATCTCAAGCAGAGTCACAACGGTTGAGTGGTCTCTGAAGTGGTCTCAGAGGCTTCTGGGTGAAGCCTCTGGGACTGTGGCATCTCAGCTGAGCCAAGGAGCTTCCCAGGAAGATTAGAGCTAGAGGGAGGTAGGGATGGTGGTGGAAACAGTGGCCGTGGTGGGGGATGTTAGGAGTGCTAGGTGGAAGGAAGATCTTGTGTGAATACCTGGAAACAAGAACCACGTGGTACACTGGGGAATTTCCAGGTCTCTGCCATGCTTCCAGTGGAGTGTGCATAACTGTTTTCTGAGAGGCAGTAGAAGGGTCACTAAAATGCTACTTGCTGTGTGTTCTCATGGAACAAATAGAAAAGAAGATGTCGTTGCCCTCAAAGAAACGAACACTCCCCAAGGAGGGAGGGTGGATACAAACAGCCATGAAATTAAATCATGAGACACATATGTGAGATGAGGGAGCAAGTCACACATTGTCAGGTAGATACACAGGTATGAGTACAAAGAAGGCCAAGATCAGTGTGAGTCCCGGCCAGGGTGAGGTTTGGACTGACCCTTGACTAAAGGACAGAGTGGGGTCCAGGGCAGGACACAGTTCTTCTGCAGACGACTGAGGATACCACCTGGATGCTGTAGGAAGTTGAATCGGAGGGTAGTGGGGCACACGCTTGGAATGGTAGGTCAGAGCCAGCTTGGGGAAAGGCTTGACTGTCTGGTGCCCATGGACTTCATCTCAAAGGCAGCTCAGAGCCTGAAGATGAGGAGTGTGAGACAGCAAACAAATAGTGTCAAGGAATGGTTCAGCGAGCATGTGAAGTATGAGCTGTTGGAGTTAGCAGGCAGGCATGCTTGATTATGGCTGAGCTGGGACAGGGACAGGGACAGGGACAAAGGCAGAATGCATGGGCTCCATTTCCTCAACACGAGGAATAACAACAACAACAACAACAAAACGAAGAAAGAAAGCACGAGTAGGGCTGCCTGTCAGACAGAATGGACTTGTCATCCCGGGGAGGACGGCTCTGCCACCACAGTCCTTGTGTACACTCATTCTCTGGGGAAATATGCAGCTGCTGCAGCAGCCTTGATGGAGAAGGACAGGGATGGACGACAGAAGTGATTATGCGGTGATGCATAACAATTGAATCGCTGTAAGTTACACCTCCTGTGTCAATATGCAGAACTGGTTTGACTGAATTCAGTGAAAAGAACACCTGAATCCAGGAAGACAACACTTTTTTTTTTTTTTTTTTTTTGATTCGTCAGCATGACACCAAAGGCCCTGTTTAAATGCTTCTCTTTCTCTAAGAACATTCTGTTGTTACCCAGGAAAATCGGAATCGTTACCTGGTGGGCTGCAAGGCTAATGAGGCCAGCATACTGTAGTTATCCTAACGGTGGTCACTTAGCCCCCATGGACTTCCTTCAGTGATATTACTCAGCAGGTGTGTATCTGGGCACACCAAAGCCTCAAGATGCTGGCTGTGGGGCACAGGAACTCTTCTTTCCTTCCTCCTCCCCTCCCTCCCTCCTCCCCTCTCTTCCTTCCTCCTTATCTCCATTCCACCCTCCCTCCCTTCCTTCTTTCTTTTTTTTTTCTGTTTTGAGATCCTGTTTTGAGACAGGGTCTCACCTAGCCTCAAATTCACCATGTAGCCAAAGATGACCTTGAACTTTTGATTGTCTTGCTACTACCTGCAAGCGCTAGGATTATAGGTGTCCATGAGCACACTCAGCTAGGAAGTCCTAGTTTCAGATCCCAACTCTGGCTGGCTAGGTGTAGCACTTCTGTCTTGTGGACCATCAATTCCTCGGCTGTAGGTTGGCGAACACAGTCCTTGAGAGATGAGGCATGTTGATGGGATGTGTTTAGCGTGCGAGTGTGTACACATGCATGTGTATGTGTGTCTTTGGTTGTTGCTACTGTTTAGCCCAGTTTAGAGGAATTCAGAGAAGGCTGACTAAGAAAGAAAGAAAGAAAAAAAGGAAAGAAAGAAAGGAAGAAAGAAAGAAAGAAAGAAAGAAAGAAAGAAAGAAAAAAAGACAAATGACATGGAAGCTAAATTGCTGGTAGATGAGTAGGATGAAGGACAAAGAGACAGAACTCCAGGCAGAACCTTCCCTCCCCCATCACCTCTCAACCAGTCTAGTTGTCACAACAGGCTTTGGGTAGAACTGTGGCCTAGCTCAGGGAGATCCCGGACTAGGCTAGAGAAGCAGTTGTACATCTACCCCTGGCCAGGCATGGGGCTGACTGTCACAGGCTTCTATGACAGCTCCCATTTCACCTAAACAGCCCAGCCCCTGCCTGCCTCCCTCCTTCCCTGACACAGCCACTGTAGCGCCTCAGGGCAAATGAGGCAGAGAAAATGGTCCTGATGGTTCTCAGCTGGCCAAGGTAGGTTTAAGAACCACAAAGAGCAATTCACAGATTTCTCGGTGTGCATAGGGCATGGCTGGGTGTAGGCCCTGCAAGCTCTCTCTTTATTCACGTACTGCCTCTTGGAGTCCCACGGATAGCTTCTCCTGGTATTCCCAAGCGTCAGGTGGCTGGGGTATTGTTTTAGGTGCCTCTTGACTCTGCAAATAGAATTACCAAGTCTGCTTTTCTTTTTTCAATACCCTTCTTCCTGGGAACCATTTCCCCTCTCACCATGGCAGGAACAAGGCTGTGATGGCAGAGGGAGCTCCTCCCTGGGCTGGGGTCTGCAGGGGCAGGGGTGCCCGTGGATGAAAGGCTCAACAGAACTCCAAGTCATTATGGTGATCAAGGACAGAGGGAACCTTTTGCGTGTGTAAATGCGGTTGCTCTCCCGGTTTCTGTGATAGATGTGTTCCCAGAGCCAATACAGCAGTGTTGAATTCTTTTTAAAATCTGAAAGACCTGCAGGCTCTTTGCTCCTCTTCTTAAATCCATTTCCCCGTTGAGATGAAAAATGTAATACTTTTCAGCTTACTTTAGACTTTCTTCAAAAGTATTTCTGGAAAAGGATCCTTCATGTGGAGCATATGAAAACTGTCAGAGCATAGGAGAGAGCGAGGTTTGAAAAACACGCTAATGGACCGCCATTATGCCGTGGGGAGTTCCCCAAGAGCAGAGAAACACAAGCTGGGAAGGCTGGGGGGAGGGACGAGCACAGAACCTAAGTGCAAGAAAGGCACCCAGTCCAGTACTCAAAATGTGGGGACAAAGTGAGGTGAGAAATAATAACAGCCAAGTTCTGCCTTGAAGCTTAAAATGGTGAGTTTCAGAGTCTGGTGGATGGCATTTGAGTGTCAGCTCCTCCACACGCTAGTCAAGGTTTCAGGTGACCCAGTGTTCCCACCTACAAAATGGCTGTAAAGTGATTTCCTCAGAGGGCTTTTGTCCTAGTTAAGAGTATGCATGCACAGTGTATACCTTATTCTCTGGTCCACAGTGAGTAGTCATCCAATGCCAGTTTTAATGCTAGTTTTATAGTTATGTGTGGTTGTGTGGTTGATAAATGCCCGCTTTATAGTAAGAACTGTGTGCTTGTTACCTCAAACAAGAATAGGACAGCAGCCCGGATTGCTTTGGAGGGAGCGGCCAGTCTCATTTCCCAACTGAGAGTGACTGCATGCTTGGGGAAGCACACAGACATCTGTCCTTGTGTCTGCTTGAGGGCCACTTACTCCAGTCACCAAGACTTCTCACATGTATCTCCAGTGTCTCTGCGAAGGTC
Organism: Psammomys obesus; assembly: GCF_907164565.1. NCBI lineage: Eukaryota > Metazoa > Chordata > Mammalia > Rodentia > Muridae > Psammomys > Psammomys obesus. Next base: position 16,250,719 of record NW_026592548.1, read on the forward strand.
CAAGGTCTAGAGCTGAAGTACACACATGGGTAATGGGTTGTGTGACAACATGAGATCCAGGAGTCTTGTGTTGTGACTTGTCATCTTTACCTCTAGCCCGGGGCTGGGAGATTTGAGCCGGGATCAGATATGAATCATGGCAGTGCAAGAAAATGAGCGATGAAGGAAAATGAGCAGTTCCAAAATATCCTGTAGGGAAGAAATGGTCAGCCACATGTTTTCTATTGAGTGTCCCCTAATTAGGGTGCCATAAGCTTCTGCAGGGGTGACTAAGAGCTAGGACAAAGACAAGTCTGTTATGGATGTCCTCGAAACTCCAGGAGCAAGCCTTGTTTCCCTCCTAAATAACTCCAGAACATTACATGGCATTAACAAGTTTCCCAGGACAGGGACTTTGAGTTTATTACTTGTTCACATTGTCATCAGAAATTAATTTTGTCCCTGAAAGACAAATTGGCTGGTAGCTTATGAAGTTAAATGGGAGGAACAAGTGTGCATCTGTTCCTCCTGCATTTTGTCTCCTTGGTGTCTTACATATAAACGAATCAGAGTGTTCAAACTTAAATTAAGATCTTTGGCTAGATAAACAGTTAAAACTGGTTCCCATAGCTACCTCTCACACATAGCTGTGATTGCATTATAATCCCCGAGTAATCAGCTCTAAATGAAAGAAAGATGATAAGGGCGCTCTTTTCAGTTTCCAGTACTGATTTTTATTAGCTCTCAATCAGTCCGGGGCTGCGCTGTCTTTCATCACATTGTGGAAGTGTTTGTAGAATCATTAGAGTAATAAAGTGTAAATCTTACCGAAGTGCATTTTTCTTGAGGTGTTTTATATAACGAAAACTCTGAAGATTACACTGGCTGGTACAAGAAAGATTTGTTTCTGCTGCGAAAGTAAGAATGTAATGGATGCTAGATTCATTTAATCTCGGCCAGAGCTGAAGCCTAATGAATTATCCCGGCTAGGTGAAGCAACCGCTACACATGCACAGGGACTTCAATCGTCACGAGTGGCCATGACCGCTTCTGGGCAGCGCCTCACGTCCACAAACCAGTTACCCACCAAACTGCAAGCTTTGCCACTCACAGCGGGATTTCCTTAGCAAACTGGTGTAATCCACTAAACCAACCTGCTTTTGCCGACACTGAAATATTTGTTGTGAGATAAATCTCAGTTTAATGATGTGTACTTGTCCCATTCCTTGTCAGATAGCATGGTGCCTCATTTGGGCTGAAGGTTGCTTGGTGGGGACATGTCAAAGCGCGAATTTAGAGAGTTAGTTCTGGGTTTTTCTAAGTGTGTCCAAGAGGTGGTCATGTACAAAGGAACGTGTGCTGGCTTTTCCCGTGTGTTGTAGGGTTTGCCGTATGTTGTAGGGTTTCCCGTGTGTTTAGGGTTTCCCTAAATTTCCAGGTAGATGCATGCAGTAAGCAGAATTCCTAATCCTGACATGCCTCTCCTTTCTTCTAAGTGTTATGATAAACATTCAACAACATATTTTACCTATAAAAATGCCCGAAATGTTGGGTTTTAAGTTTATGTTAGAGCAAGCATGTCCCTATGTTTTAGTCACAGACATGCAGTCTCATCCACAGGGTACAGAACAATGGTCTAATGGAGCATCATGGAGTTTCCATAAGAGCTGAGAGGTGTAGTAGTTTTATATTTAATTTTAAGTTGCACATTTTTTTTTTAAAAAAGGCTTTGCCCAAGATAATTATCACAGTTCACCTGCTCATGGGGTGCTAATATGGATCTTTGCAGCAAGCACAGTGTCTGTAGGATTCAGGCATCCAATCAGGGGTGCCATCACAAAGGCATCCCCCATGTATCTTTTTGGTTTGTATCACTCTGCCTGAATATAGAAGAATTTGAGCCCAGATAGAAGTTTTTAGAGAACAACAAGAAGAAATCACTTGATTAGGGTGGGTCAAGATGATTAAGGAAAATCTTGGTTTCTTCTTTTTTAACCCTTAGGTAGTCTTAAGAAAGACATCCAGGAAAATGTAGCACCTACATTTAAAAATACAGGAGCCTGGATCCAAGCATTGGCTTGCTTTTCTTTTTTTAAAGAGAGTAAATAAAATATTTTGCTGAGGATGGTGCTTTCTGTATGTGTTTGCATGTTGGTACCTAAATGCAATATGTCTGGAAGATGTTGCTATTTCACACTCTACGCACAAGAAAGAGTAAATTGTAGGTCCTGATTATCAACAGATAACAAGACATACTGTATATAAATAAATGCTCAGCATCAAAACCCATTATTGGATTAGCTATATAATCATGTCTCAGGCTGTAAGCCTGTGCTGACAAATGAACACTTTTCATTTGGCTCAAGGTCCTCATCAGCAACGGAACTAATTTTACATTCTCACCCATTAAGTGAATAAGATGTGGAAAAAGCTGTCTGCTTTTTGAAGTGTAAATTTGCCGCTACAGGCTGTGCAGACCAAAGCGCTTTTGAAGCAGGCAAATGAGATCATCTCTAGGGACATGCAAACCTCACAAAGTTTAGGTCATTTCTGCTGAAGGGATGAGGTGTGTGTATGTGTGCTCCCTGGACGCTGGGCTGTGGGGGTTCTCTCAGTCATGGAGAACGAACACTGGGTAAACCTGGGCTAGCGCTGGGAGCCCAGTGTGGTGGGTTGATAGGCATGGCCTCCATGTGTTGGAATGCTTGTCCATAGGGAGTGGCAGTATTAGGAGGCATGGCCTTGTTGGAGGAAGTGTGTCACTGTGGAGGCGGACTTTCAGGTCAAATATGCTCAGGCGATGCCCAGTGTGGTAGATAGTGTCATTCTGCTGCCTGCAGATGAAGATGTAGCACTCTCAGCTCCTTCTCCAGTGCCATGTTTGCCTGCGTGCTGCCATGCTTCCCGCCATGATGATAATGGACTAAACCTCTGAAACTGTAAGCCCTCCCCAGTTGAATGTTTTCTTTGTAAGAGTTGCTGTGGTTGTGGTGTCTCTTCCCAGCAATGAAACCCTAAGACACCCAGTCTCCTCTACCAAGGTCCCATGGAGGTGGCTGAGAGTCTGAGAGGAGCCTGGGTAAACTGTTCCATCTTGAGAAGGTACAGGCCATTTGCTCTCATGTTCTTTGAGTTACCCTAACTATGTGGTGTATCAGAGACTCCGCAGTTGTGTCCCTAGGAAGGACCTCTCCTTTGAAATTCTACAGACACCTCCACGTATCTGTGCAGAAGGCTCATGTCTATCTCAAATTTGTCATATTCAAGTACGACCATGTTGTGCCCCTGAAAGAGTATCTTGCCTTTTAATTACATGAATTGTCTCATCATTCTTGCCTCATACAAAAATTTCATTATTATTAACTTTTAAATTAGCATTAATTAATTGTGCAAAATAATGTCTCAACATTTTCTAATGTGCACGAAATATACTCTGATAATTTTCACCCTTCATTGCCTCCTATTGATGCTTTTTCTGCTGGTCCTCTTTCTCTTCTCAAATACTGTCCAGTATAGATTTATATCTTTCAAAAATCTAGATTCCATGGATGAGAGAAAATGTGGCATTTATCTTCTGAGTCTGGTTCATTTTGCTTAGCATGATGGTCTCCAGTTCCACTATTTCCTGTGAAATCAGGATTCCATTCTTCTTTATGACTGAATAATACTTTATTTGTACAAAAAAATTTCTGGTTTTGTTTTTGATTCTTCGATACAGGGTCTCTGTACATAGCCCAAGCTGACCTTGAATTTATCATTCATCTGCCTTAGCCTACCAACTGCTGCAATTATGGCTGTGTGCTACCACTCTTGGCTCCCTTGATGAGCATTTAGGTAGCTTTTCTAATTTATCAGCTAGAAAACTAGAAGTCATTCTTTTTGTTGTTGTTGTTTTTCAATGTTTTTATTACATTCTATCTGTCTCTCTGTGTGTATATATGTGTGTATGTATAGAGAGGTCAGAGGACAACTTGCTGGAATTGCGTCCTGGGCATCAAATTTGGGTTATGAGGCTTGACAGCAGGTGCCATTTCTCTTACTTCTAGAAGTCATTCTTGTTTGCCCCTCTCTCCAGGAATTAGATACAGTCTATCAGTATTCAAACTGATTTATAAAAAACCAAAATGCCTGTGATACTGAAGCATCATCCTTCTTATGACATCACCCTCTGCCACCTTTACTCTTATCATGCCCACCTCACACTAACCATGCCCACCTCTTTCTAACCTTCCCCATCATTCTAACCATGTCTACCTTGTGCCAGCCACCCCTTCTTCCTATGAATATGGGATCAGTGTTCCAAAACTGCATGTGCCATGGGAACAACCAGGTCCTTGTTCAATTGGGTCCTAAATGCATGTTGAAATATTCAGAGTGAGATCATATTTGAAAGTAGGGCCACTACAGATATAATTGGCCACCATGACTCCATATTGCAAGAAAGTGAGCCCTTCTGCAATATGCCTTTGTCTTCTAAAAGGACTACCCTGCAGTAGGGGATGGGAGAGAAGAGCAATAAACAGTCCTATCCAGAGAAAGATGATGTACTAGCTCATGGACTTTTCCTGAAGACTTCCAGAAACTACCATAATCTGTGAGTCATAGCTGAGGCTGCTTTTTCCCTCTAAGTTCTCAGAAGAACCAGCCCTGCACACAAATTGGTCTTGAACTATTATCCTCTAGAACTTTCCATGTGTCAGTTCTGTTGCTTACTCTAGCAGCTGAATACGGCACAGAGTCCTCCTGGCCCTCTCTTGTCCTGAGCCCCAGAGCCCATGTTATTTATATTCAATCTCAAATTCTTTATCATAATCAACAAAATTTCATGACCTGACCCCAACATAACTTCTTCAATTTCATCTTCCAGCACCACTAGCCTCATTGTCTCCAGTAACATCAACTACTTTTCTGTTTTTTAGTGTTATCAAACTGTCCCTTGTCATGACTTTTGTACACTGTGTCCTCTCCTTGGACTTCCTGTCTCCTCTCCACTTTTCACATGCCTAAAGGCTACCCTTCCTCATCCCTATGTCTACTCTCTGCCTCTGCTGATTTTTTTGTTTTAATTAAAACTATTTAGTGCACTCTCTACTCAATTCGTATTCTTAGATATTTACCTTCTTTTTGGAGCCTAGTCTATACAGACCCAGGGAATCTTGTCACTGAAGTTCACCAATGTCTCTCTGGTTCTTGATACAATGTCTGGCGTATGCCAAGAACTCAGCCTGTTACACTTTGGTGGATACCGGAACAGAGGTTTAGAGAGATGCTCCTTCCCAAGCCCGTCAGTTAGTTAGTCATATCCAGCATAACCTTTATTCTTTTGGTTACTATTTGGAAAAGAATGTTTCTTTTCTATGAAGCATCTTTCGGCTTCCTTTTACCCTAAGAGAGTCTAGCTCAGGATTTCTGTCAAGAGCAGCAGGACCTGACCAAGGATGTAGGCTGGAGTGATACCGTGGGGAAGATGGGCAGAGAGTGAGGTCTTTCTCCATTAATTTCACCAAGATATCTGTGAAGCCTGTCTCGGTAAGGATTTGTGCTCTTGGCAGGCACAGTGCACCACTATATAGAAATGTTCTGTGATGTCAGCCTTTGCCAAGTAAAAAAATAGGAAGTTATGTGGGTGATTGTGGGGGAGAGCGCTAGCTGTGTCCACCAAAATCTGTCATTTCTTCCTGGACACAAAATTAAATCATGTTCCACAGCCTCTCTTGCAGTTAAGGTGGTACATTTCCCAGCCTCCCTTGCAGTTAGGGTGGTCATATGACAGTTTTGTCCAGTGGTGTGTGGGCAAGAGTAATGGTGTCGGTCCTAGGCCCAGTTCACTGAAAACCCTCCCCCACTTCCTGTTCATCTTTTGTTACAGTTTATTGGATTTTCAGTGTCCACAGCAACTGTAGAATTGATGGATGAAAATAGGAATACCTTGCCCTGGGTCTCTGATGTCCAGATGGAGAAAGCCTTCCCAACAGGCCTGAAATGATCAGGTAATCTTAGTGAACACTGAGCTTTCCGGGTCCTTTCTGCCTTCACCCCTGACCATGCCATGACCCTTCCCTAAGAAGCTGACACTGCTCAGAGGTGAGACCAACAGACGCTGAGTTGATGACACTATCCACTGAAGGAAGAGAGCTCTTGGAGGGAGGCGAATGGTCCGGAATCCCTGCTCTCTCATGAACCCTTCAAAAGATCTGAGAAGAAAGATGATAACTCATTGTTCTAACACTCTACCACAGGAAGGAGGGAGGGTGTCTGTGAGGTGCCTCTCTACCTTCTGTGGTACCTCTCACTTCAGTCCTATGTCCTCTCTGGCCTAGACTCTCTCAAGGGCACATAACCGGGGCTTTGAAATCAGCAATGAGAAACAAAAATTGCGTGGTGGGACTCAGAGCCTTCAAGGAGGGGAAAAGGGCAAAAGAGCTTTGAAGCACACTAAGATGCCAGTTCTCTTCTCAGCGGCTCTGTCTTTAGGAAGGGTGGTGCCAATGTCTCCCTGGCCCCTGGATGAACTATCTTAGTCTAATGATTAGGTCAGGTTGTTAATGACTGTTTGAGAAATGACCAACTATTTTATTTCATTTTTATGTCACAAAAGCCTTGGGAGGAGACAAGGCTTTATTGTAGACAGCGTTGTTTGCCCACTGGGACCAGAGCAATTGCTGTCCTGTATCTTTCCTGGTATGCGGAAAAAGACATGCACGCTCAGGTGGGATTACCGAATTGTGACTGAGAAATGTGAGCGACAGTAGGAAAGGCCTCCAGTCTCTCTTCTGCCAGCCTCAGTGATTTCTAAGGCCCTCTACGGGTAGAGCCTTTGTCAATCCAGCTCTGACCGACTCTGTCCAAGATTATGGAGCCCTTCTCTGACTTACGCTGCGTGTGAAGTGAGAACGAGATGCTTTCACTGGGTGAAGCCCAGCTGTATGCTATTCTCTGACATAGAACAACTGCTAAGAACTAACTTACCACTTACTCCCTTACCACAGTCCAAGAATGGAGTCTTGGAGACTTCTGTGTGAGCCTTGAAGACTTCTGTGTGAGCCTTGAAGAATTCTTGGAGAGGCGTGTGAGAATTCAGAGTACTTTTGAGAAAACTCCAAGAAAACCAGGCAAGAGTCTTGTAACCTCAGTTTCTTCAAAACATGAAATTGTTCTTTGAATTGTTTTTACAATTCTCCCAGGTGTAGTGGAAAGAAGTGAGTTTACTTCAGCTGTTGTTATTCATATGCCTCTGTGGAAAAACATGTTTTTGCCTCTTGTGGGTGACTGTTACCCAGTCACCTTACTGGGGTGACTGTTCTTAACCCCCAGCGTATAAATTGTCTGATGCTCTGAATAAAGTTGGCTATTGAATAAGACTTTGGTCTCCCTCATTTTTAGGTCTCACTCCCCCAGGTTGATGCCACCAACTAGAGCTGTAAACAACTCTTTATTTTGTATGCACCAAACCTCAAATCTTGTTGCTTCTCTCTGGGTGGCCTGGCTGTGCTTCACAGGATGCCAGGCCTCTCCCAGCCTCAGGGGTAAAATGTGGGTGGATTAAGTAGGTCATGGTCTTCTCAGTCCCTTTACAGGGGATTACATGAGGAGCAGGCGTGTCAACCAGGTTTGGCCAATAAGATGCCTGGGGAATTCTGCTAGGGGAATTTTGAGGAAAATTTTCCTCATGTCTAGACCAAGAAACAGGAATACTTCCTTTTCATCCCTGTGGCATTCATGTGGGAGTCCACGAGACTTGGAGCTGTTACAAGCATCTTGTGGCCATAAGGGGAGATGCCAGCATTCAGGAGATGGCAGTATGAAGAGAAGACAGATCCTTTTGAGGCAAGAAAGTGTAAAGTGTAGGGGAACCTTAGCACCCTGGACTCCAGTTGACTTGAGCTATTCATGCTCACCTCCTTTCCCAACAAAGTGCTTAGCTATCTGGCTGAACAGACACCCTACTCCAAACAATGCAATAGGTCACTCCTCCCTAGCCACCCCTTGGCAACTCCCTTTATGTGGTCAAACACATTCTGGAACATGTCCAGTAGCTATGGACAATAGGCTGATCCAGTCTGGACTAGTTTTGGGTACATGTAAGGCAGTAAGGCAAACTGTGTCCTCAAAATGATTTTTTTTTTTTGTATGTGGGGGAGATCTTCTATTTGCCATCTTATGCCCAGGCATGATTGGTTGTGCATTTGATTAATAACAGATGTATCACAGGAAAGGACGTATGGAGTCAACTAAGGCTTCCATGATCTAAGCCTGTCAATCAAAACAGAAAACCATTCACACTCCATGCTTTAACAACTAATTCCTCCTCCTCACTGATTCACAAAAGGAAGCCTGAGTATCTGCTGCTGATGATCACTCTAGTTCAGGTAGCCTGCTGCTCCCTTGTAGCTGTCCTGTACTACCATTTCATCTTTGAATAATTTTTTTTCTTTGTTATTGGTTGTGCTTTTTCAAATTGAGCATGATGCCAAGAAATCCTGGTCTCCAAGAGACCCCAGCAACACATTTTTGGCTTTGTAAGTCGGCACATCCGCATAGATTATCTTTAGCAAGGAGGAAAATGAAGTTGGAAGAGTCTGAACGGCTTGCCCAAAAGTCTTGGCCACCAAGGTAGAAGTTGGTTTGTCTCACTCATAGTCCTTCTCTCAAGCTGTTCTGTGGAGAGCAGGTAGGCTTCTTTTTAACCTCCAAACAATTACTTGGGGATGAGGGTGTAGACAGGTCTCCCCCAACAAGCGCACCCCTGGTTATTGGTAGGACCTGGTTCATCATAGGCCATAGCCTGAGGCTTCAGCTTCCCACTGGCTGTGCCTTGGGTTCTTGCATCTGGGCTCCATTCCAGGGCAGCTCACCACACTGAGGAAGGCCAAGGGGACTCCAGGAATGAAGCTGTAGTTTTCTGTAGGCCATGCGTGGAGGGGACGAGCATGATGATGTGCTGTGAGCACTAGAGATCAGGAAGCTCAGCCCCACCCCAACCTTTGGAGAAGGTTGTCCAAAGCCGACCCTGGAGAGTTAGGGGTCAGCAGGCACCTTCCCATCACAAGGACAAGTGAAAAAGTGTGCAGAAGTGCTTGCCATGTTACTGTTTCTGTAATTGTTTTGGTTAATTGTTTTGCCTCAAGAATTGTGCTATCTCTTTTCTGAGCTCTGTTTTCTGTCTCTGGGGGCACAGGCAATAACCACAGGGTACCTTAAGTCTGCTTTCTCCATTGAAAGATTAAGCATGTGCCACTGTTATTATTACTAGTCACAATAAATTATGATTCATGACAATAATATCAGAAAAGGTTCCCATAGTGCAGGGACTGCCACTAATATTGGCTTTCCCATTGTTACCTTACTTTTCCCCCTAAATTCTGGTCACATGTGTGTATGTGTGTGTGTATCTGTGACACTCAACACTAGCCCTGCTACCCTGCTGCCTCAGTTTCCTTCCCAGGCAGAATGTAGCTCATAGCTAGACTGAAATTTCCTCTGGGCATTGGCTTGTTCAAAGGAATACCCAAAAGGCCAAGAAACAAGGCAGAGTCTCCACTGTTTGGTGGTTCCTTAGACACCAGATGCAGCCGTGGTGCAGGGAAAAAAAAAAAAAAAGAGAGAGACAACTGTTCTGAGACTTGGGCTGAAGAAAAGAATGAAGTAGAAGGAGTTGATGTGACTCAAAGCAGCCGAATGGTGGTGGGGTGTTACTAGCCTACCAGAGTGGCCAAGACTCGGGAGAAAGCTGGACTTTTAATAAAGGGAGGCAGATTAAATTAATCATGACAGGAAAATGAGCAAGAAATGCTTTCACATTGTTATTTAATAAGAAAAATGTGTAATTAACTGATAAAAATAGTTTTTGCAAGAAGCAGGCAGTTAAATAGTTTATAAAGCCAGCCGGGCCCGATGCTGAGTGTCCCTGACTGTTAGCAATCAGAATGCTTTTTATATGGTGTCTTTCTTTGGAAGCACACAAGCCATCTCACCACAGACATTACCTCATTTGCTTCTCAGGCTAATGAGTGCTTTATGGCTGAGAAATGGAGGCATGAGTGACTCCAGAGAGATAAGGAAACTGAGGCTCAGAGCGAGACACCCGGTCGTGGCTGTAAAGGGCAACTATGGGGAACAGTCCTCAGGCTCTCTTCCCTCCTGCCTTTCAATCTTATTTTCTGCATTAGCTGATGAATTTGAACGGAACAATTGCTCCTCTCTTTCAAAAGCCTCATGGAGGAACCTGGGCTGTGTATTCTGGCCGATATGATCCCAGCCTTCCGAATGGGAGGTGGGGGTGGGAAGAGATCCTGGCATTTGCCATCTGCTAAGCCTGTCTTTAATCCTCAGCAAAGTAATGGAATGGAGATGAAGAAAAAAACGTGCAGGAATCAGGAGCATAATGCCACCATGAGCAAGCAGCTGTCTGGATTTTTAAAGAGCAAATTCCATGAGACAAATTTAATTGCATTTTTTAATAGAATTAAAAAAAAAAAACCCTTCTACCACATTAGTGGGTGAAGGCAGTGAAATGGATGCATCCAGAAATCTCACTTGAAAGATGAATTCAACCGAGCGGGTTCTGAGCTCTGCCTCCCGGATGGAAACCTGGCTGGACGGCCACGTGAGCAGCCGGTGGGCGGCTGTGCACTGGCTGGGAGACGGTGGCCATCGGAGTGCTTCTGGCAGGCTCTGAGATGGGCCTGTATCTACAGTGCATCCTTATTAATGACTTGCAGGAGGTGATGAGCAGAACATTAATTAAATGTGCACATGTGGCCAAGTGGGAAATTGGCGGCGAAAACACCAGAGGCAGGCACATAATATCCAGGTACTTGTTTTTCAGCGTCTGTGATTTGGCCTGTGAGAAGTGGCTTGACTTTGCGTCCCTCCCCCCGACCCCCGCCCCTTCTGTCTCCTTGCTGTTTTGGGCTCCAACCAGATTTTTCACTTGGTGCAACAGGGGGCTGTATCTTTAGAACAGGCTCATAAATCCCCCTGCCAAACACCAGGGTGTGTACAAGTTGCCACTTCTAGCCTGATGTGCTGAAGAAAGGAAGCCTGCAAAAATTAATATTGATCTAGCAGAATAATGAAGCAGCTGTGAAGCTGGTTCACAAACACCTCGCCCCACTTCATGGCCTGTTCACACGCTGGAGAGGAGAACAAACAGGAAATGCAAGCATTGGGAGGTGGGGGGCGCCCTTGTGTCTGGTTGATGTCCTCTGAGATAGGTCATTTGACCTCTGAACCCATGTAGGCAATCGTAAGTTAAATATTAAAGAAAATCATGTGGCCCAGTGAAGTCCGACAGGGACACCATTTCCCCCTTTAGCCAGTGTGTCGCTCTCTTCCTACAGGATTATTCTGGATGACGCCAGTGGGGCAGCCAGTAGATTTGTGACAACTGGGTCTTGGCACTGCCCTTATTAGAACTAATATTTATTTGACAATGATTCTGTTGCCAAGAAGGAAAGAACGGCCTCAGGAGAAGGCAAGCAAGTGTTGCGTGTCCTGAGATGCTAGATTATCTTTTGTGTTTTATTTAATTTGGGAACCATTAGCCAAACTCTGGGTAGACAGGGAGATCTTTGTAGTGGGAAAGGTGATGGTGATTAACCCTATGGAAGCCTGGAATTTTGTTGTTAAAATGGATATGTAAGTGTTTAGGAAGAGGCACACACACCTGGATGGACACACGCATACACACACACACACACACACACACACACACACACACACACAAGAGAACAATACTTTAATCTCCAGTATTCACTGATGCTTTTGGGGTATTATTAAGTGATTTAATTCATGTACACTATTTCAAAGGTCAGAATTATTATTATATTCCTTACTTTACAAGCAAAAAAAAAAAAAAAAAAGTGGTCAAGACTGGTCCACAGTCTTTCAGAATACAGAGTAAACTTTGAAAACACGGATTATAGACGGCTGAGCTGCCCCGAGGCACAGTTCTCTAGGGATCATGACCATCACCCCACCTTGACGCAATGGCACTTTTGGAACGGATACCTAGAATAACTAAGCTAGAACCCAAGGCCAGGCAGGAAAATGAGCTCTTTAGTGCCAGGGGCTGAGATTGGCGTGAGGGATGGGCTGAGACGAGGCCCTGGTGGCAGCGCCAAGAGCATTTTCTGCTCTCCTGAGTGACTTGACTTTGGCTCCTGACACGCATAATTCACGAGGGAAAGCACAAGTCATGACTTGGCTGGGTGGCACCACTGACAAGGCACTTCCGTGACCCTCTTCGTTCTGTTAGCATGGACCTCACCCCTTCTTCTGGCAGCTTGCTGAGCTGTTTATTCCACACTACCTAAGATGTACTTAGGGTTTTTCTTTTGTTTTGTTTTTGTTTTTTTCAAAACAGGTCCGTGTTGAGGAATGATTTTTAAGGTAGACGTGTTATTCTATCACCATTTGTGGATTGACACCCCCAGGTTGTTATCCTTCTGGTCCTGGGGAGGTCATCTATTTATCCTCTTGGCTGAGATGGCAAGAGTCAGCTGTTCTAGGAACAGACTGACAGAGCACACAGTTTCAAATCAGGGCAAGGGACCTCTCAGTAGTGACAAAAACCACTTCTGGCTAAAGGCTGTAGTTGGATGTTAAAGGTGCTGTCCCACGGGAAAATAATCATTGTATTTTGCAATGATTTTATCTTGCGGAGATATCCTTAAAATGTGCCCCACACCGTGTGTGTGTGTGTGTGTGTGTGTGTGTGTGTGTGTGTGTGTGTGTATGTATAATGGTGAAGCTGACAGTGACCAACTAATGACAATGTCAAACCATGCTTTTTCTGTTAAGGTGGCCACACATGTAAGAGAGAAGGGCTAATCACCCTAAACACACACCTTAGGAAAATCTAGTCTTGGTTGACTTTATGGTTTGCTTGTAGTTAAAAGGATGCAGTGAAGTAATGTGACGAGACGTCTAAGATTAGGCCAGAGGAGGTCACGGAACTTCCCGTAGGTCCTCTAGGGTTATTGGTTCTGGGGGCGATCAATTGCCTATGTTGTTCAACTCCCCTGAGATACCTGGGAGGTGAAGCGTTGGGGCTCTGGTCAGCAGAACCAACAGAGGCTAGCCCTCTTGCCCTCTTCACATGGTTCTAGATGTGGGAGTGAATGTTTTGAAGCTAAATATGCACAGACTACAGAACAGTGAATTTCACATTGAGTGGATGAACTACACAGCTAAGCCCTGCCTTAATTCTCGGCTTGCAAGAGTTGCAAGATAGGACAAATGATGGTTGTTTTTGAACTTGTTTTATATTCTAGGATATTTTGTTAGACTAGAGAATGGAACATTTCTAATTACTCACATTTAATTTCATCCCAGTCCTATATACCATAGAGAAGACAAAAAATGAAAATCAAGGACATTTGATGCTGTATCAAGGAGCAAGCTGACATGGCCAGCCTCACCATTGTCTCCCTGTTAACACGTCCCCCTAGGAACAGGATCAGCCTGCATGTGGTTCCTAGCTTGCTTTCTAGTCAGTGGAATTGACATGGCATCAACAGCTCTGCCTGAGCCATGGCAACATTTCTTATACCCCACATTGTCACCTGCACAAATTAATCAGATGTAAAATACATTGTGGTCAAAATTCCCAGCCTCAGAGGCATGCAGATCCAACGACTGGGGAACAGTTGGGTCGTTTTCTTTGTTCAGGATCGTGTCACCAAATATGGAAGGACATTGGGTTTTGGAACAGGTCACCAGCTCCGAGGGCAGCCATATGGAAATATGTCTGTGCTCGTGGGGTCTTCTATCGGAAACAGTCTGTGAGTGGCTCAGTGTCAGTTTTTCTGAGGGAGACTTCTGTAGGAGGCAGTCATCCTCTGGCCGAGAAAACCCTTTTGTTGTCTTCATAAAGAACAGAATTAAACAAACAAGAAAGAACAAACTTTCCAGCTCCGTTTACTGGCTAGTGAGTCCTTGGGATCTGCCTGTCTTTATTTCCTCCTCCCTGCTCTGTTCTGGGATTGCAGACTCACACTGCTGTACCCAGTTTGTACGTGGGTGCTGGGGATCTGAGCTTAAGTTTCTGTGCTTGCGCAATAGGCACTCTACTCACTGAGCAGTCCCTCCATCCTCTACAAATGCTTTCTTTTCTTTTTTATTTTTAATTACACTTTATTTACTTTGTATCCCCCCTCTAGTTCCCTCCCTCCTCCCCTCCCAATCCCTCCCTTTCTTCCCCTTCTCCACACACTCCCCTCCTACAAATGCTTTCTTTAAACAGCTTTGTTTTCACTGGAGAAGGCCGAATGTTACTCTATCTGGTGTGGGCGCTTAAGGGAAAGATGCAGAGTGTGAAGATGGCAGCTCCCATACACAAGCAAACAAACAATAAGCATTCAATGAGGAGGGCTAGGGAGATAGCTCTGTGGTAGAATGCTTGCCATGCATACATTCATGAGCACCTGAGTTTGGATTTCCAGCACCCACATAGAAAAGTTCAAACATGCCAGCGCACTTTTAAAAGCCCCGAACTGGGGAGGTGGAGACTCAGTGAGTAACAAGTTCAGCAATAGATTCTGTCACACACATGCACACTCACCATGCATCCCACACATGAACACGTAGATCAACATAGACATACATACATACAAAACCTTATGAGTAAATAGGTCATTATTATTACTCATGTCTCCGTACATATTTTTGGGCATACCCAATGTTTTAGCTCTGCTGAGTCGTCAAATGTGCCTCCTCCCATGGATCTAGGTTTGTGTGAATGTGCCTGTATACCCAGTGGAATGCGAGTGTGGGAGGTGAACCACAAAAGGCCATCTTCCAGGTGGACAAACCATGGCTCTATTCTCTACCTCAGTTTGCTTCTTACAGAGCACAGGTTGAAGTGGGGCGGCCTTCCGGTCCCCACCAATTCTGTATACAATCACATTGATTCACAGGGTGGGTGGGGGCTGTTATATTTTCATTCAATGTTGAGTCTAGGAAACTAGTAGCAAGGGTGCTAAGCACAGTCATACAGTAGGGATTTTTAATCCAAACATCATTTATCCAGCACTAATCAAAAATACAATGAAAGGATTTAAAAAAAAATAAAAAGCAAACTGAGAATCCGCCAGACATAAAACAAATGCTTTTCTCTCTCGCTCTTATGGACTCATTCAAACATCTGGGGGGTTTACAGGTGTTAAAATTGCCCCTTGAAAGAAACCTTTTTATTTCCTGGGGTGATGGAAATATATTGATAATTACAAAAGGAAATGAGTTTTTTAAAATAAAACAATTAAAAGGGCTTAGCATTTAAATGAAAGAGAATGTAATTTTCCTTTATTTTATCTGTCATTAAATTGATGTTACAAGCTATTAGGAGAGTTTAGTCAAGGCCGATTTTCAAATATAATCTGTACTGAAGTGGGAGGTTGGAGGAGAGGGTGGGCACGGATTGGTGCCATGCACTTACACGCATACACACACACACACACACACACACACACACACATGCAAACATGCACACACGCACACAAACACACACGTGCCTTAGAGGGGCCATTTCTTTAAAAACTGCAAACATCAAGGCAACAAACAGAAAGTAATGTGAGATGTAAACTCACAAACATGACCAAAGGATTAGGCAACTATGTTGCCTGTTAAGGGGCTGTTCATCATTTAGTTGGAGTAAATTGTTTTATTTTCTCTTGTATGTGTGTATGCATGTATGAACGCATGCTTGCATATGTGCAGGTGTTCTGTGTAGGTCAGAGGTCAACCTTTGGTGTTTTTTGTCAGTCATCATTAACCGTGTTTGGTGAGTCAGGGTCTCTCATCAGCTTGGAATTCACCAAACTCCAGGGATCCAAGCATCTCTGCTCCCCCAGTGCTGGGCTGTGGGTGAGTACTACCTTACCTGGCTTTCCCCCCCTTGGGTTCTGGGCCTCAAACTCAGGTAACAAGTGCTTTAGACTGAGCCACCTCCCCAGCCCTTCTTTTTTTTTTTTTTTTTTGGCAGTAAATGCACGAACAGAATTAGGGAAGATCGGTATTTGATATCTGAGCACATCTGCACAGATCTGAGATTGCCGTCAGAGGGCACTGGGGCTACTGACATGGCTCTAGATGGCACCCCTCTTCTCCTAAGTCTGTTCAGGGTCATTATGTGGGTGCTCCCAAATTAGTCAGGGCAAGTGGGAATGTTTGTGCTCTGAAGACAAATAAATGCCTCACATAAATCAGCGCCTCACAGATCTGGTTGTAATTTAACAATAATCAGTACTGTGTATTTATCACTGTGCACCACTAATCACAGTTAAAACTTACAACAACATTAATAGGGCATATTGCATTTATTACTGTTTGCAATGATAATTAAATAGAAGCAACACATACATGTTCGTATTCAGTATTTAATTTGGGTCATCAGTGTGTGTTGGGCTGGGCTCTGAGACTAATAGCATTTGCGAGTTGCCTTTGTGGGAACCCTGCAAGACATGAGCTTTTGTCCCTGTTGGTAGGTGAGAAATGGAAACTTATGGCAAGGCCTGTGATTGCACAGCCAGGAAGCTGTGCGGGCAGAGCTCAAACACGCTCTACAAGTGCCACAGATGAAGATGGTGCTGCTAGGATTAGCCCTGGTGGCGGCTGGGAAGTGGGGGCATGGCTCCAAGTGCTTGCTCTGCAAGAATGAGGACCTGAGCCTGAATCCTCAGCAGCTACCTAAAAAGCCAGGCCGAGCTTGAGGGGCCTGTAACCCCAGCACTGGTGAGCAGAAACAGATGAATCCCAAGAGGTCTCGAACCAGCCAGCCTCACGTGCTGACCACATACGAGCTTTCAGTTCAGTGAGAAGCCCCGTCTCAAGGGACTGAGGCACAGAGCCCTCCTGTTCTGGTTTCCTTATGTCCACTTATAGGTGTGTGCCTATGTGCACGCATAAACACACACAAGCACACACACACACACACACACACACACACACACACACTGCAAATCACAGCCTCCAGGATTAGGCTGACTGGCTTTTTCTAGAGCCAGTCCTGCTGCAGCTCAGGGCTGGTAGGGAAGATGCTGCCATCATAGCCCATGCTCACTTAGGGTTTTGCTGTTGTCTCTAGCGTCTTCCTGCAGGGCCCAGTAGCTGCTGTTCTTCTGTGTCGTCTGTTTTCCTTCTTTGCTCTGTATCTACCTAGTCTGTCCTTGCCTGCTTTTCCTCTGTCCTTCCTCTTTACTCCCCACAGCTTCTCAGCAGCACACGACAGCTTCTTCCCCTCTCCAAGACATTTCAAGTTTTCTCAGGAGAACAGAGGAAGTTTTATGATTCTGTAACTGGAAAGCTAAATTCTTCACAGAAGAAGTAACTTGGGTGTTTGGAGACAGATTAGGGTTGGGGGAGGAGAGGGTGTAAGTGTGCTCGGGGTGTGTGGAGAAAATATATGCTCTTGAGAAGGCGCTGTGTGAAGGATTTGGACTGTGGAAAACAAAGAAAGCACTGGAGACTCATGGGATTTGGTGTGTGGGGCAGAGGGAGCTAGCTAGCCTAAGAAGCTGGAGTTGAAGAGCTTGAGAAAGAGACCTGGAACTGTCAGGCATTTGGAGGAATGCTTAGGTATGGGCTCTGGTTCATTTTCTTTATTCCCACAAAGAGCTGGGGGCCCTTCTGGCCTCTTGAGTTACTCACCTCCCAACAGCCCCAAACTGCTCTATCATAAATGGCACCAGGCAGTCACTTTCTGTTCTCATTTTTCTTCTCGGGCTAAGTGCTGGCTTAGGATAGTCAGCTGGTTTTGAGGATGCTCAAGTAATTGGGGCCAGGGAGTTAGGAAGGAAAACTAGCAACTCTGACAGGTAGAAGAGAGGCAGGGGCCAAGTGATTAGAA
Source organism: Psammomys obesus (assembly GCF_907164565.1). NCBI lineage: Eukaryota > Metazoa > Chordata > Mammalia > Rodentia > Muridae > Psammomys > Psammomys obesus. The sequence continues at coordinate 16,268,546 of NW_026592548.1, forward strand.
AGAATCACTAAATGGTCTACTTCATAGAACTCCCTTTGCAGAATGAAATAAACAAAACGCTCCCCGAGTCTAAGCCAACACAGAGCTCATACTCCTGCCCAGAACCCATCACCACAGGAAAGCCCGCTGTCTGTGGAGTGGAAACAGTCAAGGGCATCAAGGCCTTGATCCAGCATCACAGGGCTCAGTGGTCATCAAAGACTGAGTGTTGGGCCGACAGAAGGTCATCATAGAGACACTTCCTGCCTTACTCAGTCATTCACACAGACATGCCAGTGGGAAATGATCCTTTCAATTCTATCCCTGAGTGTAAACTGTGAGCGGAAGGCCCCCTGACCTGGGTACTTTGTGGGAGCCATAGAGTGCTGAGAAAGTGGTGGGAGATTCACCCAGGGCAACCATGATGAAGAACAAATCTGAAATGGAAGGTTCTGGATTTTGAACTGGATAGGTAGGTGGTTTCGAAAATGGATATTATACAAGCCTCGGTGGCACATAATGGTAATCCCAGCACATCGGGAGGCTGAGGCAGGAAGATCGTAAGTTTGAGGCCAGTCTGTGCCACATAGTGAGAGCTTCTCTCAAAATAACCAAAAACAAAAATAAACATTGTATGTGCCTGGGAACAGGGCATAAAAATACCTCAAGTCTCTCATCAGCCAGCTCATGAGAAGGGGGTGGGGATGATCTTTTTGTGACTTGCTTTAGATTCTGAAGGTGATAGCTCACATCTAGAAAATTGTTAAGAATTGCCAAACCATGGGTGCCTTAGCCTTTAGTCAGTAAAACAACTCCAGAGAGACAGGAAGATCCAAACCTCTACCAGAAGGGGAAGAAACAAGCTCAGCTAAATGTCTCAGACTCGGAAAACAGGCGACTTCTCACTTCACTTTTGTGTAGCAACAGAAACTAAAAAAATGAGAATCCTCAAGCTGAATGGAAAGGAATTCAGATCGCCTACCTACCCCTGGGATCGTGTTTATGATGGATGCAAGAAAGTGCTGATTGCCATGCCCTGGGCAACACTACCCTGCCTGGCTCCTCCTCTTGCCAAGTGTATTCAGCAGGAGTTAAGTCTGTGCACACTTATTCCCTAGCTTTACCAGACTGAGCTGGGAAGGTGGGTGTTGATGCAGAGCAAAAATTCAGCCCAGAGAAATTCCAAGAGATGTCACTAGACTCACACTTACTAGTGGTAAAATGACATTGCAACAATCTCACTCTCATTGGGTTGTTGGGAGAAAGGGAAAGGATCACTCTTGCAAAATACCCAGTACATACTCAGACCTTCTGTTCCTGGGAGGTAGGAAGTTTCCATAGCACAGGAGTTGAAGAATGAATAGAACAACCCCTCCCTTTAAGATGCTCAGAGAGGAGGGGCTAGAAGACAGGTCAGCAGGTAATCATGATATATGGCCCATAGTAAATAGAATGTATAATAAACAGTATGAGCATGTACTGGGTCCTTTTTCAGGAGAAGCTTCAGTGCTGCAGGAGGGAGAATCATTAAGGGGGAAAGGACCATTTACTTGTCTTAAGCCTCTGCATGCGAAGGAGGGAGGTCTGGGCAAGGCCGCGGCTGACGCTCTGCTGTCCTCATGATGGATGGGGATTCGTGAACAATTGAATTGGGCCTCTGCCATTACAATCGATTGTTGGGACAGACTTCTTGATAGAAGCCAGGGGGCCACAGTGTGGGTCGGTGGTCACAGTGACATGAGGTTTATGGCTTTTCCTAGGCTTCCCATGAGTCTTGACACACACCCATCTGCCTGGGACCCAGGATCATGCTGGCGGTAAAGAACAAGGAAATGAGGATTGAATTAAGTCACCGTAGATCGAAGCCAGATGTGTCTGGCTCCTTTTCACCCCCTCATCCTCCAAAGCTTTAGAGGTCATTGCGGTGAGTGAGATGGATAGGAGAGTTTCAAATGTAGCTCCTACTGCCTGAGTCTGAGGAAGCCCTCACTCCAAACCTGTCTACCACACAAGGAACATGAAACCTGCCTTCTAAGGATTCCTGGACTTTGTTTTATTAATATATAATTTACACTTCGTTAAACCTGCCATTTTGAAGTGATTTCAGTGGTTCTTTTTTTTAATTCTTTATTAATTACACTTCATTCACTTTGTATCCCCCCTGTGATTCCCTTGATTTCAGTGGTTCTTGGTGCATTTCCAGAGTTGTAGAACCTCGGTCTGATTCTAGATATTCCCATCGCCTCTGAGAGAAATCCAGGACCACCAGATCTCACTCCTGACTCCTTCATCCTCCTCCAAAGCTTCAGATCCATTTCAGTCTCTGTAGACTTATCAATCCCAGATGTTTCACATAAATGACTCATGCAATATGTGTTCTTTTGTGCCTAGATTCTTTCTTCCTTTCCTCTTCCTTTCTTTTCCTTCCTCTTCCTTTCCTTTCCTTTCCTTTCCTTTCCTTTCCTTTCCTTTCCTTT
>NW_026592548.1:16271011-16278005 GCF_907164565.1 Psammomys obesus
TTTCCTTTCCTTTCCTTTCCTTTCCTTTCCTTTCCTTTCCTTTCCTTCCCTTCCCTTCCCTTCCCTTCCCTTCCCTTCCCTTCCCTTTCCTCCCTTCCCTTTCCTCCCTTCCCTTCCCTTCCTTTCCCTTCCCTTTCCTCCCTTCCCTTCCCTTCCCTTCCCTTCCCTTCCCTTCCCTTCCCTTCCTTTCCTTTCCTTTCCTTTTTTCCTCTCTCTGTCTCTGTCTCTGTCTCTGTCTCTCTCTCTCCCCCTCTCTGATATAGGGTCTTAGTAGCCCGTGCTAGCATCAAGCTCAAGGCTGAGGAAACTGATGCTCTCTCAGTCCTCCAGCCCCCACCTCCTGAGTGTGGCGTACCCCACCATGCTTCTTTGATTTGGCAGGATGCCTTCAATACTTACAGTTTTCTTGAGTACTTCGTTTCTTTCCATTGCTGAGTAATATTCTACCATATGACAGTGCCACGTCTATCAACTGGCAAAACCGATAAAGAAAACTTACAACATGGTAATTTAAAATACAAATGACACAATTAAAAATTCATAAAAGCTCCCACACGGCTAAAAATAACATCGAAATGTTTTAATACACATCTTTCCAAAGAAGAGATACAGATGGCCATGTGTTCATTGTTTATAGATACAAGTACCTTATCGTATATCTTGTTTACAAATATCCCTATCATGTCTCTTTTCATTTTCATAGTGGTGTCCTTTTGTAAATAATTTGAAACCTTTAGAAAGTACAATTATGTTTTTTTGTTTTGTTTTGTTTTTTGTCTTACTTTTGATGTTGGATGAAGAAGCCATTACTTAGATCAGCATTATAAAGATTTACCCTTTTCCCTTTGTGGTTTTTACACTTCAGCTTTCTTATGACTAGGCTTATAATTCATTTTGAACTTTTGTTTATGCTCTGAAACAAAAGTGTTCCTCTATGTATGCATGGTATATACAACACACACTACTCACATACACACTCACACATCACAGACACACAGGACACACACTACACACACATACGCACTTCACACAGATAACAGACACATATACACACACCACACACACATATATACAGACCCCCACACCACACAAACACAGACATCACACCTACCACACCCAGCACACCACATGCGCACACACACATATACACACACATGCACACACACACACATACATGCACACACACACATGCACACTCACACTCTCTACTCCTTGGCTAATGTGAGTCTCAATGAGCTCCACATGGAAGATAGTATTGTTCAGTTTAATTACCATGACATTGAAGCCAACACACACCCACTTGATATTCCTGATGTATGACCTAAGAGCAAGCACAGAGCACAGTGGGCCCCGAATGGGGCCTCTATTATTGGACTGAAAACCTCCATTGACTTGGGTTGGCAGCCTGTACCACTAATTGAGGACAGGGTTTGTCCCGTGGGTTTTATATAGAACATTCTCTTTATTTCTTGTTTTCATGGGTGTATGTTGTGGGCTGGGGATTATTTTTATGTTTTTCCACTTCCTGATTAGTTTTAGGACTTGCTTATTTGGAGACTGCTTTAATAAATTTGCACAGCAGGGTGGGGTAGTAATAGGGTTGGGATATTTAACCAGGCACTGCCTTCTTCTCAGTTTGGTTTTTGGTGTTTAACTTCAGGGTACAGTCACTCTAGTGTCAAAGCCCTGCCAAAGAGCACCTGTCCTGGACACACCCTGGGTGGCTTAACTGGAGGGCAGGGCTCTGCTCCTGAGTCACCTTGTACAATGGTTACCATGACACAGCAGCACTGCATGCTGAAAGTGAAGTTGAGTTCTATGGCAGCTTCCTGTTCTAGAGGAAGAGCCCAGAGAAGCCCAGAGGCCAGGAACCATTCACTCATTGGCATGATTTCAGTGTGTGGAACAGCTTCATTCCCCAAAAATGCCCGAGCATGTTCATGCCAGGAAGTAGATGTGACCATACAACACAAGCATGCCCCTGTCACAGTTGGGTTCACCATGGTGTGTGTTTACAGGTGAAACGGTGATGGGTACATAAAGGGTACAGCACTAATTGTAGAGTTAGACTGCTTGAAAAATAAAGTTGAGGCACTAGAGAGGTTGAGCGGTTAAGAGCACACCCTGCTCCTCAGAGTACCCATTTTTAGTTCTTCTGTTTTGTGGAGAGGTTGAGGGCGAGATGGGCAAGAACCAGTCACACAGACCGGTTATAAGGCTTTTGTGTAAACATAAATTTAGAGACCTACCTTACAAATAAGTCAGCCTTTCCACGTTTTGGTGTGTGCTCCTGGGTGGGTTCCTGTGCGTGCGTGTGTGGGATGGGTATGAATGCTGTGGGTTAGCCTCTGCCAACGTTCATCAGGACACTGTCCGCTTTGCCTTCTGAGACAGGGTCTCTCATGCTCTGGCTTCTTCAACTAGCCTGGACTAGCTAGCTCGTGGGATCCAGGCCTATGTCCTTTTGATTTATTTTATTTTTGTCAACTTGACACACCTGGAGTCATTTGAGAAAATGCCCCCATCAGGTTGGTCTGCATGCAAACCTTTGGGCATTTTCTTGATTGATTATTGATGTGGGAGGGCCCGGCTTCCTGTGGGTGGTGCGACCCCTGGGCAGGTGGTCTTGGCATATAAGAAAGCAAACTGAGAAAGCCAGGAGGAGCAAGCCAGCAAGCAGCTTTCCTCCATGCGTCTGCATCCATTCTTCCCACACTCCTCTCCTTGAAGGACCATTGCTCCCCATGTTGCTTTTGGTCAGAATGTTTTTTTATCACAGCAATGGGAAGCAGACTGAAACAGGGCTGGGGTTACGAGTGTGCGGAAGTAGTGCCCTGCTTTTGCGTGCGGATTCTGGGGACAGAAATCAGGTTCCTGCACTTGCAAGGCAAAGGCTTCACAGAGCTGAGTCATCTTCTCAGCTCCCTCAGGTACTGTATTTGTTGAGGCTGGCAAGCAGAAGGAAAAATAGTTCAGACTTTGACAACCTTTCTGAGAGAGCCTGGGTGACATTCTTCTTCACCGAGTCTCTGCACCTGCACTTAAAATGGACCCCAGGAGCCTAGCCTTTGGTGTGGTGTAGCTGCTGGACACTGGATTTTATTCTTTATTGCATTTATTTGTCATGTGTCTGTCTGTGTACATGTGTGGGTATGTGCATACCATGGCACGCTTGTCCAGGTCAGAGAACAGCATTGAGAGTCTGTTATCTTTTTTTTCCATGCAGGACCTGGGGATCAAACTCAGGTTTTCATGTCTGTCAGAAAGCATCTTTACCCACTGAGCCATCTTATCTACCCGGACATTTAGAGAGTGAAGACAGAACTAGGCTAAAATGGAGAGGGAAGAGTCACACATACAGGGAATGACTTTACAAAGGCAGAAAGTGAGAGAGGTGGGCACTTCCAAGCATAACTACCGTGGGGCACAGAGCTAGGGGGGCGATGGCATGCAGTGATAGCTTGTTTTATTGAGGACGCAATGCCACTATCAGCCATGTAGCGCCAGCCTGCCAGAGCCGCGCACTGGAACTTATTTAAAGAGGCTATTGTAAAAGTCTCTGAGCCAGTTAATTACCAGTTTTTGTTATGTCAGGAAGTCCTCAAGTTTAAGCAGAAAGAAACCATTCATGAGTATGTTCCGGGTCTGTAGTTTAATGGGACAAGTAAAAAAAAATTAAAATTTGATAAAATGATTTAGTTCATAGGAGGATTGAAAATCCTCACAAGAAAAGCTGAAATTACATATTGTGCTCTATTCCCTTCTAGAGAAGTCACTGAAGTAGCCCAAGACTTAATTGGACTAATGACCCATTGCTGTTATGCATAAAACTCTGGTGCCCATAGAGAAGTGATGAGGCTGTGGAAATGGCCTGTGAATACGAACCCAGTGAGCATGATGACCCAAACCAGGCTTCTGCGGTGCGTGGCCAAATGTACAAAGAATAAAGGAGGGCTGCTGCCTGGTGCACACTTCGGGAAGCCTCCTGTGACCAGGTTGCGTTGTGCATAGTGATTCGAGGGCTGAACATATGGAAGACATATAGAAAACAAATCCAGTGGTTTTGACCAACTATAAATTCTGGATGACTTGGAAGGTGCAGATAACAGGGAGTGCAGAGCCAGGGGAGGATCTTAAAAGGCACCGGGCCTAAATGCATCGGGTAGCGAACGTAATTGTGTGAACTGAAGCTGCTTGAGATAACAGGAGACTAGCTCTGGAAGTCTGTTTTGTGTCTAGAGTTCCCATCTTGCTCACCTGCTTTGTTTCACTCATGACTCTGCTGGGGCTGCATCAAATCCCCAGAGCTGATCTCTGGCGTGGCAGCTAGCACAAACACCATAGTCATGGCATTCATCTCTGGAGCTTTCATCAGCCACACATGAGTGCAGTATGCTTAGGTTCTGAGGATTTGGTGCTGTCACTCTCACCGCCTTCTTGTCTACCATGTAGAGACAATATGCCCTCAGCAGCAGTGTGCCTGGCACAGGCAATACAGGGCTCTACAAGGAGAAGGCTGCACGGGCAGGTTACCCAGTGGAAGAGCCTGCTGGGACTAGCTGCAGAGGTGGCTTTGGTTTTTTGAGTTTGGACACCCTTAACCAGCAGGCACAGTTCTATCAACCTGGGGAGGTTTGGAGTTCTCCTTTATAATCTGATCCTGGTGATTATAACAGGATAACCGATACAGGTTACTCAGGAACAAGTGAATTTTAAATTGACGCCCTCAAAGAGTTGGATTTCCATCTTGCTTTATTTCCACTGTTGATTTTTCTTTGTCAGGTTTAAGGTAGAACAGCTTATGACCCCAAAGTCTTTGTGGCCTGAGAGAAAAGTCTTTGCAATTTGCAGTGAAAGCTAACAACACCATTAATGGATAGAGATGGCTCAGCTGCTCTTGCAGTGGAGTGGAATTTGGTTCCTAGCACCTTTTTCTGGCAGCTCACTACAGCCTATAACTCCAATTCCAGAGAATTTGATTCCCCTTCTGGCTTCCTCAGGCGTGCGTGCGTGTACACACACACACACACACACACACACACACACACATACATACACACACACATATACACACACACACACATACACACACACACACAGCCCAAACAAAACAAAATCAAAATATTTTAAAAATATATAACAACAACAACCACAAAGCCCAGTGGACCACAGTGAGTGAAAAACAAATAATAAAGGTGACGTGCAGGAAAAAAATCCAAAGGCGCACGTTTGGGATGTGGAAAGCAAAAGACAAATAAAAGGGTCAGTTCTTCGAGGCTCACGTCACCTTCATGATTGGAGTCACTTGATCAGGATCTTACCTGAAAAAGTACAAAGGTCCTCTGAGCAAGACAGGGATGACAGAATTTTAGAAAAGGAAGAATTCCTGAGCAGCGCAGTGCCAGGAAGGGAAGAAGTCTTGTGCATTTGTGTGTGTGGCTTGAGAGACAGCTCTGAAGCTCCATCCAGATCCCCGGGACCTGAGCCTCTTGCCCGGTGTAGTAAAAAGGGGGCTTTGCAGACATAATTAAGCTAAGGGGCTTGAGATCTGACTTATTGAACTGTCAGTCTTCCGTGAAATCACAAGTATCATACGAGGGAGGCAGGGAGTGACTATTAGAGAGAGGCAATGGATGACAGATGTAGGGACAAAAGGTGTCGCCACCCATGGCCATAGGCCAAGGCCAGAGGACTTGGGCTTTCCTCTAGATCCTCTAGGAAGGGCCAGTTCTGCTGACATCTGGATTTCATCCCAGTGAGACTGACGCTGGACTTCTGAGTCCCACAGCTAGCTGAGAGCAGATTTCTTTTGTTTCAAGTCACCAAGTCTGTGGTAATTTGCTATAGCAGCTGTAGGAAGCTGATACAGTGTGAGAATTTGGCTACAGTTGTCCTTGCAGAGCCTCAGTTTCCCCAACTGTAAAATGGAGGTGTTACATGTAATGGTTGCCCTCCATATCATGGGTTGGCTGGGAGGTTCAAAGGAAACAGTTTGTGAGACTGCTTGTCATTACTAGCACTCTGTGTATACCTGTGAGTCCACAGTGTTCTCAAAAGACACTTATCACAATGGTGGCTTTTTAATCACATTCATCCTGAGCACAGAGGGACTCAGCTAAAGCTGAAGGTTCCCTTGAATGTATGGAGGCTAGTGTTGGCAGTGGATGGAGAAGAGAAGAAGGGAAGAGAGGGTGAGCCCTAGGACCAAGGTGCATTCGTGTCACAGGGCACCTGAGACTTGGCCTGGCTGAGGAAAAGGCTCCCAAAGTTTAACCTGGATCAGTAGATCCGGCTAGGCTGGAGGTGAATTAAGACAGCGTGAGATCTTTGTTGCCCGAGGGAAGGGGGAGAAGAAACTAACAGCTGGGAGTGCATTTCTTATTTGGAGGTAGGGCTAAGCAAAACTTCTTTGATAAAACTGGCCATTGCAGGCCAGAGAGGTAACTCCGTGGTGGAATGCTTGCCCAGCATGTGCAGGGCCAGGACTCAGTTCTCCAGCCGTGTAAACAAGCTGAGTGCGGTGGTATACACTTCCAATCCCAGCATTTGGGAGATCAAAGCAGGAGGCTTGGTGGTTTAAAGCCAGCCTGAGCTTCTTCTGCAGAGACTGTGTTATAAACAGTCCAGGCAGCCAGGTGTGGTGGCACATGCCTATAATCCAAGCACTTAGGAGGTGAAGGCAGGAGGATCAGGAGTTTAAGGGTATCCTTAGCTGTATAGTGAGTTCAAAGTCAGACTGGATTATCTGAGACTATCTCAAAACAAATAAACAAATGGGCCGGAGAGATGACTCAGCGGTTAAGACAGATAGTTGCCTCGACGGAGGAAAAGAGACTCCCAACACCCATGTGAAAAGTGGGACAGGCGTCCTGCAAACCCTCTACCTCCGCCTTCCCCTCCACGGTGAATGCATGGACTCATGAGCTAGCATATACAAATGCATGTATACACACACACACACACACACACACACACACACACACACACACACACA
>NW_026592548.1:16278015-16289331 GCF_907164565.1 Psammomys obesus
ACACACACACACACACACACACACACACACACACACACACACACACATTAAATCTTGAAAACAATCAAATAAAAACCCACAAGTCTACAAACAAAAACCAAAATAGAAAACTAGGCATTGCCTCTTACACCTCTGGCCTCTTCAATTGACAGATAATAGCCTTTTGGTTACTATTAATTAAACAAACAAACAAAAAGTGTATGTGGGGGTATTAGGGAATAAAGGCCCTGCCACTAAAGGACATTTAAAACCATTGCTGAGCCGATACTGAAATCGTTTTTATGTCTTAAATGTCTTAGAGTTCTTTGTTGCTCTTGGACTTGATTCTAATACTGGTGATTGTGTCTGTTTGTAGTAGATCATTTATTGAAACCATCATTTCCTAAATGCCTCATCGGTAGGTGTAGTGTTTTCCTTACTGATAACTTAGCAGTAGCCAGTGCCCCAGAATGCTCAGCCACCACTAGAATAAGTAAAATACCACTGATAAGTCTTTGATATCCTTTAAAATATTTTGTAGTTACTAACACCATATTCCCCAGAAACCCTGGGAAATGTGTGGCTTGCTTCTCACCCCTACTTTCTCAAGTAATAGGCGTTACCATCTACATGACGGAATTTTGCTGCAGAAACCGCAAAGTCACACCATGTGACAGAGCTCATGGACGGTTTATTAAGGGAGGGGATACAGAGGCGGCCCAGGGTGAGGGTGGCGGGAAAGAGGCAGAATGGGACAGGTCTGTTTATAAGGAATGCAGCGCATGCGCAGAGGAGAACATGAGGCAACCGAGGGAATATGACGTATAGGCGGCTAGTAATGATGTACCCTGCTGTCCCTAGGGTTGGCGGTGGAGGTGCCTGTGGCTAACGACAGGCCATTAGAGAATGTTTGCTTTAACAAATGCCTGGTTTCTTCAGGCATTTGTTTCTTCAGGCGTCTGTGGACCAGGTAGGGGTGGGACAGGGATCTCTGACGCTCAGGGTCACTATCATCCCTGTACTTTATGTGGTACCTTAGGCCCTCTTGGTGGAGATAGCCTCCTCAGACTGTCAATGATCCAATCCACAAATGATACTAGCTCCTGCATGTCTGCAGCAAACAGGTTCTCACAGGTTCTCATCTAAGTTAAGGTTATCCTCCACCACAGAGAGAAAAAGGCAGGCTCCCACAGGCAAGAGCAAGGAGACAGATGAATGAAGTGAAGGATGGGTTCGCGGGCCTTGTCAGTTGTCTTGACAGCCGTGTATGACAGATGTGTGCATACTGATCTGTGAGACTTAAGTAAAGAAGTCATATTTGCATTTTCCCCTTTCATGTTGCATTTCCGGGAAGGCCTGTCAGTCAGCGCACCCTATAGCCATAGGAGACTGGCTCAACTTGCCCCACAGTGCTTCTAAGGAGACGGGGTCCAAACTAGCTAAGTCATGGCTTGGCACATACACGCAGTCCTCACATGACCCACTGAATTCATTAATGATGTGTTCATTGCTGGAACCGGATGGATGGCCATTCTCCTGTTGTTGTCGGACCTTTCGAGGATTCTTGACTCGACTCTCTCTTCCTCTTCCTCAGACTAACTTGATCTCTGGGGGTTATCGAGTTGCAGGTTGCTTCTCCCAGCGCCTTGTCCACTCTTGGCCTCTTTCTGTCTAGTCCCACGCAGCCCAGAGCTCTGGGCTCGGCCCTGTTCTTCCTCGCCCTGTGTGCTCTCTGAACTTCTTGTGATGTGGTCTTCAGACGCTGTAGCATCTGAGTCTAGGCTTCTACGGGAATGGCCCTGGTGTCCCCACCTTCCCTCCATTGTGCTTGCAGTATAATCACCAACCATGACAGATCCTTTGTAGTCTCAATTCCCGCTCTTGGCCCCCAGGTTCTATCTCTCCAGCTCACTGTATTTAGCACTCACCCCGAATGATTTGTAGCCAGCAGGACCATATTTCTTTTACCTTTTCAGGGCCCCACCCCACCTTTCTATCTTTATTCTTGGGCCTAAATTTAACCCTAGTCCTAATGACCATACCATATTGACCCTCTTCTTATTCCTCTCATATTCATCAAATAATTTCTCTTCTCCCTCCTCTAACCTTTCTCTCTGTCTGTCCCCCCCGCCCGCTCTCTGTGTGTGTGTGCATGTGTGTGTGTGAGAGTAGACACAACAAGGTGTGTTTGATGCATGTGGCACCCAGAAGACAACCTTGCTTGTTGATCTTGCCTTCTACCTTGTCCAAGGCGTGCTCTCTTGTTTGCTGCTGCAGACTATCTGGCTTATGAGCTTCAGAGATTCTGTCTCTCATCTTGCGGTAAGAATGCTAGGACTACGGACATGTACCATTGCAGCTGGCTTTGTATAGGCTTTGGAGATGAAAAACTCAGTTCTTCACGCTTGCCTGGGCCAGTGTTCACAAGGTGAACCTTCTCTCCAGCCCTCATTGCATTCATCTGGTGAAACTACCATCTTTATTAGTTCTGTGTCCTTTCAACCTCCAGCTTACCTCACTTCCTCCTCAGTACTGGCTCTCATCTGATGATCTTGCTTCATCCTTCACTGAGGAAAACAAAGTGATCAGAAGTGATCAACACCCAGCAACACCTACTGCATCTGGACCATGGACTCCCTTCGGAAGGCTGTTCCGACAGATGAGCTGTCTATGCTCCCATCTGAAGTCAGACCCTTTCGCATGTGCAGTCTGCTGTGTCCCAGTTCCTTCTTGGGATAATGCTGTAAGATTTGTTTCTTCTCTTTGCCATGTCATACAATGTCGCTGGAGCTTTCCCATTTGATTGGCTTCCAGTGCATCTACGATACAGTGGCTTCTCTGACTCCAGGTGATCCAGCCCTCCTGCTGATTTGCCAACCTCACCTCTTGTGTTTCTCCCCTCACTTCCTTCACTGCAGACTCTCTGGCTTCTTTGTTGTGTTTTGAGCATTAGGAATTCTTTATCTTCTCCATCTGAGATGGTCTTCCCCCAGATATCTGCTTGGTTGACTCTCTGACCTCTTTAAAACCTTTGCTCAAATCTTACTTCTCAATGGGGCCTGCCTTGACCACCCATCCCAGTTAGAATAGCAACACACTTGTCCCAACCTCAGTGCCCCAGTGCCCCCTTATCATACTCTTGCTTTTGGTTGGTGGTTTATTACTGCTTTTTTTAATATAGTTTGCTTGTGAATTATATCTACGGCTACCCCACATGCCTCTATATTAGAACAATCTCCAATATCAAGGCTCTTTGCTTAGAACAGTAATTGCTACAGAAAAGCTGCTCAAGAAAACACTGGCAAATCAATGACTGCTGGGATGTTTTGTCTATGGGGCTTCTCCCAGCTTTGTAGTCTTTTCTGGCTTTATCCTCCTGGTCTTATTTCCTATTGTATGAGCTCCTGTAACAGTCAGCCTGCCATTTCCCACACATTCCTCTGTCCATCCTCTCCATCACTCTATGGACTCATTCTTGCTCTAACCTGAAGACTCTCTGGCCATCTTCTACATGTGCCACACTCCTATGCAACTCTACTATTCTCCTCTGTTCTTTTTGGGTATTCTCCTGTTCTTTATCCAACTGAGGACTCTATCCAAGAACAAGCTCAGGTAACCTGTCTTGCAAAGCATACCTGGGAGTTTCAGGTTCTCCCAGAGACCTTGTTGATAACTATTACAGAGGAAGAGGTGAACATTTATGTGGTCCCAGGGCCCCCTTAGTGTTTGTCATCATGTGACTGACTATATGTAGAACTGACTAGTTATAGAGGTCACACAGCTTTATAGTTCCACCACGTATTAATGAGCACCCACCCCAGACAGCGATGTTTAAAAACTGTTAGTTTGTAGTTGGAGAGGAGGCTCAGCAAGTAAAGTATTTGTCTTGAAAACATGACCAAAGCTGCACTCCCAGAACCCCTGGAAAGAAAAAAAGTCAGCCATGGTAGCATATGCTTGTAATCCCAACATTATGAGGTAGAGATAGCAGCATTCCTGGAGTTTCTGGCATTGGCCTAGCCTAATGGATGAGCTCCAAAAACAAGATGGAAAGTACCTAAAGAATGACTCTCAAGGCTGTCCTCCGCCTCCATATATAGAGGGCACACATCTGTGCTGGCACACATGTGAACACCCAACCCCCAAACACTGTTAGTTTGACAAGGGAGTGGAGAACACTTGCTTTTTGTTTTGTTTTAATTTGTATACTTTGATTATTAATGAGTCTATACATTTTGGTTTTTTATTATTCCTTTTTAAAAGCATTTATTAGTCACTTGTGTTTCTTCTGTGAAGTATTTTTTCATAGCCTTTGCTCATGTTTTGGTGTATTTGCCTTTTCCAGTTCAGGTGACTCATTGGTTCTAGGTCTTTTGATAGAACACTAGCTTAAGAGCAGAACTGCTGGATTCTGTGGTTGTCCTTTTCTAGAAAGTGGAGATGATAATGGGTGGGTGTATAATCCATTTTTAAAGGTAAACATGATGAAGCGTTAGCCGTTTCAGACAGGCCAGTCTATAACACTTGTCCTGCCTCTCTTACAGGGAGTTTAAGAGGCTTAAACGAGTTGAAAGTACAAATATTTTGCAGGCAACACATATGGGCCAGAGTGAGAAACTTACTAGTCTATCCTTAGAAACCTTTAAGACATTTCCCTGAAGTAGCTCATATTTCTTACCACAGGAGGGAAATAAAATTGGACCAGTTGAAATCACCCACACTCACTGGTAGCAGAACTGGATGTTAGCCTGCGATGCTGACCCTCTGTCAGCCTGTGGTCTTCCACTGTGTAATTCTGCAAGTTTTTAAAAGGCAGATCAGCATCCTCCTGGGCATAATATATAAGATAGCCTGCTAAGTGAAGGGTATTAGCCAAAGCTGTGCAGACACATCCTGGATTTGTAAGATGACCTACCAGGTCTCATTAATAATATTTCTGTGCAACAATTATTTTCTTTAGAAAGACTGTGTGGCAGAGACGTGCAATGTTGGGTCTGTGTGAATGCTTTTGGTTCAGAGGGCTAAAGGCTATAATGATTTAAAGTCATGGTCATTTTAGATAACCGCTTAGCTCAGTCTCATTTGCAATGGCCTGGGTTGCGATGAGTCAGATTTACAACTCTTATAATGCAGCTGGGAGAATAATATATTCAGCATTCTAAAATTTCCAAAGAGGTGTCACTTGTTTCATAATCCCTGAGCTCTACATTCTGGACATGTGAAAATAAACAGACTCTCTAAAAGAATGATATTTCTAGAAATATGAGAAAATTTTAATTCCTTTCTTTTTATCTCCAGATGTTTTCCAGCAGGCAGGAAAATCTCCATAGAATGCAAGTTTCCTAAACAAATAAGATTTCTAAAGAATGGCCCTTTCCACAGAGCTCACAGGGTTTTAAACACACTAGTCATTGACTAGATAATACTTTGAAGTTTGAAAAGTTGATTCAAAGTATTTCTTAGGGATAAGGAAATACATGTATAAGCTATCACCAATGTTTTTTCTTAATCATCCCCTGGAGCTAGTGTTTATAAAGAGGATTCTAGTAGTCAAAGCAGCAGGTAGAATTTATGAATAAGCCTGGGCCAGGCAATATGGAGATTGTGCGAGTTGAATGAGAATGACTGCCCCACAGACTCGCATATTTGCATGCTTGGTCACAGGGTAGCAGAATTGTTTGAAAAGATTACAAGTATAAAAGTGACCTTGTTGGGGTAGGTGTGGCTTTGCTGGAGGAAGTGTGTCACTGGGGGTGGGCTTTGAGGTTTCAAAAGCCTATGCCAGGCCCAACACCTTGCCATGCTTCCTGCATCAATGGTAGGAAACCTTTGAAACGTAAGTAATCCTCTCACACCCCTCAGTTAAATCTTTCTCTGATAAGAGTTGCCTTGGTCATGGTGTCTCTTCACAGCAATAGAACAGTGACAAGACAGGGATGTTAAAGTTGAAGTGTGCCAGTCATTGTGATGGCTAACTTTGATTGCCAACTCTGCCGGCTTGAGGTGAGTACACTGACCCTCTTGAGAGATTGTGAGGATGTTTCTAGAGGTGAATAGGCCAGGATGGCTCTGTTCTACTCCACAGTTGATGAACTTAACGTTGGAAATGACTTTGGGAGGTGATAGAGCCGAGCAGATACTCTGACATGGAGGAAGTGGGCTACTTGCAGTATGCCTTTGAAGGATGTCTTGCTTTTGCCTCCTTTTGCCCGTCTTCCCTGCTTCCCGGCTGCTGCTTCTTTGTCCTCCCACGCCTTTCTGCTTTGATGTGTTGCCTCACCACAGGCACAGAAACAATGGACCCAAGCAGCAATGGATGGAGACCTCTGAAACTGAGCCAGAATAAACCTCTCAAGTACCTTGTCACCACTGACAAAAATGCTGACTAGTGCAGTGTTCAGCCTAGTGGCTGGAAGATTCGGAAAAAGGTTTACTCTAAGAAAACAGTAATTTTCAATACAAGTTAGCAAATGAGTAATTCCACAAACAAACAACACTCAGTATTAAAGATAAGATGGTTTCTGGTGATCAGACAGACACCTTGGAGCAGATAAATACAGAAAAAGAAGAATTAGGACAGACAAGAGTGGGGTAGAGACTCCAGAGAGAGGCATATTGGACCTCGATAGTGTGGGGTACAGGGAAGAGGAAGGGGTGGGCTCTAGCTAGGACAGTAGGTGGAGGGCAAAGTGTGGGAGGTGGGGGTCAAGCTGAGTTAGAATTCTAGAAAAATGATCCCTGGAGGGACAGGGATCCTGCCATCTACTTTTGCTCTTTACTATACCTCAAGTCCTTGGCACAGCGCTTTTCCTAGGTAGCTAAATTAGGATCTTGATGATTTCAGTAAAGGTGCAAAGGAAAGAATGAAAACTCCCTACTAAGTAAAGGAGAGTGAAGGCTTCAGGTTAGCGGTAAGTATTCTTTTGTCTAATTAACTCACTCTCGTTCAGTTAGTAAACTCATCTCTTAGTGTCGTAAAAACTTCATTTTTAGACTAGTCATTAATTACTTGGAAACAAAACAAAAAAAGTCAAGTAAATGGGAGAACCAGGTAATCTGCTTTTATGACTTCAGAGTTTTTATTTGTTTGTTTTTAACTTCAGTTAATCTCATTCATTGGCTTTTTGTAGTTTTATCATATCAAGGCTTGGACTTTCTTGAATAAGCTAACTGAAGCTCTTTGATCATTTGCATAAACCATACTCAGACTCAACACCTATCTTTTCAGCTTTGGGACCTTTTAGCCTGTGAAGTGGTCTTAAAGACATCCTCAGACAATCAGAATGCAGAAGCACTGCAGAGCTTTAGTTTCGTTTAGTTCTTTATGGTTCTCTTGCCAACACCCTCTAAACCTACAATTCTTTTTAGCTGTCTTTACTAATTCTTTCCAAAACCACTTCGTTTTCATAGGAATAGCCTTTTTCTTTTTCTGAATACTTTTATTTCATTAGGTTGTATAATATTGTCTGAAACTATAAGGACTCTTGAGAACTGACATAACGGGTTCATTTTCGGTGTGTGAGACAGGGTGTGCAGCATAGGCTGGCCTTGAACTTGTGCTCGTGCACTATCATACCTGGTTTTGATTTTGTTTTTGTTTTGGTTGTAGTATTTTATTTCACTTGTCCATTTAAAAATTGGACAAAAATTGAACTTAATTTCAAAGATCAGCTTTGATTTTTTTGCATCTCAATCTTGGTCTTTAAGAAGAGAGATAATACAAATGTAGCTTTCAGATCAGCATCTTAGCTAGGTTCCTTTTATTATAAACCCCATGACCAAAAATGGCTTGAAGAGGAAGGGTCTGCTTCAGCTTACACTTCCGCATCACAGTCCACTGTGGAAGGAGGTCAAGGTAGGAACTCAAGGCAGGAACTGAAGCAAAGGCCATGGGGGAGCATTGCTTACCGGCATGCTCTCATGACTTGTTCAGCCTGCTTTCTTATATAGCCCAGGACCACCAGTTGGAGTAGCACTGCCCACGGTGGGCTGGACCTCCCGTCCCCATCAATCATTAATCAAGAAAACACCCTACAAGCTTGCCCACAGGCCAATCTGGAGGAAGCATTTTCTTAACTGAGGTTTTACATTTCCAAATGATCCTAGCTGGTGTCAAGTTGACAACACACACACACAAACATCCAGGACAGTCAATATAATTATAGGTTCGGGGCTTGCAAACAACTCAGTTTTGATATAAAGTTGGTTTGCTCTAGCAATGGGAATCTCTCTTGCTAGGAGGATGGCCTCTTCTTGGCATTTCTTCTGCTGTTACTTTTCAGCATGATTATTTGTGTTTGCATGACTAGAGTTGAGTATCAAGCCTCACGCTAATTCTAAAGAACCACACATAACTGGTTACTACAGCCATAAGGAGGTAGACAGGCACAGCAACTGCCCAACACAGTAGTCAAACTGGGAACTTAAGAACTAAGCCATTAATGGCTCTTCTTGGCAATGGCAACTGTGAGTTTTCTACTGCTTCCCCTGTGGCTTTAGACAATGCCTATACTTCTGCGTTCCTACTCCCGCTCAGATTCTTATAATACAATATTTCTGCCTGTGGGAGCAGAAACAGGGGCTAACTAGAGTGGCCTCACGACTTGCAGTGAGGGCCACAGCCTTGTGTAGTCCAGGGGAACCAGAAAGCATTCCATTCCGAGTGGGAGCTGAACTCCAGTTAACCTTGGAGTTCTGAGAACGTGTCGTGCTCTGCCAGCCCCTCTTTCTGTGGTATGCAGAAGCCTCCATCAATCCTGACCCATTGCTTATAAACAGACTCAATACCAGTTTGCCTTGGAGTTGTCCTGGGATGCCTCCCTTACAGATTCACAAAAATACTGTTCAAACATTATCAGTTCTCACAGGGCCCCTCAGGGTGCCCCTTCCCCGGCTCCAGGAGTGAAGCTCCAGGGTGTATAATTGTTTTTAGCATAAATCAGTCCAAAGTGAGGAGGGAGGCTCTGGGGGACCATGGAACAGTGTCTGGCATGCTGCTGATACGCCTCAAATAACTCCCAATAAAAATGGACATGGTTTTCTGGTACACTAGGCAGATTGCTTGACTCTTGGGGAGTCGAATACTTGGAAGAAAAAAAAAAAAGAGATGGTTGCTGAGGCTTGGGCTGTTATCCCAGTAATATTCGTTTTTTTTTTTTTTTCATCAAAAAGACTAGTTTTCTGCAGGAGGGAGAGGAAGACAGGTCCCCATGAGCATCCCAGGTGAGTACTCAGATCTGTGACTACACAGAGCAAGAAGAGTGATCCAGAGCCAGGAAGGGATATAGGCAGTTACCAAGGGCTGTCCTTTCCTTTCCTGTACGCCTATAGCCATCATCGGAAGAAAATGATTTTGTTCCTGAAGACCTCTTTTCTCTTTCCCCAGCAAAATGAGGGTAAACTGGAAACATTTGTGGAAGTCCAAAGCCACTAACCATGCAGGTTCATGATGATACAGGGCATAAGTCACTGGATTCGTTCAGGACCAAGCTATGATCGATCTGTCTCCTCATGCTCTCTTCACTCCCGAGAACAGAGGATGCTCTACCAATGCTTGTCATCCATTGATCTACCCATGAGGATTATTTACTTGTCATTGCCCTTTAAAATGGTATCACTCGGCAAGAATAGTTTTGGACACAGAGCCCTTTGCCTAGAGGGAGATTTTGAGGGAGTTGGAATGACTGAGGTTGTCCCCATCTTCTATTATGAAGTGTTTGTGTGTGTGTGTGTGTGTGTGTGTGTGTGTGTGTGTGCTTGTGTGCTTGTGTGAAGGCTCGAAGCTTATATTGGGTGTCCTCCTCACCACACTTCATCATGTATTTTGAGACAGCATCTCTCCTGGAACATGGAGCTCACCATTTTCAGTTAGACTTCCTGGCAAGGGACTCCAGGGATTCAACTGTCTCCTCCAGCCCCAGCCCCATGTTGGAGACTATAGACATACTGCTGACCCTGGCTTTTACTTGAGTGTGTGATTGGGACTTAGATCCTCATGGCTTAAAAGTACTTTACTCTCTAAGGCACCTCTTCACAATCTCCACTTAGGGAATGTTAGAGAGGCTTTCTATTACACTGCTCACTTTCTTTAATGAAGGTCAGCTACCCCAGTCTTCCGTAAGCTTCCTACTGCCGAGAAGACGGTAAGTCCCTCCCACCATGGAGCAAATCTGGCTTTTCTGTGAATCCTGCAGCAGAGGAACTCAGGCAGCAGAGCAGGCAAGCCCCATGCACATGGCTGCCTGCAGATATCACGGGCGTTGTGATCCTTTTGGAAGCTTCCTGTAGTGGTTTGCTGTGCAAGAGGATCAAGCACAAGAATGACGGAATCAGCTGGGAAGTAGTCCCTGGCAAAGTGCAAAAGGTCTCTGCCACAAGCAAAGAAAAAGCAAAGTGCACGCACTTGAAGAAATGGTGTTTAATCTGGCAGGCAACAAGTGGACCTTCGTTGTTTTCTATTTAGGGCTGAAGTGCAGCAAAGAGGCTCTGGGTGCATTTCAGGAAGTCTTTGGTACCACCTTTGAGACCTGGTGAGGATGCATAGGAACTGGAGACCAGAGCCAGTGAATGGAGCTACAGGGCTGGCAGGATGAGGAGAGCCTGAAGCAGCAGGACCCGGCTGCATTGCTATTTGGCTTCAGACTTGTGGGCTTTGGAAAGTGAGTTGGTGTTCTGAAGGCCAGGCAAGAGGAACCCCAGTGCCAGGCAACGGGGTAAATGGGAACTCATTTCTAAGCCACAGATTCTGGAATTTCCCATAATTAACATTCCAGTGGGACACTCAAAAGACCTTGGCCTCCAGTGGGCCTGGAAATTAAAACAGGATAAAGTAGTTAGGGTCTAGTTAGAAGAAGGGCAAGGCTCTTTGGAAACTTGTGCCCGCTATTCATGAACTGTGACACTGTTGTATCTTTGATATGACCGGAGACTCAGTTCTTTAAGAGTGTTAGTTCTGACAGGTTCGTTTAGAGAATACGGCTTAGAGATCAATGTCCTGAAGCCAGAAAGACAAGCTTGTTACTCTAATGATGCTAACAAAACTGGTGACTAAATGGAATGTAGACTCAGTTGATCCTCATGATGACCTAGAAACAATTGTTACCACCATCCCTATTTTCCAGAAAACAACAACAACAACAAAACACTGAGACTTGAGGAGGGCAGGCAGCTAGACCATGATCACGACAGCTGGTAACAGGACTAAGTGTGTACCATACCAAGTGTGATCCGTTCTAGATTTTGAGGCCTCAGAGAAGAAACTCATGGCAAAGAAGGTAACACTGTCTGTCTGTCTATCTATCTATCTATCTATCTATCTATCTATCTATCTATCTATCT
>NW_026592548.1:16289341-16327184 GCF_907164565.1 Psammomys obesus
TCTATCTATCTATCTATCTATCTATCTATCTATCTATCTATCTATCTATCATCTAGCATCCTGACTTCACATTTTCTCTGTCTCTCTGTCTCTTAAGAATATGCAAGTAAATTGTTATGCTCTTTAAGATAATAGCAGTTCTTTAAAATGGCCCACACTCCAAGGTCTAGCAAGGATGGTGGTGGTGGTGGTACTGCTGAAGATATTGATGATGATGAGTTATAACAAAAATAATGAGTGAATTGACTCTATGTCAGATGCTGTACTAAATTCTATAGGACAATCATTTGATCTCAGCTTGACATGGTAACAAATTACTCTGGAAACAGATTTCATTCGTGAGAAGTGACATCAAGCACAAAGACCACAGGGAGGAGTCTGACAGAGAGTTAGAACTTAGTGCTGGCTCCGACAGGGACAAGTGGAGATTTCTATACGATAGAGGGTAGAGATGGTCATTAGGGAATGATTGAGACAGGAAAATCAGAAAAAGAGAGTTTGTGGCTAGACCAGCTTGATGAGTTGGCCAGCCCTGGGTGCTCACACACTGATGGTGAGGATTTTGTTGCTCAAATGGAATTCCGCAAGGTCAGAGAGGGAAGCTGAAGGTCAGACTCAACCAAGCCAAGGACTCAGAGGAGAGATGACTGGAGTTTTGCACACTGGAGTCACTGCTAAACCATGTGAATAAGAGACATCATCCCTAAGTCTTAAGTTAGCAAGGTACAAAGGAGACTCGAGGTCTCAGTTAAGAAGTAATGATTGAGAGCTGAGCTTACCGCTTTACCTATACACACGGCACACCTATTACTGACATGCCCTTTCCTAAACCACTGTAAAATGCCAACTCACATCTGTCTTTGTTGATTTTTCTGTTGCTTTGAGAAAATACCTTGACAGAGCAGGGTAAGGAAGGAAAGACTTTTTGGGGCTCACATTTTGGGGGTCTAGTCTATTGTGGCATAGAAGACAGGATGGAGGAGCTTGAGGAAGCTGGTCATATTATATTCCAAAGAAGAAGAGAGCAATGAATATTGGTGTTCAGCTTTCTGTCTCCTCTTTGCTTAGCCCAGGACCTGAGGCCAGGGAGTGGTACTACCCACTTTTAAGTTGGCTCTTCCCACCTCCACCTAACAAGACACTCCCTTGCAGGTATGTCCAGTTTAGATAATCCCTCACCATGGAGCCAGAGGCTTTGCTCCTGGGTGATTCTGAATCCTGTTAGGTTGACAGTATCAGTCATCACAATATTTGATGTGATAATCACAAACGGCAGATTGACACTGAGTCCCAATGTCTCTGTTGGGATATACATTCTACGTGTGTTTGAGCATTTGGCGGTAGGGTAGTGTGTGTAATATCTGATGGCATTTTTAGACTTTGTGTCTAAATTCTCACACTTTCATCCACAAGGAACATTTATTTAGGTCTCAGAGACTGACTTGGCTGCAAACTTGTCTTTGCTCTACCGTTTCCTGTTCTGAGTTAGAAAGCTGAGCCTGGGCCCAGCTTTCTCCCTTTGATTGGTCGTTTTGAAAGTTGTGTTGCAGATCAGACAAACATAGTGTTTCATGAAATCCATTGGTGTTCAAAGGTACAGAGCAAAATGAGTTCAAGTGAGAACTCTTTCCAAACGGTTTCATGCCTAAGATTTAAATTATTTATTTGATAAATTAATCAGTTTGGATTTTAAAAGTTATAGCAAGTCAGTCTCTTTTTTTTTTCCCCTTCTGCCTCTGATGGATAATTTGAGGGAATTGGCTTTTAGATTATTAAGATAAAACAGGAGATTGCAAAGATGCTGTGTGAGCCTAATGCCTGGGGGGCCTGCCTAGGAGAAAGGTTCTCTGATGATTATTGGATCCCTAGGTGTCAGAGACGGAAGGGGCCTACAGCCAGCTCTCTTTATCTTTTATTTAATGCAAAGCCTTGCACACCTGGGTCCCACACACTTGCCTGTTAAACGATACATGGCAGCCTGCTTGAAAAACTAAAGGCCTACCAGAGAGGTGGCCTACGTCTCGGTTTCTTGGCTTTCCTCATTTTATTTTGTTAATTTTTTATTTTTTTTTTGGATAGTGCAGGCGTGCTGCGGAAGTCAAAGTACAGCTCACTGGAGGTCAGTTCTCTCCTGCCTCGGGATCCCAGGATCGAGCTCAGATCCTCACGGCTTTGCACCAGTGCCTCTGCCCGCTGCGTTATCACACCAGACTCTCTCTACTGTCCTTGTGTCTGTGGCTGCTCAGGTCCTTCCCAGAATGGAAGGTCACCCTCCAGAGGAGGGTGTGGCTTTGTCCAGTGGAGACAGCGGTTCCGGCTGTCACTGGCTGCTGGCTTCCTTGCTCACTCTCTTGGTGCTTGTCTCCATACAGGATCCGACTTTGAAAACAGGATCTACTCCATCACCCCAGGCTACTGTGCCTTTTGTTTTGGCTGCTGATTCTCTACATCTGAGGAGAAACTGGCCTCAAGCTTGTAGACAACACAGAGACTTTGTTTCTTTCCCAATGTAACTTTTCTACTTAAAACTACTTTACCAAATAGAGCTTCTTCCTTTTTCTTCTCTTTCTTCTTTTTTATCCCTCGCTTTGTGTTAAAGGTATCAAATCACAGCTCTTTAGAGGTCCTCTTTGTGGCCAGTTTGATGCTTCGGGCTTCTTAACCATTTTTGACAGTTGGAATCATTGTGTATCTTTTGTATGAGTCAAACACATGCTAAGTGCTTTGTGACTACTGATTTCATCCTTACAACAGGCGTATGGGGTAGGTAGTATTACAAAGCCCATTTCACGTAAGAGAGACAGAGGAGCAATGAGGTTAGGGGACTTTCCCAGGGTAACGCCGCTTGCGAGAGGCAGCGCCTTGACTCATCCAGTCTAATTTCCATCCTCGTTGTTTTAATTGTCATGTACTGTCACCTCTTTAGAGCCTTGGCCTTCCATATTATTTAGAGCAATCTGACAAATCAGGATCCCAACGTGCCTACTTAACATGATACATATTTGACCTCACGTCTGTGTGCTTCCAACGCTCATGATTTTTTCACTCTTTGAATTGTCTTTGAGAATGACAGACTGCGTGGGCTGCTGTTATCTGCCCAACAATTTCTTCCTCAGGCTACTGAGGTGGGCAGAGGTATAGTATATATGGCACCCCAGCAAGTACACTGGCTCGCTCACTTCTAGAACCAGTTTTTTTTTCTTCTTCAGATTTTATGTGCTCAGTCAGTATGTAAGGGAGATCAAGACAGAGCTACTGTGATTGAATTAAGGGTCAGGAACCAGTTTCCTTCCTGTGCCCTTTGCTTTATTTCCCATGAGCCAGGGTCCTTGCAGCTACCCTCCCATTAAACTTTGAAGGATACTAGAAAGCACGGCCAGTTCATGACCTAATCTATTCCAAGTCAGGTATACATGGCTTTCCTTTGTGTGACTCATAGCACACAGAAGAGTACCTTGAAGCCAAGCCCAAACTTCTCTGGCTCTAGGCATTATCCTCACTATTTCATCATTAGATATGGCTTTTTAAAAAATAAATTATTTTGACCTCCATGTTTAATGGAAGGAAAATCTGACTCCTCCATAGACAGAGACTGGGAAGCGATACCTACACAGTCAGGCTATGTGTCTGGGCTAAGGCGTACTCTGTCTACCGCCTCCCACTCCTTCACCTTTAGGTACCTTTGCAGGTAGGTGACAGCCTGTCCCCGAGGCTTAGCTGGTAGATATTGGCAGAATGGGGCACGTACCATCTCCTGTTTACTTTGGCTAACTGGGAGGGGTGAGCCAGAGGATGGGAAGAGCTGGGTCCGGAATGGTGAGGTTGGGTGGAGTTTTTCTCAACCTATTTACCCCAGCTGGGAAGGAAGCTCTAATCAGCGAGCCTTGTGGCGAGCTGTTGAGATGTGCAATGTAGGGCCGGGCCACTCTGATACAAAAGCATAGTGACGGGGCCACTGCCAGAGTCAGACAATTCTGGGCTCTACACAAAGTTTTCTTCTCAGCAACTGTGTGACCTTGCACAAATTACTTAACCTGTCAGAGTTTCGACTTCATTTGTAAAATGGGAATATAATAACACTTACCCCACAGGACTGGGGGAGAATTCTATGAAAACATATGTAGATAGTGTCTGTTACATTGCAGGTGTGGGGAGATTACAGATTTACTCACACAATCCAATTGCGCGGAGAAAATGTAGTTCCTTTATTTCTCTATAACTGATTGAATTTTCTTCAAGCTTCTACAGCCCTGGGGTAGCAGGGAAACAAATGTGAACTTTAAATGAGCCAATTAGCAATATGCCAGTCTCCATGTACTTTAGAACAGTCCTTTTCAGGTAACGCTCAGGTTTCCAGACTTTTCCCCCTACCGATGGGTGGGTGGATTTACTGCGTCCCCATGGCAATGGGGAATAGCCCTGGAGATCTTGAGGCTGGCCTCATCGGGACCTCACTGGCATGCTGGATCATGTCCTTTTCCTGTTCTGCTCACACTGGCCCAGCTGGCCCCCATTGCTGGAAATGTGAGACCTGACCTATCCCAGCTTGCTAAGCGCCCAGCAGGTTCCTTGTCGCTTTCTGAGTTCCGCCTGTGACTGCCCCTGCCTGCTCCTGGTCACAGGTCAGAAAGTGATGATTCTTGCAGTGTTCTGATGTCCACAGGTCAGTTGCTTTCTGGTTCTTTCACTGGAGCATGTGAGCCTGTCTGTGAGTTGGCTGCAACATGGCTTTCACACGAAGGCCTCATTCGGGCACTGTCCACTGCAAGGCAATCTCTCCTCAGAGACAACAACAAGGAGCAGGGATCCTTTGTTTTTCTTTAGTGGCAGATGGAGTTTAAGGTGATGCTTATGATACCAGCTTTTCCAGGTTTGCGTCCTCGTGTGATCCCTCAAGTAAGGATGGGACTGGTGGTTGAGGCTTGCCAGTAGAAGATGCAAGCCTACGCAGTTTCACTCTGCCGCTCTCGTGATGATGTTTAGATAAGACTCTATTTTGCTTTTGGACTTATTCCGAACACTCTTTTGCTGTCTTGATGACGTGGCATTGTTGGGAAAATTAGTATGTAAAGGGACTGTGCGTGACCCTAGGAAAGTTGGGGGACCAGTAGGATTTGAGGGCAGACAATTGCACCAGTCAGTTGGAAGCCAGGACTCCCAATAACCACAACTGGATGAAAACTGCCAACAACCCGAATAAACTCGGAAGTGGATTCTTTTCTAATCAGTGCCTCCTGGACTAAGGCAGATTAGCCCCTCTGCCACCTCCACGGTGGTCGTGTGAGACCCTCAGCAGAGGACCCTGCGTATCCCATCCTGTATGGTAGTAATTATATGTTATTGTAAGGTTGTAGTAAGTTTTTAGGTAGTAATGAACTTTGAGTAATAGAGAGAGACAACGTGAATATTACTAGCTTCCCACATCCACTGGGGACCGAAAAGGAACACATCTTAAATTTCTTCTTTTAGTTATCCCACCACATACAGCTGCCTGAGGAGCTGGTTACTCCCTCTATTTATTTTGGGTTCAAGATGTGAAGTGGCTATTTTAAACCATAATTAGAGGAATAGCTAAGAATTAATATTATAATGATATAATCCTCATTACAAAATTCATTATATTTATTTTTCCCCTTGGGATTTAGTTGGTCTGAGTCTCACTATATCCCCAAATCAGAAAGTTATACGAATCATTTTTTTGCTCTATTTTTCTCTGTGGTCTAGTTATGTCTATAGATTTTTCTGGTAAAAAGAAGGGTATCTGGTCTTGGTAGTTCCTCTTTTTGTTGTAGTAATTTTTAAAAAAGCTGTTGGGTTATATAATGTCTATTATTAACCCTAAGATTATCACAGAGATATTATTTAACCCGCTATCACAAATAATGAGAAACAGGACCTGTTAGATTTATAATTGCCTTATTTACCTTGGGCCGGGCAGATATTTCACTTACACCGTTTCAATATCCTCACCATCCATCTCCCAGCCCCCATCCAATGCCATCCATCTTAATCCTCCTCATTTGGTCTACCTTCTAATCCCATTGTGCTTGCTTATATTCTTCATCTGGGCCTTTTCATGCCATTATTGGAGTCCTTCCTCGGCCCATCCAGGCTAACCCATCCTGGTGTCCTTCTCCTTCCTCTCTTCCCATCAAGACAGAAGTGCAATGATACAAATACAGAGACTGCCTGGATTCCCCCAGGAATATGTCTATGGGGAAGATGACCAAGGGAAGTGACTATTCAGTTAGAGACGGTGGAGAACAATCCCAGGTCGTCAGAGCTGGGAGGTAAGCTATCAGCCCAAATACTCTGTTTTGAAACGAAAGGAAAGCCAGGCTTAGGAAAGTGAAATAAAAGGTCACTCTGTTGACAATGCCAATGCGGGAAGCAAAAGGTGCATGTTTCAATTATCATCCACTCATCCCAAACATGCTGTGTTTGCTGACCTCTGTGCAGCAAGCAGCAAAGAGATCTTTGCTGACCAAGTTTATTAGTGAAAGAAAGATCTGCCCGGGCAAAGTGGCTACTATCTTCTGCTAAATGGCGCTGACACCTGGCGAAGGGCAGGCTAGGGACAGGCTGTGGGCTTTTTGTACTGTTGGCATGTCTGGTTCTCTTTAGAGCCTTCTGGCCTTGGCCAGAGATGGAACTTTAAACCATACTTTTATGCACTCTCTTGTTTGCTCGCTCACTTCCTTCTTCTCCCTCCCCCCTTCTTTCCTTCCTTCCTTTTACCCTTCCTTCCATTGTTCACTACCTTCCTCTCTCCTTACCTCTTTCCTTCTCACTTTCCTATCTTTCCTTCTCTCCTCTTTTTCCTTATAAGGAGGCTACTTAATCCTTACTCCTTTGTAATCTTGGATTTCACATAAAACATTGGAAATATATGACAGCTTTGTGAAAATGAGTGAGAGTTATAAAAATGCTCACTATGTTTTATTATTCTGGGTCTGTGTATATGTGTATGCATGTGTGCGTGTTATATGTATTTGCTGTACGTCTATACATGTCTGTGTTGTGTGTGCACGTGAGTCAGTGTGCTTAAACAAGGTGCCAAGTCCAGAGGAAGACATGGAGGTCCTGCTGTATCACTCTATGTGTCATTCCCTGGAGACAGGGTCTCTCACTGCACCTAGAGCTGTGCTGGTGGCCACCAAGCCCCAGCGACCCTCCTGTCTCTGCTCCCCATGGTGCTGGGGTCACAAATGTGGCCACAACAAGCTCTTTACCCAGGTGACGGTTTCAGAACAGATGTCCTCATATCTGCTCAGCAAACACTCTGACTCCCTGAGCCATCTCTAAAGACCCCTTTTCTCATCCTTTTCACTTCTGTGACTGGAAAATGGCATGGAGCCTAGCAAACAACCTTCGCAAAGCATGTTTTTATTCCCAATTCTAATGGGTGGGCTCTCCACTGCTGCACAGCTCCAGACATTGCTAACCTTTGCTCCGCTGTTGTCTTTCCAATCTCTCCAGCAGTCGGCTCACACAGCAAGCCTGGAGTCGCTGCATTTCAGTGTGGTGGGAAGTGACACAGGGTGGCTGGTTATGGCTTCACATAGATGTGAGTTCAGAGTGCTGTGATTTGGATAGGTCATCAGCAGATCACATACATTGTCTCAAATGTCCTGTCCATGAAATGCATGCAGACTTGCCTCAAAAGAGGTGTGGGTATCAGCTGCTTCCAGGCTTCCTTGAGTGGACATAACTTACTTAAAGTTTAAGAATGTAGAAAGATATTCTTTTACAGTCTGGCATCAACTAGAGCATATGAAAGACTCTCAATAGCCAGAAGATTAAAAAACAGACTCTGAAGAGCTAGAAAGTGCAAGGGTTAAAATATTCTGATTAGTAAAAAATAATTTCTTATAATAGTTCTCAAAAATGAAAACCCAAAGTGAACCCTCAGGAGTTTAATAATTTCCAAGGAAACTGAGGCTTTTAATGTTCTTGTTCCGTTATAGATAATTTCCCTTCATAGGAAGTCTCTAATAGTGGTTGAGAGAGAAACAAAAGTAGTCAGCAGAAAGAACATGGGAGAAGTAAAAATAGCATTATGTGGAGATAAGATAGATTGCTGGGAGGCTGACACTCAGGTGAACACGAGTCCTCGGGGTGATTGGCTTTTGTTTAGGTCTTTGCATCTCTAGGACCAGTGTGCTACCTCTTGGACAGTTGTTCAGCTCACAGTCTTTGGGTGAAAGGGTGACTGTGGGGTGGAGTGCTGGAGAAGGAGGAGTAGAGAGAGCTAACTCCAGGGAAGCTGAGCTGAGCAGGTGTTCATTGCCTGTGCCAGGGAGCAGAATGAGGAAGGGTGGGGCCACCGGAAGCTGGAGTGAGGAGCCTCTTGCCTCTCTCAAAAAGAAACAAGGGGGAGGGATCAAGAGCAGAGAGTTCTACCAGGAATCAAAGTCAAATGAGAGGGCTGATAACTTCATGTTCCTTCTTTCTCTCTGAGATGGTTTAACCATTGGCCTAATTTTCCATGGCTTCTTTTTTATTTTTATTTGTCTCTCCCACAGCACCACAACAAAATCTATTTATTCTTTTTAATATCTACTCTGGACCTATCTGGGCGCTGTCGTTTGATGCCTATGAAGTGAATTGGTAACAGCGGTTGATAACTGTTAGTGGTTCCACCCACATGAAGAACCTCAACCTCTCTGTGATACAGGGAACCCAGAGCCTTTTTCTCCTTTCTTCCTCTTGACTCATACAATAAGGAATAGGAAACTGAAAATAACATGAAAGGGAGAACTTTTCCACTTTTGCACACAATGTTTGTAGACGAATAAACAATATACTAACAATACACCAATGAATAAAAAGCAATACCCTATCAAACCAGGTGTGGTGGCACATGCCTGTGATTTTAGCATTTGGTGGCCTGAGGTAGGAGGATTGTTGCAAGTGAAGGTCATTCTGAGTTATACAGTTGAGCCCCAAAAACAGAATAAAACAACAACAGCAGCAGCAACAACAACAACAACAAAACCCCAAACCAACCAACAAATACACATGCCTATTATCTGCTTAACTAAAGTAAGTGGTTGTTACTGCTGACGGGAAAACACACCTCTAAGCACGGTAAAAGGGCCTTGGAAACATAGTGTATTATCTGTTTTCCTCTCAGAGGACGTCATAAAGTCACCAGTTTCTCTCAGCAGCAAAATTCTGTTATTGGCTCTCCAGTGTTACGAGTAGGGAATATTATGCCCAAAGATAATGGCTTGAATACAGAATTAGTAATCTATGTATATGAACTTCAGTGGGATGTTATGATGAATGAAAGAAAACCAGGACAAGAGGCGGCCTGGAGAACGAGTGAGCAGTGTCACGCCTTGATTTGACACTATGACTATCAAGGCTCCACTTGTTTAAACAGAGGTCAGAAGATTCTAATTAGGACAATAAATGTTGACAGTTGGAACACTGTCGGTGTGGTGTACCCTGTGCTTCTACAGAGGGCATAACCCTTGCCTTTTCTAAGTCAGAGTTGTTTACAAAAATCTTATGAAACTAGTGAACCTACTTCCTCAGGAAAAATGCACAAATGCCCCAACATTCGTCATATGATATCAGGAGTTCACAGATACCTAGTCCTTTCCACATACTCCATGTCAGACACCTTCTGCTAGGGAAATTTCAATGCTCCTTATGTCTTGTCCTGGAATTATTCCAAAGCAGATGAAATACAAATGCTCCTGTCTATGGCTATACGTAGTGCGGTGCCTCTGTTCTGTATTTTGGTGGTTGTTGTTGCCAACAGTTACCCTATCAGAAAGTGGAATTGCCATAAACAGCAAGTGTTTGGGTGTGGTCATTGGGAACAGTTTCAACAAAGGTTCTGTGGATGGAAGGAGTGAAGGAACTAAATGCGACACAAATGGTTCCCTCCAGTCTTTGAAGGGCCTGTGGGAGTTAATAGGAAAAGGGAGATGAGGAGTTGCACCTGTGTTAACGTCGAAGCCTCAGAGCCAGCATGTGGCAGGGACATGGCACGTCTGCTCTCGAGCTGCGATATGCTTTAACCCAGAGCAGGTAGGTTGAGGAAGAGGCCAGGAACTGCAAGCACAACTCTCCTTCCCTGCAGCCTGGGCAGATTGTGTGGAAGTGTGTTATTCTGATGCCCCTGTGGGGGTCACACCTTCAAATGATCACTCCTCTGTGTAGCCACACTTCCTTGAATTCAGGCTGCTCTCTGCCTCTTTTGCCCAGAAGGTGGTGAGACTGGGACTGTTCTGGCTGGAGTCGTAAAGATAACTTAGCAGTGTTTCTCTTTTGCCTTTTTGAACCCTGAGCTGCTATATATAAAATGTCTGAGCTGAACCATAGGCCATGTATAGAGACCATGTGGAGAGAGAGAGAAAGAGAGAGAGAGTCTGAGGCTTCATGAAAGACAACCACAGAATCCTGCCACCATTGCAAATTGAGATGCTGCACACTGGAGCCCAGGCAAATCATTCCACTTTGCTGCTCCAATCCATCCTTTCTGAAGAATCAGGCATGGAAGCCAGGAGGCTGTTTTGAATGTTTTGGTCCAGCAGAAGACATGGGAAATGTGAGTGAGCCATTCTACTATATTTTATCTAATTCGATAAAGAATACTATAACACTATAAGAAACAAGCAAATGAACAAACAAACAAAAACAAAAACACCTTTAAAAATGTACCAAGCTATCAGGAGGTAGATTTTATGTAGCAATAGATTATTAATATTGTAATTTTTTTTTATTTAGAAGCAGACATAGCTATAACCTAGACATAAGCATGTATCCTTGGTTTGCGACCAGGCAATGAGTCCAAGAAAGGCCTTGAGAAGGTTATTCATAGACACGAGAAAAGGCAGAAGGTTGTGATTCAGAATATAAATAATTTTAAATACTTGCTCTTGATTAGGGTTGACATTTCTATGGTGCCGAGTTTGGATTGATTCATTTCTGAAGATTTGTTTATTTCAAAATAGTTCAGGCCAATCGGAACCTCAAGGGTGATGACCTGGATTCATGATTCTGTTTGTCCCTGTCTCCAAGAAGTTCATGTTCTAATGTAGAAAGCAGAAAATTCAGTCTTTACAGAGCATTGGGATAGAACAATACATCAGCTACAGAAGTGTGTTATCACAGTAGCAGGCACTTATTGTTAGTCTTAGCATGCACCAATAATCTCACTTTTCTTAGAATAGGAACGATAATTCGATAATTTTAGCTATTTTATTAAACCTCATTGAGATATAGTTCACACATCAAAAGTTTACCCCATTAGTAAGACTCATAGCTTTTTGTGTACAGATAGGGTTCGATAGCAATTATCACTAGAAAATTCTAAAGGAGCATCATCTCCAACACACACAGACACCTACTATTCTGTAGGCATTTCCTATTTATCCCCCTGTCCCACTAGCTCCTGGCAGCTTCCAGTCTTCTTTACTTATTGGTTTACTCATTCAGAATATTTTATATAAATTATTCAATAAATATGTGGCTGACTATAGTATTTAGCATGCTTTCAAGTTTCATCCATGCTATAATATGTATTCCTACCTTTTTTTCTTTTCATTGATAAATACCATTTCATCATATGGCTATTGTCTATCTTGTTTCTTTGCCAGCTCGATGGGCATTTCAGTTGTCTCCATACATGGCTACTATGAGTAATGCTAATATGGCAAGATTTTGTGTAGGCACATGTTTTAGATTTTCACCGATACTTACCTGGGAGAAGACTTGTCAGATCATGTGGTAACTCTGTGTTTAACTTTTTAAGCAACTGATAAACTATTATTGTCTGCCTTCTTTATTTTAGCTACCCTAGTGGCTGTGAAACAGTACCTTGTGGTTTTGATTTGCATTTCTGTAACACTGCTGGTGCTAAGCATCTTTTCATGTGCAGTTGGCCATCTATGTATTCCTTGAGAGACGTCTATTCAAATCCTTTCCCTCCGTTCTGAACTGGATTATCTGTTATTGTCTTTCTCTTCTTGAGTTGTAAGAATTGCTCATCTATTCAGACTACAAACCCGTTACTAGATATGTGTTTCCTCCCATTCTGTGGTTGTCTTTCTATTTTGCCTGTGCCCTTTAAAACACAAAGGCTCTTTCATTTTTATGAAGCACAATCCCTTTTACCACATGCTTTTGAAGTCATAGTTAAGAAATGCCTTAATCCAAGGTCACCAAGATTTATTCCACTGTTTTCATGTAAGTTTTTTTATTGTTTAGTTCTTGTAATTAAGATTGTGATAAGTTTTGAGTTAATTTGTGTGTATGGTGTGAACTATGAGTCCAATTTTGTACTTTTTAAGGTTGATATTCATTTATCTCAGCACTACTTGTTAACAGATCATTCTTTTCTGGCTACATCATCTTGAAATCCTGTAGAAAGTCAATTGGCCATGAAAGACAAGGTCTTATTCTGTTGACATCTACGTTTATCCTAAAGCCAGACACTTAGGTCTCTGTAAGGGCCGTATGGGGAAGGATTGCTTAAAGGCCAGGAAGCCTGGGCATGTTCTTTAAGTTTGTAAAGTTAATGTGCAGTGAAACTAATACTAAAAATTTGGATTTTCTCATACCAAAGGCTCAGCTAGAAAGTTAATATTCCCCTGTCACAGGAGGAATTACTGTGGCATGGGCTTATAATTAGGCAGAAATGCCAGGGTAGAAGAAATTTGAATTCAGGGGGGGATACCACCAGTAGGGATGTAAGAGTATATAAAGCAAAGCCAAGACTCAGGAGGTAACATGAGTGGAAAGAAGCCAAGATACCACAATTAATTAGAGCATTTGGAAGCTCAGAGGAAGCTGTGTAACTAGCCTGTGTGGGTAAGGGAAGATTTTTAAGAACTCCTATTTACCAATGTCACAGATGTTTTGTAGCGGTTGGCAGGTGTGTTGGATAGGATAGGAGTCTTGGTAGAGAGGGAACAGAACATTTGAAGGTACTAAGAACACAACATAGCCAAATACTGCAAAAACTCAGCAGAAAGCCAGGGGATGTTCCACTGCTGGTTGGAAACAAGACTAGAACGTTTAGGGTAGATTATGAAAGGCCTTGAGATATATTGCCAGGGATTTTGGTTTTTCTTTTGAACAATGCAGACTAGGGAAAAAAGGAATGATTGGGAAGATAGGAAACATTGACTAGAAACTATTGCAGGTAAGTTGGTAGGGCTAGGAAGAGGAGGGAAGTGTCTTGGGGTGCATTGCCGATAGCACTTAAGGGCTAGCTTGGATAGCAGAAGAAAGAAACTGGAAGGGGGAGGAGGAGAGGAGGAAAAGAAGGAGAAAGAATAAGAACAGGAGGAAGAGAGAGGGAGGAAGGGGAGGAGAAAGAAGGAAAGGGTGAGGAGGGAAAGAGATGGGAAGAAGAAGAGAGACAATGACTGAAGAGAGGATTAGCAAAGGAATGGGGAGAGGAGATAAAGGAGGAGAGAGGATGTAAGAGAAAACATGGGAAGAAAATGGACATATCCTAAAAGTTTAGTATGTGATACCTGTTTGCAGGTGGGAAACTGTACTGAGGTTAAGAAATATCCAAATGCTCTACAATGACTAGTCAACTATTTATAGAAGTTTGGGGCCCAGTTCTGTTACAGCCCAAATTTCCCACTCGGTCTTCCACACTTTGTTGCCCGGATCTTTGGTGCAGAGTGTAGAATGACACCGCCTATGAGGGAAGAGGCTGGTTTAACAGGCGAGGGCACAGGGGTACACATGGGGCATTTGGCAATGAAGGCTCTTCCAGAACACCTGCTTTTCAGGAAAGGCCTGAGGATTGGAGCTGCCAGACCATGTCTCTTACCCAAGAAATACCGAGACATAGCAGGGGAAGCAGACAACAATGATGTTGTCCAGAGAACAACATGCTGTGTAAAGAGAAAAACAAGAAAAGGACTCACCAAATGGATGAGAAACAGGAAAGCCGAGACAGCTCTGGCACCTGACCTCAAACACAGCCTGGTTTGCACCCACAGAATCTTCATTTCCAGCAGTCAGTCATTATTTTCCTCACTGTGGTGACTATACCATGAGCGGAGCAAAACTCAGCAGCTACTCTTTGAAACCAGCCTTGGCCAAAGGGCATAAAATAATGGCATTAAATGATTTCTGGTGGCCCCTTCCAGGCCCATGGCTCCATCAGCTTTTAATATGAGACTAGTAAAGAAGAACTATCTTGAAATTTTGATTTCTAGGCCAGAGTCTATCATTATACTTCCAAATTTTATTGAGAAAATATTTGAAGCCAAACAGAGACTTTCATTTTGTTGATTTTAAAGAAAGCTTCATTCATATTCATTCGACAAATATTCATTTATCACTTGCGCACATAAATAGTCCTTTGCTGGGTGCTGTGGAAAAGCTCTGGGACATACAAAATCTCTGTCTCTGGCTTGTTTGTAATCTAGCTAGGATGGGGACAGAAGAGGCTGGCCCCCTCTTTTTAAATTAATTAAGTAATTAATTTCTTTATTACAATTTATTCACTTTATATCCCCTCCTTCATCTCCTCCTAGTCTCTCCTACCCCTTCTTTTCCCTCTGTGTCCTTTCCCTAGATCCCAGAGAGGGGAGGCCCTTGTCCTCTTCTATCTGACCCTAGCCTATCAGGTCTCATCAAGGCTGGCTGCATCATCTTCCTCTGTGGCCTGGCTAGGCTGCACCCCCCAGGGGGAAGTGATCAAAGGGGCAGCCACTGAGTTCATGTCAGGGACAGCCCCTGCACCCCTTACTAGGGAACCCACTTGGAAACTGAGCAGCTTCTTCTGAGCAGGGGTCTAGGTCCTCTCCATGCATGGTCCTTGGTTGGAGTATTGGTCTCTGCAGGGCAGGCCCACGTCTTATCTGTAGAGCTAAGTGTCCATGGTAATTAACAAAAGGCAACCCTCTGAGAGCGATTTCAAGGCAACCTGAGATCTGACCTCACACAAGATGGATCACAGAAGGCTGGAGGCAATGGAGAGGCAGACAGAGAAACAGATACATGAGGATGTGATGTCTGAGTTAAAGTCTGACTTGGATAGTCAGGGATGAGTCCAATCCAGGAGGGAGGAGAGAGAAAAGGTCTGAGTAGATATAAGAGTGGGAGCCAGCATAAGGAACACAGGGTCAGGAGTGCCCTTGGGACCTAAGGAAGAAAGGAGAAAGAAAATGATAGGTCACAGGGCCCATGAAGGCATCCTCTCTAGGCTCATGCTAGACTTCACATGGACCTGGTGGGGGTTGCCATGGCCTCTCTCACGAGAAGAAACATAATCCCCACTTCCCCCATCCCTTGGAAAAACCTACTCACTACCAAGGGTGTATATGACCTATACAGTTGCACACACTACCTGGAGCTCTGGGCCATTGCTGAGATGCTTCCCCATCACTGAAATGTCTCCTCATCACGCCTTTTTGCACACAACAGTAGAACTTGAGGAGAGCAGAGACTGAGAGGCTGTGCAATTTCTCTCTATACCTCGACAGAACTGAACCGTGCGCCTGTGATCTGTGTGTTTGCTATTTACTTGGGACGCAGTCTCCATTGTGGAGCCTGGGGTGCGCCCTGTAATATGTGTAGCGCCTGGATAGCCAGAGATGAGGTCTAGGGAAAGGTTTCTTAGATACCGAATAACACGTCAATGATTTATACATAAATGAGTCAGAAATATGGAGATTAAGTTTTCGCTGAGATGCACACGAATTATGGAGAAAAGTGTTTGAGGCAATTTAAAAAGCAGTGCCATGAAACCTGAAGCATATGGGAAAGAAGAGGAGATACTGGCGAAATCTCTAAACGGAAGGGGTTTGGTCTAAAGCGTCCTCAGAGCCCCTCACCACTTCACAAAAATCTCATTTGAAGAAATTAACATGACTTTAGAGACTGGCTAAAAAGGGTCCATCTCCCCAGGTTTGACTGGCTTGTCCCCAGTCTAATTGTTCAGACTTTAATTTTTTTTTTACCTTGTTCTGCAGTTCATGTCTAAATACTCAAAGATGTTTATATTGCATACATTCAGCTTTAATTGGCCCTTAAAAGAAGGTGTTGATTAGAATCTGCTCAACATCAACAGCTAGCTCACACAACATTCTGTAATTACTGTTTATTAATTTAGTTCAAGTGGCATAGTTGAAAGCCCTGTTCAGATGGGAGAAGTAAATTGTCACTGGTATTGAATATGTAAATTATGTGCATTGTAAATTTCCATGAAGAAATGTTTAAAGTTAAATGCTGTGCACACAAACCCTTCCGGTTTTATCTAACCCTGCCCTGGGAAAGGAACCAGGTCTTTGCTCAGAAAGTGCATGGCACAGCAAGCCAGTCAGGGCAGGGCCTCATCGGGACAGCGCATCCTACCTAGAGCTTGTAAAATGAGATTTTTGTAATCAAGTTTTGTTGTGTGTGTTCCCCTTTTCATGAAACAAGGCAACGCTGTCGTGCCCTCTTTATCCTCATTCACAAAGCCCTTCCATGGAGTTCCCCATCAGATTTCTCTCAGCCTGTTTGGCAATCCTGTAAATTCCCTGGCTTCCTAGAAGAAGCTTCTAGAATGATGTTGTTGGGGGATACGCTGAATACAAATGGAACTGAAGGCAGCATTTCTTCAGTAAAGTGCCAAAACAGGTTATTTTGAGGGTGCTGTTGTTTTTCTTCCCCTGGAGTGGCAAAGATGGCAGGAACCAGAGCGAGTGCTGGCTTGCCTAGGTAGCCCAAGTTCTCTGATCTCTGGAAGGTGTATTAAGGGCTCTGGGTAGCCCTCCTGCGGGGGGGTGTGGCTTAGCATGGCTGCAATTAACTTGGTTCCATTAACAATTATCTTGGATTCCTCCTCAATTAAGATAGTATTCAGTGAAATTTTTCTGCAAACATCAACCAAAACACTTTTTCCCCCCTTGTAGTAATGGGGTTTTCAGTAAGCTACTTAATCTGCTGGATTTTTTTTCCTTTAAAGTGGGGAAAAATAACAGTACCTCCTTCAAGGACTGGATGCGGAGATTAAATGAGATAATGTTGGCAAAGTCTTAGCAGGGTCTGCTCAGAACACCCATTGGGTTGCTGTTAACTTTTTCCCTTTTTTTTTTTGTCACTGTAAATGTTTTCACAAAAGGGCTGGGGGTGTGGCTCAGTGGTGATGAGCTTGTTTAGCATATATAAGGCCCCATATATACCCAGCACCCCCAAAATGTTGATATGGCTACTGTGGGAGTACTGAGTTCTCCATTATCTATCTGTCTCTGTGTGTGAACACTTGTGTGGCGAGTACATGTGGTGTGTGTGTGTGTGTGTGTGTGTGTGTGTGTGTGTGTGTGTAGAGGCTGGAGGCCAACCTCAGATGTTATTCTTCAGGAATGACATGTTTTTAGGAACATGCCAGGCTGCTTGGCCAGTGAGCCCTAGGGAATCTGCTGGTCTCCACCTTCCCAGGCTGGGGAACAAAATGCCCATTACCACACCCAACTTTTTCTGTGTCCTCCAGGGACTGACCTGGGGCCCTAATGCTTCATGGCTTTGCTGACTGAGATGTCTCCCCAGCTCCCTGTCTGTCTCTTTTTGAGACACTTTTTTTTTTTTTTTTGGCACTTTACTGAAGACAGTCTGAACTGGTCTTAGAATACGTATCTACAACTGTTCTCAAACTTGCAGTCATCCTTCTGCCTCAGCCTCCCTGAGTGCCGGAATTACACACTAGACTCCAGCCACAGCTTGTTCTTTTTCATATTATTAAAAGTTTTTCTTTCTACAAATTTCTGACTGTCTGGGATAATCGTTAAGTTTATAAATAGTCAACAAGATATTTTAAAAATTTAGAGATGTAAATTAAAAGCTTAGGGTTTGAGAAGCATGAAAACTCACTTGAATTTTCCCCCCAAAAGGTTGAAAAGAAGTAGTTGAGGCAAAACATGCATCTGGCTCCCATGCCACTGAAGCCCACCCATGCCCATTTGGGCCTTTCTGTCTTTGTATGAGTTTTTCAGGCCAGATGTTGGATGTTTTCAATTTTGCAGAATCTGACTATAAATGAACTGGGGGGAAAAAGGCCCAACTGTTACTGGGACTAATTATGATGGTTCCAAGGAGAATGTGCATGCTTTCGCTTTTCCTTTATGAAGTGCTCCTGAAGAAAGCCTTGTGATTGAAATAACCCTTTTGGATGATAGCTGGCATTTTCAGAAGTAATAATAATACTATTGCAGACACATAGAGCGGAAGCCATGGAAATGCAAAGTGCCACACAAATGCTGCCTGGTTCGTTGCATTACCCTCCCAGGAGACAGGTGCCAGCAGCTATTCTTCCTGTTTTACAGATATAGAAACTGAGGCACAAGGAATAACAGCATGAAACATAAAAAATGAAAAGTCTATTCAGCGATGGAACCAGGAAGCTTAAAGCCTGAGACTCAGTCTGATCAGGAGTCCACCCTCAAGTGTAGGTCTACTAATGAGAGCATAGGTCACTCAGGTGGAACCTCACAGTGTGTGTGTGCGTGAGTGTGTGTGTGTGTATGTATGTAGGACAGAGGTTACCCTCAAATGTCATTCCTCAAGACACTGTCCAACCTTTTTTTAAAAAAAAAAAAAAAAAAAAACAGGGCCAGGGACTTAACAATTAGGCTGTTCTTTTGGCCAGCAAGTCTTGGGGAATCCACCTGTTTCTGCCTGCCCAGTGACAGGATTCCCAGCACAGAACACCTGGCTTTTCTAATGGATGGCTTTGGAATTCTGGAAATGAATTCAGGTCCTTGAGCTTGCTCCACAAGCACTTTACCAATGGAGCTCTCTCCAGCCCCAGAATGGGCTTTTAGCAGAGGCAAGCTTTAGCAGAGTTGTCTGCATTGCTGTCAAGTCAATCCCTTTTTCCTGTTGATCTCTGTTGAGATAATAGAGCCCTGGGCCCCCAAGCCCCTCCCATAAGGGGAGCTGAGCTACAGTGCTCAAATTGCCACATGAGTTGCTTGGACTCAGGCTTTTATAATCTCCCAATACCTGTCTACGCTGGCCTTCACAGGGTTTTGAAAGGCTAGGAAGAAAAATGAGTCCTAGCACTTTCCTTCCTCCAGGAGGCCCAGAGCTCTGTGCAGGCTGGGACTCTCTGAGAGATTCCTTATAACCCTGAGTTTTGATTATTCATCTCCCTTCTAGATGCTAAGCCAATTCCTGCAGATTTCAGATAAATGACACCATCTTCCGGGAAGTTTAATTTCTTAAAATGTTTTGTTTGTTTAGTGATCTAATTGGCTATTAATGTGTCACTGCAGGTTGGACACAGACAGTGCCTGAGGGGTGGGAAGAGGTGGGTGGGGAGCTGAACAGGGGGTCTGTCTTGAAGGAGGTAGAAATTCTCTAGGGGGACAGTAGTAAGCCAGCCTCAGCCATGCAGGGGGCTGCTGGAGGAGGTGGTGGGGTAACAGGCTGCCTTCTTAATTCTAGTCTATGAGGGATCCCAAGGGAAGCATTAGGGATGACTAAGAATTAGGCAAATGGAAGGTGGGTGGGATGTTACTCTTAAGGAGGGTACAGCTTATGCAAATGTGTGAAAGTTTGAGAGCTTGGATCCCTGGGGCCGAGAGCAGCAGGCTAGGGCTCTTGTGTATCATGCACATTGGAGGTACCTGGATATCGAGAGGGAGGAAGGTTGAAGGCAGGCTTGACTCTTTTGTGCTAAGGAAAGCTTGAAGGTTTCTTTGAAGGCTGTAAGGCATCAATGAAAATTGCAGTGATGAGGATTTGAGCACATTCAAGTGGAAGGCTTTCAGTTTTGAAGAAACACCTGCTTTTCTCCCTCACCACTGTGGCACTCTCCTGCATTCATCAAAATATTAACTGAGGCCCTCCAGAGGAACGGAAACAGAGGTGTCTATTAGCTGATGTTAGGGACTTGACTAATTTAACTAATGAGACCATGGAGGCTGGCCAGTCTAGAATCTTCAGGCTGTTTAGCAGACTGAGGAGCCAAGCCCAAAGGCCATCTGCTGGAGGAATTCCCTCTTGCCGGGAGATGGAGTAGGGTAGGGTAGGGACAGCGTGTGCCTGTCTTCTGTTCTATTCAAGCCTCCCACAGATTGAATAAGGACCACTAGCATGAGAGAGGCCAACCTGTTTCATCCGAAGCCTACCAGTCTGGTAATCTCATCTAAAAATGCTCATAAAAATATTGACAGTAATTTTTTATCACAAATTTTAGCAGAGTGGGTCTGCCCATTTCATTCATTTCAGAGGGAAGTTCACACAACTTCTAGCTGTCTCGTTAAGTGTAATATTTTACGACTGTTGCCTTTTTTGTCATAGGACTTGGATCGTTTTTATGCATTCTTTAAAAATTACTGAGTGCCCACTATGTGCCAAGCCCCTAGGGTCCAGTGGTAAGCAAGACAGACAGCGTTCTCAAGGAACATGTAGACCTCATGGGTGTTTCTGCTGGAGCAGCAGTTGGCAGCTCGTGACCAGGTCTGCCTCACAGGGAGGAGTAATTGCAACGTTACTGTGTCCATTTCTTTATGTATTGTGTGTGAGTCTCACCCACCACAGGAATAAAAGTCCAGCGCTTACAATGGTGACTGCGAGGCCTGGAAAATCCTAAAACATTTACTCTCAGGTTATTGATGCCTGCATTGGGAGAAACAGATGATAAGGAAAAGAACAGACATCAAATTATGTCGGTTCTCATCAGGCTCTTTCAAGTTCTTTGAAGAATTACTGTTAGACACATGGATAGTGGAGGTGCTGTTTTTGACCTTGTGGTCATGGCAGGACTTTGTTAAAGCCCTGCTAATCAGAGGGGCTTCCTTGGGAAGCCCTGGGAGGACTGAGTCCCAGGCACAGGGCACTGCAAGTTCTTGAGGATTTGGAGGGCCAAAAGCCTGACTCATTCTTTTGTTGCATCCACACCATGCGGTCCTGAGTTTCACTAAAGATGAGAGGTTGGCCTTTTGTTAAATGCAGTTAGCCTTGACTGTGGACGAGAGGGGCACAGGGACCGGAAGGCACACCCCTGGGTGAGCTGTGAGGACGGATGCCTCCCGTGTGGAGGTAATAGTGGAAGGCTGACAGGCATGTGCTACAATGCCCAGCTCCCTGTGGGTCTGTGGGATCTGAACTCAGGTCCTGTGCTTGCTCTTCACCCTCCAAGCCATCTCTTGGCCCACAATTATTTTCTGTAACTTGAGTCACCATTCTCAAGTATAGCTGACAGCACATGTCACGGTGTGAAAAGTTTGACTAGCTGGTTAAGGAGTAGAGGAACTGGGGGTGTGGTTAGCGGAAGCACAGAGCTGGGACA
This sequence comes from Psammomys obesus, assembly GCF_907164565.1. NCBI lineage: Eukaryota > Metazoa > Chordata > Mammalia > Rodentia > Muridae > Psammomys > Psammomys obesus. Next base: position 16,310,604 of record NW_026592548.1, read on the forward strand.
GGCCTGTGGAGGGTCTGTCATGGCCCTCGGCTCCTCAGTGAGGTGAGCAGCCTGCCACCGCCATATAGTCTGTGGGAGGCCCAAAGCAATAGCTTTGCAGACCAATAGCTAGCCAAACTTGCGCTGAAGCCCTGAGACAAAGCCAAATCTTACCTCCTTTGGAATTATCTCCCTCAAGTGTTTGTCACAGTCATGTGACCCAGCCTTCCTGTTGCTCTTTCTTGTCCACAAATCTCTATTATGATGGAGTCCAAAGTGTAAACGCCTTAGTCTGGTAACCTGAACCCTTCGTGCGGTCTTTCCAGCACTGACCTTTCTGTCACGAAACTCTAGCGAGGTAGCCTCACTCTCCCGCTGTGTTCTCTCCACATCACACGTTTGGATTTCTCCTTTCTCGTTACCTCTAGTTACCCTCCTCTCAGCCAGAGACTCTGCTCATGCTTTTACCCTCCTGCAACAACCTTGTTCCAACCTCCTTTCTTTCTTTCTCCTTCTCTTCACGCCTCTCCTCCTCCCTTACTTAGTCTTTGAACTCCCGTTTCAGTACCCACTACATAGTTTGCTGAATCTTGGTGGACATATCTGTGTCTTTCATTTGTAAGTCTGTTTGTAAGTCTGGAGAGGAGGAGGAGGCAGAAGAAGCATAGTCTCTCCCTGCAGAAGACGCTGTAGTCAAATGAAATAACCCAGGGCAATGGTTCTCGGCCTTCCCAATGCTGCGACCCTTTCATACAGTTCCTCATGTTGTGGTGACCCAGAACCATAGCAGCATTTCGTTGCTACTTTATAACTATGATTTTGCTACTGTCATGAATTATAATGTAAATATCTGAGACACAGAATACCTGGTAGGTGGCCCCTGTGAAAGGGTTGTTCTGGTCCAAAGGGGTCAAGTCAGACCTGTAGACTTCTTTGTGCCAGGCACTCTGGGAGTACCCTGAGGAGGTAGATGTGAAACATATAATCTTAACCCTTAGGGAGTTCACAGTACAATGAGGCAGGGAGGGTCTCTCTCTCTCTCTCTCTCTCTCTCTCTCTCTCTCTCTCACTCTCACACACACACACACACACAAACCTTCACCAAAACAAGTGAATGCGGTATGATATTGAGCTCTCTAGAATGAATTTTGGAAACAGAGTGAGTAGGTAGCTCATCCTGGGTGAATCACAGTGAACTTCATTGAAGAAATGACCCTTTAGTCAGAAGGAGAAAAGGATCGCTATTCTGTGCTGAGAGATGGCATATGGCAAAGGGTGGCTGAAAGGAGCTGTGTGTTGGGACCCAGGGAGATGTTCTGGGTGGTGAAGACTAGAGCTGTTGTCATGAGGATGGTAGGATTGGTCAGTAGTCAAAGAGAGTTCTGTGTGGGCAAGGAGGCCTAATGCAGGCTTTATTCTTATCTGTGTATCCCCTCACCTTATTTAGTACCTTTGACAGGCTTGTAAACACTTAATAGTTTCTTTTTAATTAAACAAATTAAATATAATTACATTACTTCCCCTCTTCCTGTCCTCCTTCAACCCCTCTTCCATCCCTCTCTCCACTTCCTCCCATTCATCCCTATTCCCTCTCAAATTGATAGGCTCGTTTTGATTATTATCATCACACACACACACAATTACATAATACAACCTTGTGAGTACATTCGGTGGGACTCAAGAGTATACAATTTCAGGACTGACCACTCTGTATTTGGATAACCAGTTAGGGGATTCATCCTAAAAAAAAAAAAAAGCTAATTCTCCCTCTCTCAGCAATCATTAGTTGCCTGTATTTCTTTGGAGGCAGAGCCCACAAACTTGATGGTTTCTTGGAGAGATCCAGCCAGATTTGACATAAAACTTCTTAAACCTTGACTAAGCAAGACACATGATAATAATGTATCATGAGATCCATTCAAACATGCTATTCAAGTAATCCTAATGTGAGACCATTAGCTGTAATGATTGAGTCACATATATTAAATAGTATTATGGTTTATACCGCTCCAATTCCTTAACCCCCAATTAATACTATTAAGGGGCAGGGCCTTTAGGAGGCAACCAGACCCTGAGGGTGGGGCCCTGAAAAGAGCGATGAAGACTTTCAGAAAGAGGCAGGGAGTGTGTTCTTCCCCCGCCACCATGTGAAGAGATGTCAAATGCGTCATATGTGGTGGAATGGGCCTCTGTAGACACTGATTCTTGGATTCTGGATCTTTGACATTTCATCTTCCAGAACTACGAATGACACGTTTCTGCTTCTATAAATTAATGAGCGTAAAGCATTTTGTCATAGCATCCAGAGGAGACTAGGGCATAAACAGAAAGTCCTTCATTTTCAACTTACAACATTTCAACTTGACCTTGGTACAAAAGTGACATGAATGTAGTAGAAATCTAATGACAAATGTTGACCTATTTTTCCAGGCTTGTAATACTGGACAGTGGCAGTGAACTGTAGCTCCAAATCAGCCACATGACCACAAAGGGAAAAGACTAGTGCTCTCAGGGTGCTGTGGCTAAGCTGTGATGTTCAGTAGGTCAGGTGTAGCAATGCATCTCTAGCTTGAGGTAGTTGTAGCCTATGACATATTTCTTTGTATGTTAGGCACATCTGTACATATATTCTGTGACACCATTGCCTATGATTGGGACTGGTGCCTGAATCCCCTAATCCTGACTCTGGCTTCCTCTCCAGGAACAAAATGTTCACTGTGCATAAAAGCTTATTTTCCCTTAAAGTAAGAATTATGTCTCATGCTTAAGAATGTGCTCTATGGGAGCCAGCAGACCTACCTGGCATTTTACTTCCACAGCAATGCCGCCAGATAGTCATAACACCAGGACAAGTAGTGAGGACAAGAGTTCCTTCAGGAGGGACTGAAGAGAAAGTGACCTTTGATCATTCTGTGTCAATATTTAATTACCAAATGAGGTGAATGTCATCTGATAGCAATTTGATTTCCTTACCAAATAGCCCAAGCCTGACCATGTGTTCTTGGCAGGAGGATTGCACCATCTTAGAGATGAACTTGTTCTCTATTAGGTCAATGAAGAGTGAACTAAATATTTTCTACTTGGGTCTTCAAATGATAAGAGCTTAACAGCTTTGAAGGAGCTATTACAGGCAAATGCCTAAAAGAAGTAACCATTTGAAAAGCCTGTAATTATGTACTTCTATAATAGTGTGTAAGGGGATCATGGCTCCCATCAAGGGTTATTGAGTAAATAGTGAGATCTTAAGTCAGTAACTACTTATTTACATGATGGCCAGTTACAGCAGTGAAGAAACCGTTGCAAGCTGCTGAGCAGATCTTGCTCATCCGTATAGCTGGCGGACAATGTCTGCTCTCCATGCAGACTCGAAAAGCACTGTGAGGACTTGGAGTGAAGGGGAAGGTAGATGCTATGTTGCTGCTGAGACAAGGGATGCTAATGAGTTCCAACAGTTTCTGCTACTGATTTAGGTTCAAAGTAAGGGTGCGTCTGTTCTCCTTCCTTCTTGTAAAAGGTCTTTTCCTTCGGGATCTGCCCTTCTCACATTCCTTGAGAATCTGGTAGGGATGTCAATCAAATAGTGAGGCCCCTTGGTCAACAAATGACCCAAGAAGATCTTAAGAATCCTTTTGAGGAATTGACATGTTCTCCGGGAACCACAGGGGTATCTGTTTTCCTGGGTTCCCTCAGTAAAAGGTCTGCGTAAGCTTGAAACCGCTGGTGGCTTGCTGCACCACACAGGACAAAAATCTCACCTCAAACTCAAAGCAACACAGAGCAAATCAGAGATGAGAAGGAATAGGTCATAGCATTGGGGCACCTAGGTGACATCTCAAATGTCCGAGCTGCAGGGGGGTCGAAGTTCTGTTTTACATGTGTGCGGTTTGAAGACTATTCTGCTTGTGATGCCCCGCCCCCACTGGGTAAGAATTTCCTAGTGTGTCAGTTAGAAGACAGTGATTTGTGCTTAGGGATAGATGACCACAGCCTGTTGGCATCCGCTGTGTGTAGCCCCGGCAACAAAGAGTAGGATTTTAGAAGAAGGTGAAGTGGCTGGCTTGGCTTTATTTGCCCAGTGCCTCCCCCATTGGCAGGAACCAGCCAGAATTACCCGTCTGCACCTGTGGGACAATCCCAGAAGAAAAACATTCCTGCCTACATTTCTCCCTTTCATACTTTCTTTTTATCTTTGCCAAGTGTGTGAGTCTTCTACCTTCTTAACTTTAAAACAGATGGTTAATATAAGGATAATCTCTGCTATAGCACATTTTGCTTAAATATTTAATATGTTAAACACTTGCACAGAAATGGGGAGGCAAGGCTGGGTGTAATGGAATGTCGCTGCAATTCTAGTACTTGCTATGCAGGGGTGGGAGGGTACTGTGTTCAAGGCCAGCCTAGGATACACAGTGAGACCCTGTGAAGTGAAAGTTTCTGGACTCAGTTCGGTCATGTGATGTTTTGCTGCAAGCTGAGCATGTAACGTTTAGCTGTAGGTTGGCTTGTGAGAAGGCACGTGATATTTCGCTCTCTTTTGAGGGGTATGATTTTGGCCAGCTGAGAACATCTGTAGGTGGACTTTGAGGAAAGGACATCTGTAGAGGCCCACGCAGAATGAGACATCACTTTTGGATCGACATCGCTGCCTAGATCTTTGTGCTTCCATACTTGACTTCACAGAGAGAAGCGCTCCAGAGAGCCTCCGGTAATCCGACTGAGTCTTGCACCTTTTGCTGACTTCCTGTTGCTGCAGTGTTGGTCTTTGGATTGGAATGCTGGTATCCTGACGACTGAGTTTGGTAGTTCCTTCAAGACGCATGGACCCTTATCAGCAGGGAGTAGATAAAAGAGGTCTACAGCCTTTTTCCCTACTAATTTCTTTCCTAAGGTTTGGGAAGGGAGAAGTTGAAGGGAGGTAAAGGTGCTTAAGAACCCTAAATAAAGTAGGTTTTGTGGAAAATCTAAGCCTACAGCCCTATCCCAACAAAATCCAACCAACAAAGCAAACATATGAACAAAAGGAAAGGAAGGAAGGAAAGAGGGAGGAAGGAGGGGAGGATGGAAGAATGGAAGAAAAGAAGAAAGGGAAACATAAGTAGAGCTGATGGCAGGACGTGGTGGCTCATGCCTACAATATTATCATTTGGGAGATGAGGCGGAAAGATCAGGTATTCAAGGCCAGCCTCATCTACATAACCTAAGCTACATGACATCAGCTTAAGCTGCATGAGATCCCATCCTTCCCCACTCAAAAAGAAAGAAAAAGAAAACATTCTAGGAGTGATGTGGTCTTGAAGCAGTGACTGTGGCTGAAGAACCACTCACCATTCAGAATGGAGCTACTTAGCCAATCCTCTGTACAGAGACTGAAGCTTTCAAGGAGATGACAGAATGTCACTTTAATCAGCATAATTCTCTACAGCTAAAAATGTGGCCTTCGTGGTAGAGTGAATGAAAATTGAAGATCTTGGCAAAGCCCCAAGGACGCGTTTAAAAGAACAAGGGATTGCAAGGTCATAGGGAAAAGAGATTGCCTCACGCTTGGACTGATTTTTCTGTAGCCAAAGAAATACAGCTAAGAATTTGAGAACTCAGCTGGAGCCTCTTTAGAAATGTCATTGCCCTGGGTGTCCATGGCATCTTGGACTAGAGCTCAAGGATTAGAGATTGGGTAACACTCTTCCTAAATGTTGACTCTGAGCTTCACTTTCAATGCCACCCTTTTCTGTTGCTTGGCCTTCCTTTCATGTTTGTTTGTTTTAGCAACCATTATTTCTGCAAACAGTGGAATGGATCAGCAATAGAGACCCTTCTCCTAGACTTTCTCCAGAGGTTAAAAAAAAATCTTAATTGATGTAATGTGAAAGGAAACCAAGAGTAGGGAGAATGGTAAAAATCATCACTTTCAGTAATACTAAGATTTCACTGTGGAATCTGGAAACTAGTAGTGGAAGAAAGAATAGCAGGTGAAGAGATCTAAATAAGTAACTAACTAACCAACCAACCAACCAACTAACTAACTAAACTAAATTAAACTAACTAACTGACTAACTGACTAGCTAACTAGCTGCACAGAAGGAGTTAGGCAGAGAGGGAAGCCAGACATGTATGCATAATGACAAGTTGAAGTCTGTCCATGATCTTCAGATCCCCTTTTGATGCACCTGTCCCTCATCCAAGAACTTTTGGGTCTACACTGTGCACTTTCATGGGAAATGCCTCCATTTTTTTTATGATAGCTCAATTGCTGTGGATGCCTACTTCCAAATGATCTTTTGCTAAGGGGCTTAGGTGGTCTTAATACTATGTTTCAGTCTTGTTTTTAACATGTATTTGGGAATCTTAAATTATTTGGCCAGAAAATCAGATGTGTAATATGTTTAGGTTAGGACAAATGATGAGTGTTTTTACATAGGGTTGATTTCATTCTTGTTGATTTCCAAGTTCCATTGCATTCAAAGTAGAATAAAAAAAATTCAGAGACATTTCCAATGGCTTGGAAGAGGTTTGGGATCTGATTTGGCCAGTACATCATCTAAAGCAACCTCCAGCTCATCTGTGATTTTGGTAGGGAGAGGGACTATCTTGTCGTGGGCCTTTCTTTCAGGTTAACTTTATCTGCTGCACTTACTAATGTTCTCCTAAATCCTGCCCATCTAACTGTTGCTTCTGTCTTACCTCATCCTCTGTCCTTACCGCTGAGTGCTTACCAGCTCTTTATTTCTACCCTAACATCATCTCTATTTCGAACCAAGTGTCAGCAGAAACAGGCAGAGGCGGGTTTATCCTAGGGATATTCGGCAGAAGTCCCAAATTCCAGGAATGTGATGATCTTGTTCCTTAGCATGGTTTCTGTCGTACAGCGGCTTCACTGTGCTTCCATCCAGATCAAACAGATACTAAAGGACCCCTCACATGTGATTGGAATACACATGTCTTCTATGAAAGCAAAAGAGACAGCTGTTACCATATGCCAGTTCCTGTTCCTTGGTTCCAAACATTCAAAATTCTTCTACATTTTGGTGAAGAATTTAATTCCCATTTGATAGTTTAATGTATATTCTGCACAATGATCTTTGCAATTTAATGACCATGGAGGGGACAATAGTTTTCAGCCAGTATTTTTACTTTGACTATCAGTTTATTGATGCTCAAGTATAGAACTTGCATCCATTTAAGTTTAGTGAAGCTTGTCCCATTTCTCAAGGGGTTATTGCCAACTCTCAAACAGATACCAAACTTTCAGACTATGGGGTATTGGATAACTAAGCTTCAGTGTCTTGGTTTTTGTTTGTTTGTTTTTGTTTTTTTTTGTTTGTTTGTTTAGTGTGTGTGTGGTGTATTTGTGTGTGTATGTGTGGTGTGTATGTGTGTGTTTGTTTTATGTGTGAATTTGTGTTTTGTATGTGTATGTATGAATATGTGTGAGTGTTTTGTGTGTGTGTGTGTGTGTGTGTGTGTGTGTAAAGAAATGTCTCTTTCCAGATGTCAAACTTAAGTATCTGTTGTTTCTGATGTTGCTGTCGGGGACCCACAGGGGGCAAAGAGTCACACACAAAAGCTCCTTTTAATCCTATCACACAAGGTAGAGCATTCCTACCTTGTGTTCTGGGTCTTTACCTCAAGTGTGTGTGGGGGGAGCAAATCTCTTGTGACTGAAGAAAGGCATCTTCCCCCTTCTCCCCACACAACAACCTCTGCAACATTCCCAACCTCTAACCCAGCTAAATTGTGCTAGCTCTGAGAAAATGCTTTGCCTTAGTACCTTGGCACTGGAAGACAAAAGACTGGAGACTGGAGGAATTCGATACTCTTTCCATGACTGCCACTGGGGATGATGGAGACAATTTCTGTGATGTTTAAGCGCTAATCACTTTATTAGATTTTTACTTCTAAAGCAAAACTATAGACATGCAGTTAGTCCACAGCTGGCCAGGGTATGTGCATGTCATGGGCTCATTGGGACTCTTTCTTTCCTTAACCAAAGGTCCACAGATGCCAGCTGGAGTGGAAGAGCTGCAGATAACACATTCAGCAGATTCTTGCTTTGGTCCCAAATGAACTTGAGCATTCTGGGTGTGTAAGAAATGGTGAAATTTGTGCTAAATAAAAGATGATGTGCTGGGTCATTGTTCTTCCTTTGAGGATGTCGACTTTGATTTTTATGTTTACTTTTAAATGATTACTACAGTTCTAGGCCAGGGCAGACAGAAAACAGAGATCACAGCTAAGGCACTCTCTTCCCACCTACAGCTCCTATCCTTTGCCTTGATCTCTCTTAGGATGTGAGTCAACCTAGAACACGCATAGATTAGATGAAGAAAATATGGACCAGCAGCCAGTTTCATTTTTCTCCTGTGGTTGTTGTCACTGTTTGTATTTCTGTTAGCCATCTTGGGACCAGGGGAAAAGGTGCCTTTGGAAGGTGGAAATTACTCTCAGGGTCTTTTTATATTACCTTTAAAATTAGATTCATCTCAGTTATTCAGGGACAGATTATTCAGTTTGCTGACTATCTGGGTATTTTGTTTCTTTCCTTTCCTCTCTCTTGTTGCCAGTGTTTTGACAATTTCCTCTCTCTGCTGACAAGTACAAGATTGACCATAAAAGGAGAAGGGAAACATCCAATCAGCTCTGTTTGTTAATTGCTCTGGTACATTTTGTTCAGAAACAAACTAAAATACAGACCCAACAGTTTGAAGAGTATCTGTGTATTGCATCCACCAGAATCATCTCTTAGCCTCCTCCATACAGGTGATCAGGAGCTGGCAGAACTTCAGAGATAGGTCTCTTAAGAGAGATCAAACACTTCCCAGCTGCCTCTGAAAGGGCACATTTTTCTCATTCCCATGGGGAAGCCATCACTTGGAGGGGGGGGGAAAGGAGAGAGAGAGAATAAACCCCTCTGGTCTAGTCTACCTTTGATGGGACAAGGAAGGCAAGTAGGTAATTTTTTCTTCTGGGCACAGACATGAATGTACATGGGCTGTATGCACGCCTGTGCCTGCATATGTGTAAAATACTCAGATCACCTCAAGGCAGTTTGCCAAGAGAGGGATGAGGAGGCCAGTGCCTGTGGTAGCCAGCTTGCTTTGGAGAGAGAGCTCTCCCTATCTTCCAGTTCCCTATCGTCCACCCTTTGGGCTCAGGGGCTGCACTTCGAACTCTGACCACCCAGTGGCATGAAACTAATGATTAACCCTTCGGCACCAGCGCTGTGCAGCTTTCTCCAGTAATTGGCAATGCAAAACCCATTAGAGGATGGTGTGTGTGTGTTGGGGGGGTACTCTGGGTCCATATGTCAGGAGGTTAATGAAAAATTAAGTATTGCATTTTGCTGAGGGTAGATTACAATGTTCATGGGTTATGCCTTCTCCTCTTTTCTCTCAGCACCTGTGACTAAACATCAAGCCCTCGGCCTGCTTAGACCAGGCAGCTCTCAGGCCTGGTTTGGGTTTTATCTGCAAGGTGGGGAAGCTTTAGCTACCGAATCCTCACAGCTCCACCATCCCTCACAGTTCAGAAGTGGAGAGAGCTCCCAGGGACCACAAAAAAAGGTACATTTAATTGCTTAGTAATTGTAGGCATTTTGCCTTCACATGTATTTATTAATTGAAAAAAATGTACTGGCAAAGTGTCTTGGGGTCATATTTAGACTCCCAGAGATAGGCAAGCGGGGAGTTTATTGGAGACCTTTTTTTGGACTCAAGGACCCATTTGTGCAAGTGTACTCTTTATTAATGGGTCTTTGTTCTTGCAGTAACCCTCAGACAGGGATTTTGAGAGGCATACTCATTTTCTTCTAAGGCCTATCAGCATAGTAATCACTCTTGGCTGAAAACCAGCTGCCATTTGCATGTTTAATAAAAAACGTAACAGTAGCACCATATTCAAAACTATTTTCCTTTTAGCCTAAGACTTCAAATTGACCTAGTTCCGTATGTCTGCCCTAAATGCTATTTGCCTCAGGTTGAAGTCTTTAAAATAGGGAATAATGCTAAAACAATCTGATTACTCTTCCCTTCCCCTATCAGTCACAAACCATCTCTCTTAATTATGGTGTGAGGACATTTACATAAGCGGGGAGAGGGTCCTTTAACTACATTTCTATTATGCGTGGCACTTCAGTGAAAGGATATTATATTCATGTGCATTACTGATTGCTTATAAAAGATCAAGACAATAATAGCCGATTTGGTGATAAAGGTCTCTTTTCTCCTCACAGACAGGCTGTCTCTGACAGAAGAATACAGTTCATCAAAAGTGTCTGCAGGTTGTCAAACTCGGGGAGGTTTGGGGACCCTGTGCGGCTGTCATGGTCAACAAGGAGATTTTTCTGTCGGGTTTCTCCATCACTCACCCCGAGGAAATAATCACTCATTGCGTTCTGCATGTTCTCATGATACGGCTCTCCATTTGAGAGAAAAGAGCTATTTCATCAGAGGACAATATAGCCCTTCTCTGCGTCCACGTAGCTTCCATTATCAGACCGTAATAAATCATATTTATGCTCTCAGTTAATAAGACTGATTACAACGCAAGTTCCAGACATGGGAAAAGCAAGGCAGGTGAAAAGATGTTTTAATGAAAATATGATAAGAAAGCAGCTTCTCGCGAACATTTTGTGCTATTATTTGTCATGATTACGGACAATTTTTGATGCATCTTCTTTAGCAATGGTTTAAGCTGCATAAATTGGCTCACTGGAACATAAGTAAAAATGATAAGAAAAAAATCATGAAATTTTCTTATGTTGTCTAGAATCATTATGTCCATAACAAGTACAAAATAGGTTTAATGTGTATGCCGGGGAGAAAGGAGAAACAGAATTCACAGGAAACCATGGTTGGGGTATTACTCAAAATGGTTTAGACATTTTCTCCTCATCTTGCTTTCCAAAGGTGGTTGCTCCCTGGAATCTAGCATCCTCCTAGCTAATTTCATTTTTGTAAATGAACCTACAGCCCTCCTTCTTTTATTTTCCCCTAGCTGTTCTTCCCCTCTTCCTTTCTTGTGCCCCTCCCCTTGGAGCTCAGTACAAAGAGACAAAGAGATAGATATGTGTGTTGTTTCTTTTTTGTTTTTTGTTTTTTCTTGGTGTTTAGTGCTAATGGGAGTTAAGTGCCTGCTTGGGAGAAAAACAGACCCCAAAGTTTAATACTGAAAGCTACCTTATTGAAAAGGTCTGGACATTTTTAGCTTCACTGAGTGCAATTACATTAAAGTACCAACTTTCTAAATTAGTACAAAAAAAAAAAAAAGAAGAAGAAGAAAAATCAGATAAGATATTGAAATAGCCAGAGTCATTAGCTGTCTAACCCAGAGCATCCAAAGGCCCAGGACTCAGGATGCACAGAACAACTTGTTCTTTCATGTTGATTTCCCGGTTTGCGGAGTAACAAATAACAACTCCGGGTTAGAGTCTGACATGCAGAGTCGGTCTGTGCTGTTATCCAGGGCTTGCTTCCTCGGTGGCACCAAAGCTCTTCACACTCAGCCTTGCTTAGATAGCTGTGCCCTGAGATTGGGGGCTGGCACAGTTGAGATCCTGCAAGTGGCTGGGCGGCCTTTTTGTGGGTAGAGGTAGAAAGACAAATCGGCCTCTTTCTCAGGTTTGCACTCAGGCGTCACACGTGTGTGTGTGTGTGTGTGTGTGTGTGTGTGTGTGTGTGCGTGCGTGCTGGGAGTGGTTCTGTACAGCGCTGTGTTGAATGGAGGAGAGAGTTCTCCGCACAGAGTGGCCTACAGAGGTGCCACACGGATGGCACAGCAAACTCTTACAACAACTCTCCGCTGTCTTAAAGACTTGGGAGTGAGTTCAGAGCTATGTGGATTCTCTTCCATCTAAGGTGGTTTCCATTTGTTAGCTCTTCAGGACTGCTGATACAGTCAGTAATGTCCGAAAGATGAACTTCGTAAGTCAACTGGAAAACTCACGAGGAAACTTCATGTGCTGAAGTGTCAAGGGAAGGCATGTATGGTGTGGGTGTTCTTGTACACGTGTGGGGTCCCATGCTTCTCAGCACTACTGTCCTCCTTGCTGGCATTAAAAGCCCATTGAGTTCACCCCCCTCCTGCTAGATCATTCCTTTCTTTGTTGGCAATCTCTCTTTGTTCTATTTTAACATGAATGGAAGAGCAATTGGCCCCTGCGTCATTCACATTGTTTGAATTTCACACACACACACACACACACACACACACACACACACACACACACTAACTAACCCCCCCAGACTTCTGCTGCTTCGTCTTTTGATTTTTTTTAGCCCTTATTCCATTTTTCTCTTCATAGGCTGACTGAAAACCATTGCCTGGGAGGGAACTCCATAATGCCACCATCTATCTGCTATCTACCAGGCGTTTTGTTTTAACGTTACTAGACTTGACCACAAAAGACTTTGACACTGATAAAGAATCCGTCAAATCCACCCTGGTCAGTGCTCCGAAATCACTCATGACAGGGACGACACCCCCCAAAGCAGTGGTAGATGAGGGGAAAATGATTAGAGCTTTGGCGTTGTGGAGCCATTTCATGTTGGACCCTCTACTGAGCCAAATGTGTTTTGCTTGTCACACTCCATTAGCATGTGTGAAACAGTTGGGAAAATGGCCATATGATTAGACAGAAGGAAACCTGGATTCTTCACATTGGGACTTGTTACCACTGAATAATGTCTTTGCAAGAGGGATCGCTTTAGATTTCGTTAGTTTCTTGTGTGACGGAAAATAAGTGGCGTTTGTGGAGAGAGTCTACAGAGGTTGATGGCAAACAGGGCCTTTAGATTTATCCCATTTTAAACAGTTTGAAAGAGAACTTGGAGTTGGGCCTGGTAGTGCAGGTCTGTAATACCAGTTACTCACGTGAGTATGGATAGAGGAGCACAGGATGGAGGCCAGAGGAGGCAAGTCAGCAAGACCCTTTCTCAAAGTAAAAAGTAAATTAAAGGAATATTATATAAGTCAGTGGTGGAACACTTGCCCACCACATACAGACCCTAGCTCCCAACCGTAGTATATGAATAAATATATCATGGATAAATAAAATAAATAAGAAGAGGCCTGGAGAGCTGGGAGTGATGCCGCAGGCTTGTAATCTCACGGGAGCAGAGGCAGGAAGATTGCAAGTTTAAGGCCAGCCTGGCCAATATAGCAAGATCGTCTCTCAAACACCAACCACTGAGCAACCCACTCGAACAAAATAAGTAAAATAAATGGACAAAAAGAAATCCACCCATTTACCAGAAGAAGCTTCCACTGATGCTTGTCCATTGAAATGCCCTCCTTGGCCCCTACAGGAACCAATCCACGGCATTTTCCAGGTCTGAAGCCATCTTTTTGTCAAGCCACGGGCTGAGGATTTGTTTCAGCTGCAGGCTTACTTCTGAGGGCGTTCTTACCTGACTGGGATCCAAATTCACGAAGCGGTTTCACTTTGTCCATTTTTTTTTTTTTTTTTTTTTTTTTTTGGTATTGCTGCTGTTTGTCTTCAGGGAGAAAAACCAGAGCAAAGATACTTGAAGGATGGGAAGATAAGAAAAGTGTGGATACAGGACATTCCAATGATGCTTACATGCCTTGACCTCTGGGCTACAAGGCAAGGGCAGAGTAGGCGTGCTTTCCTCCTGGGGCAACTGTTGAAGCCCACATGGAAAGAGAGGCAGTCTATGGTGGGGAAGCAGGAGAGCCTTCCTGACCACTGCCTGCATAATTATGTATGTACAGGGCCCTCAGTGTGAGAGCCCACCCCACATATGATTGGGGAATTATTAAACGTTGACTATTAAATATTTTAGTTTCACACTGTGTTTATCTTTCTAGAATGATGAATATGCAGATTTAGAACGGGATTTATTCCTTTCCAGACAAATTGTGCAGTCAAGTCCTTGGCAAGGTCTAGCTTTTGCAGATGGGCCCTCTGCTAGGATGACTCACCATGGCGGGCAGCTTCTGTGTCAAGAAAGCCCACGCCATCCCGAGACTCCAAGAAGGGGGACATTTGGATGGGGAACCACATAACTCTGGTGCCAGTGTCAGGACCCTTGTGCAAAACTGTGGCCTGACTTAGTGATTTTGGCTAAGAGTCCCGCAGCCCAGGTGAGCAGAGACCACAAACACACAGCACTGCTGAGAGCAGGAAAGGGCAAGGGAGAGCGCCATGTCCCTGGACGAGCGGCCTTGCAGGCAGCAGTTGCTATAACACACCTCTGTCTGCAGCCTGTTCAGCCAGTCTGGCTCTGTGGGCTCCAAGCCTCGGTCCAGGAATGCTGTGCTCTTCTCTCCTGTGACTGCACAGAATGTGTTTGCCTTGTTGAAGGCCAGCCCAGGACTAATTTTGAAAAGTAAATCTGGGAAACAGCTTAATTTCATTTCCCTGGAGAGTTTTCTGGGACAAAGTTAGAAGAAATGGAAGAAAGGCGAGCAAAGGAGAAGTCAGTGGCTGGGGCTGCAGGGTTTTTTTTCCTCCCCGGCTTCTGGACTATGAATGGAGTTTAATGGATTTTCAGTAGGCAGTGGCAATTTTTAAGACTGCGCTGCTGAGTTTTACAGCCCATGAGACACTGCTGTAAACTCGGGGATCTTTAACTCACATGTCTTCTTAAACATCGGGGAGAAAGGCACGCGGGACTGTGTCCAAGTGACTCACTCATTCTTTGTACTCCTACTACTAGTGTTCGCTGAGCACCTATTAGCCTCTCCTTACTGCTCCAACGCTCTTCCTTGGGAGAATAAAGGTAACAAACAAACAAACAAACAAACAAACAGAACACATGTCAAGCCAGGGCTGAGCTTTGAGAGTGGTTATAGCATGCACAAGACCCTGGGTTTGAGCCCAGCACTGCACTGCCTGGGCATGGGAGAGGATATCTGTAATTCCAGCACTTTGGAGGTAGAGGCAGGAGGATTAGAAGCTCAGTGTCATCCTGAGCTGAACAATATGAGACTATCCAAAAAGTAGGAAAGGAAAGAAAGAAAAGTCAGGGCTTCAGACTTAAGTAAAAAAGCGCCATTTTAGAGGAAACTCTAAACGGAACTTGCTTTTCCTGAGGGGTCAGTGGAACATGCTAGAGGAACAAGGGCTTTTGCCTTGTGTGCTCCACTTCAACGCCTGACTCCCTCGATTCCCAGTTACTTTGCTGTGGGGCACGTTACCTCATGTCCTACCTTCCCCTCATCCTGGCCTTCACTGTGTCCAAGGGACTCAGGCTTTGTGCTGCTACTACGAGTGTTTGCTTCACCCCCCTTCCCCACCTTCTGCCTGGGCTCCCAGCGAGTGACCTAAGAGAGTGAGCCACCTTCTCGGAATGGCCACAGGGCAGCCTGCTTGGCTGTGGTTGTACCTGCCTGATTTAGGCAAGTGGGGTAAAAGCTGGTGGCAGAACAGTGGCTTGGGGTCAAGGAGGAGAGGGGAGGGGCTGCCTGCCTCACCAACCAGACCTTTGCATACAGCTGTGAGGCTCACATGCTCACAGCCGAGCTGTATCCGCTGGGCTGTATGTGCTGGGCTGACCTCTGGGGCGCCGACACGTGTTGGCAGTTAACCCTTTGCTGTTATTGTTTTCCAAACACTGTTCTCTGTAACATGCCTATGAGCAGAACAGCTCTGAAAAGCAATATTCCAGAGGGAGAGCAGGAGTTCAGAGCCCGGCCCACCCCTCAGCCAATCAACCCTCTGGGTGTCACCTCCCAGATTTGTTGGAACTAGATGACCTCCAAGTTACACCTATATCCAAAGTGACCCAACGGTGACTAAGCTTCCCGAGGCCAGGCATTTGAGTTTCTCTCCAAATTCTTACTCCCACCCATTCCTTCAGCGGTTAGCAAAAGGCTGGATAGACCCATGTAAGAAGATCCATGTAAGATCCATGTGTTTGTTCCTTCGTATAAATCGTTGGTGACGAGAAAAACCACTCCTGAATCTATGTCACTGTAGTTTTAGCCCAGGCAAGCCCAGCCTTTAGGGCTTGTTAAGAATGGTAGAAACGGGCACGCAACTGCTCGTGAAACCCTGCCCTCACCAGGTCTTCCAGGGTGGTTCTCGGTTCACAGTGCCCCCTTCTCCAGGACTGGCACCAATTCAGGTGCTCCTGATTTTCTGGGCAACATGACCCTGTCTCTCCCTCAAGCCTTGGCCATGGTCTTTATTGGCCTAGTAATGGGCAATGACTTCAAACCAGGGCAATCAGAGTAATTCTTTAAGGTCTTCTAAATTGGAACTCAGGGAGGATTGTCTGTTTCTGATGGTGGCAATGCCTGAATGTGGGAACTGGGAGCTTTTTTAGTTACTTTTTGTCCCCCACCATGTAAAGGCAGTCAGGATAGAAGAAGAAGACAGAGCCCTGCAGAAAGAATGAGTCAGATTCAGGGTTGCACTCAGGCTGCAGTCCTAAGTGTTTCAGAACATAGCTCTTGTACATGATGCAGTCTTGGCTTCAGAGAACAGAGGTGGCCACAGTTCTAGTGCCAGCTGCCTCAGTGGTCCAGAAGCACTCTCTCTCTCTTTCCTCACAGTGATGTTTTTGAAGTTCAGTTGTTTTGTGCTTTTCTTTCTTTCTTTCTTTCTTTCTTTCTTTCTTTCTTTCTTTCTTTCTTTCTTTCTTT
>NW_026592548.1:16327194-16363010 GCF_907164565.1 Psammomys obesus
TTTCTTTCTTTCTTTCTTTCTTTCTTTCTTTCTTTCTTTCTTTCTTTTCTTCTCCTCTGCCTTGTTTGAAACAGGGTTTCTCTGTGTAGCTTTGGCTGTCCTGAGCTCACTTTGTACCAGGCTGGCCTCCAACTCACCGAGATTCACCTGCCTCTGCCTCTCCAATCACTGGGATTATAGGCATGCACTACCATGCCTGGCTAGTGCCTTTTTTTTTTTAAATTTATGTGCTTTCTTTTTAAAGATATATTTATATTTTTATAAATTACAGTTTATTCACTTTGTATCCCTGCTGTAGCCCCCTCTCTCATCCCTTCCCAATCTCACCCTCCCTCCCTCATCTCCTCCCACGCCCCTCCCCCGGTCCACTGATAGGGGAGGTCCCTCTTCCCTTCCCTCTGACCCTAGCCTATCAGGTCTCATCAGGACTGGCTGCATTGTCCTCCTCTATGGCCTGATAAGGCTGCTCCCCCATCGGGGGAGGTGATTAAAGAGCCAGCCACTGAGTTCATGTCAGAGACAGTCCCTGTTCCCCTTACTAGGAAACCAACCCCCTTGGAGACTGAGCTGCCATGGGCTATACCCGTGCAGGGCTTTTGTGTTCTGTTCTTCGAGAGGCCGGAGGTATTTGTGATAGGAAATGGTAAGAAGCAGTAGACACTAGAACCAAGACCAAAATGGTGCTCAGAAACTAGGGTAGACAGGAAGAAAGATCTGGATCCTACGACCTGCATTTTGAGGTCAGAGAAGCCCTGTTGGCCCTCCCTGGCCAGCCTGTGCAAGATCTATACCTGCCTTGACTCTTTTCCTAGAGAACCGGTTTTACCTAACAGGCTCTGCTCTACTGCTTCCCATATACTATGCTGTGTTATGACATGAGAAACTGAGGGACAGTGGACTGAACAGGCTTTTTTAGTTCTTAGCTAGGTCTGGCTGTGTGGAAATCTAGAATTCTCAAACGGTTAGTCAGGGAGAAAGATATGAGGAAGAGACCTGGAATGTCCTACTTATGAGGTGCTTTGGCAATTAATTAGGAAATATAAAAGTGTCGTGACCAATTCTGTATTCCAGTTTTCAAGACAGAAAATACTGGATATATGTTGAATAAACAGAAAGCAATGTCTGGGTCCATCCTGTTGGATTGGATCTCAGGATTTCTGTATGTCAGGAGGCCCCTTTGGTCTCCCACGCATTGAAGATGTGAGATATTTATGCAGGTTTTGTGCCTCAGGTTTTGTGTTAGATAAGCATGGCAATTAGCACTGTCTCTTAGTTTGAAAGTAAGGAAATCATTACTCCAAGAGAATGGGTCACTGGCCATTGCTAGGACAGTTCACAGTCCAGTGCTGTCTACCATGTTGGAGTCTTTCGTGTGGGCAAGTAGTGACATCTTTGCACTTTGAATTCAGAGAACAAGGAAGCCTTGTAGAACGCAGAGAACACATGGCCCCTTGTCATCCATCTGGCTTCTGGTCTGTCGAGCAGCTGGCTGGTAAGCTCAGGCAAGCAAACCTTAGGAGTTTTCTCTGCTCTCTTCCTCTCACTTTGGGGGATGAGTCAAACGGATTCAAAGATCCTTTGGAGCAGAAATATCTCTTGGATTTTAGGACACAAAGAGCAAATGTGGTTCTTAGATAGAGGCTGCCCGTTGTCATTCAATATATAATCTTCCTTTTAAAAATGTTTACGTTGATGGGTGTGGTTGTGCACGCCTTTAACTCTGGAACTCACGAAGCAGGGGCAGATGGATCTCTGAGTTGGAGGATCTCTGGTCTACAGAGTGAGTTCCAGGGCAGCAGGGAATACAGAGAGAAACGCTGTCTTGAAAAACAACAACAAATTTACATGCATTCGTCCGTCCATCCATCCATTCATCCATCCATCCATCCATCCATCCATCCATCCATCCAAATAGATCATTCTAATGTAGCCCAGACCACTTGTGTGTATGTGGTGTATGTATCTGAGTATAAGGTGTGTAAGTGTAGGTGTGTGTGTGGGGGGGATTCTATTCAGGAGACCAGATTTCATGTGTATTAGTTACATCTGCCATATCTACTTTCCAGATTTTCCTTGCTTTCAGTGATCCTGGCTGTCTTGGGTAGTGCTAGTCAAGTATTTTATCAGTGTTCCTCAGCTGAGATTTGATGTTTTTGTTGAGTTTCATCTAAAGTTATGTGTTTTGGGGAAAAGACCACTAGGGTTAAGTACTGCTCCCGGCATTTGGTTGCAGGGTTCATGGTGTTGACACAAACTAGTGCTGTGCTTTTAACCTTCATTTCCTGCTCGAGGCAGGTTTGCTAAAAGTTTCCATGCTGTTCCCTTTGGAAGAAAGTCTACTGTGTGTAGACCATATTTGTAGAATAAGGAATTACGCCTGTCTCCTGTAGAATGGAGTAGCCATGCAAGTTATTAGAAGATGGTGGGAGAGCGGTCCTTTCTCTCTTATTCGTTTACTGGTTCAGTTGCTGATTTGTTTCTCGTGGGTTCACCTGGTGACACTTCGGGTTGCCATCTAGTGTGCCGCTCCTTTCTACCACAGTGACAGTCCTCTAAGCTTTAGGTGACATATGGCTGGCCTGGAGATGAAGTCCATTTCCCAAATTCCCCGTAGCTGGATGTGACCACGTCCTTAAGATCTGGCCCCTGGGAGGCAGCCTCCTAGTATGTGCCCTCTCACACGCAGCAAGAGGCTGGAGATGGTGTAGTCATCTTTGGCCTGTGACCACCGTAGTGATGGACTAAGGGAGCAGCTTGGGACCTTGATTTTAAGTCGCGCCATAGAAACCCTGGATAATGTGACACTGTGCTACCTGGGAAGGAAAGAATTTCTATCTTGTTAACCCATTCTTAACTGACACAGTGTGAGTACACAATTCCTGCAAGTGTATGTACATGCATGAGTGTGTATGTGTGTGCAGAAGGCCAGAGGCCAGAGGCCAACACTGGATTTTTGTTGTTGCTGTTCACACTACTTTATTTTCTGAGGCAGAGTTTTCTCATTGCACTCGGGTTTACCAGTTTGGTTAAGTTGGATGGCCAAGTGGATGTCTCTGCTTTGCCAGCATTGGGACTGCAGGCTCACACTGCTTCTGAGCACTGGAGGTGCAAACTTGGGGCCTCATGCTTGCACGGCCACCGTTCTACCAACTGAGCCATCTCCTTAGATGGAGATGCCGGAGAAAACAGATTCACATCGGTTCATGTCCTGAGAAGATAACCAAGGAAATGTTTTGGACTTGTTTTGTCTTTAAAGGAATAAATAAAGTTTAAAAACTTGTAATGATTTTAAAAAAAAAAAATACAAGAAAGGAAAAAATGAGAACAATAAACAAGTGGCCAATAGGAAAATTTGCTCGTCTTGAAGCTCATTTAGAGAATTGGATTTTTAGTATATTGTTGTTTTTAAATTAAAGACAAAGTCATAGTTAGTAGTACTTTTTTCTTCCTAGCTTTTGGATCTCTGACTTACTTTGATTAAGGCTATTATTACTGTTGCAGTTACTGTTACTATTATTTTGGTCACAAACACAGGTTCCAGCCGTTACCTCTGTGGAGACTGGCGAGGGCATAAGGAGCCTCCTCACAGCTGCTGCACAGTGCTCTGCTAACTGCTGCACACTGGGAAGTCTTCTGCTTTGTTTTTGGAGGAAGAGTAGAAGCAGTTTTTCTGGGAATGGTTCCGTGAGCTAGGCGTGTTTGTGCTTCCTGGCCCAGGTTTAAGCTCGTACACACAGACTTTGAGTAAGGCTGGACTGTGTTTGTTCTTAAAGCAAAGGGACATTTCGGTCTGAACTGCGCCCTGTCAGAACCCATATGCTGAAGCCCTGATCTCCAGAATTTAGGCTGTAGCTATATTTGGAGATAGGGTCTTTAAGGAGGTAATTAAGATGAAATGAGCCATTAGAGTGGCCTTAATCTAATATTACTGGTGTCTTTATAGGAAAGGAAATTTAGGGCCTGGCTTGTGTGTAAAATGGCAGTATTTAGGATTTCTGGAAGAAAGAATGATTGTGAGCCCTTCAGCAAGAACATGGTTTGTTTTTGCATCTGCAGAGCTCAGCACAGAATTGAAGGAATGAGAAATGAATTCTGAAAAGAAAACCAGAAAGGGAAAGTTACTGTTAAACTGAGAGTCAGAAGTATACCCCTGCCTCATCTTCACAGTGGCTTCCATATTTAGCTGAGAGTTTGGGAATGACAAGGGTCAGGGACACATTGAAGATAAAGAATAATTACTGAGGACGCAGGACTGTGAATTAACTAGATCAAATTCTGTGCTATCCAACAGAATAGTTAACAAATATACATGGCTATTTAAACTAAACTCAGTTAAGGTTTAAAATTCTATCTCTTAGTCACACTAGCTACATTTCAAATGTCAGTGGCCATATATAGCTAGAAGCTACCATACAGGATGGCACAAACATTTCCATCTTCTCTGATGCGGCCTTTTAGGGTGAGGAAGTGTGCTGGTTCACGCCGATTGACAACTCGACAGTGCATAGATTACATTGGAGACAAAGCTTGGGGTACATCTGTGAGAGTAACTAAAGTGGAAAAACAGCTCCAAATGAGGGGACACCAGTCTGTGGGCAGGAGTTCCAGACCACATAGGAAGAAGAAAGGTGGCTGAGATCAGCTTTCATTGTTCTGCATCTTGATTCTGGCTGTCACATGACCAAGTGCCTGCCTTCCCTGAACTGTGAGCTGAAATAGGCTCTCCTTCCCTTAGGTTGCCTTTTGGTCAGGACATCTTGTTGCAGCAATGAGGAAAGCAACTAACGAGAGCCTGGAGGGTGGAGAGATGGCAGACTGCTTTGGAAAGGACTTTACATAGCATGTGCAGGGCCCAGCCTTCACCTACAACACAGTGTGGAACTTTGGCACCTTTCATGAATTGGGATAAAGCATGTAGACCACAATATTTGCTATCTTAACCCTTTGCAAGCATGTGGTTCATTGGCTTATGCACCGTGTCCCCACTGTCGTGCTCTGTTTGCTGCTAATGGTCTCGAGAACATCCCCATTATGCCAGTGGAGGCTGTGCATGCATCAGGCAATCACTTTTCGTTCTTCCAGTCCAGAGAGCCTTTGTTCAACTTTGTTCCTCTATGCAAGTACCCGTCTTGGGCTGCCTTCACCTGCAATGCTTTCAGGGTTCGAGGATGTTGAAGCAGGCATCACCGGTCACTTCTTGGGGACCAAATGATGTTGCACTGCAGTGGTGTACCACAGTGTCTGTCTTCATTCATTCATCCAGTGGCAGACATTGGGTTACTTTTCTATCTTCAGATTTGTGAGTAACACTGCTATGGATGCTGGTGAAAATATTTTTCTTGAGTTCTTCTTTTCAGTCTTTGGGGCTATCTACCTAGAAGCAGGATTGTTATTTGTATCACAGTTCCCCACAAAGCGTCTAATCCCTGGGTAGCTGGAAATTCAGGCAGTTTTAAACTGCCTGACATAAGTACTGGGAATGAAACTCAGGTTTGCTGAGAGCAGACGGCTCTCCTCCTCTGAGCCACGTCTCCCGACCCCAGACTTTATCTTTTTGAAGCCAGTCTATGGTTTCCATAGCACCAATATCACTTTGGATTTCCATCAGCAAGGCAGAAGCCTTCTGGTTCCTCTACTCCTTGCTAATCCTTACTGTTCTCTTGGTTAGGTGATTAGAAGTTATATTGGAAGATTTAAGCAGAAGACTTGTGGTGTCCAAGAATCCCACAATTTCCTTCAGGAAATTCTGTTCCTGCCCTTTTGATTTACTTGGATTTAATGAAGTTAGAGGTGAGGGACCTGCAAAGCATTTATTGCCTGAGTCATGGAGATTGCAGGTAACAGGTGAGCCAAGAGGGACCACAGCACAGGAGCAAGGCTTTTTATACTGGCGTTTCTATGCTTCAGTCATGCATACACAGAGCTGACAGTGGCCATCTGGCCACTACAAGGATAGCCATCTTGAGAAAGCGCCAGCACTAATCCCAGAGGATGACGGAGCTAAGCGGGGAAGACAGACACACTCATATCTTCGTCTTCTGAGCGCTTGACTTTCTATGCCACGTTATGAAAACCAATACATATTCTCTTTTGCATAAGTCAGTTTGGCACTAGTTTCTGACAGTAGTTATCATAGCCCTGAAACATACAGGTAGATAAAGATTTACATTGTAAAATTATTTCTTTGATGAGTCTGTGAGCTCATAAGTCTAGAGGCAAAGAGCTAATTAGGAATCTACTGCAACAAACAGAAAGAGATGGCGCTGTGTCAGCAATGACGGAGAGAAGGGCATGAGATCTGGTGCTTACTAGAACTAGGGTGACTATGGTGTTGGGTGGCTGATTGCGAAGCAACAGGAGGTGACCTTGCTTATGACCTGCAGTAAGAGGACAGCGCTGCCACAAAGCTGGGAGGCCTAGTTTGGTGGAGAGATGGACGATTCTCAGCATGTTGAATTCACGTGCTTCTGCAAGAACAAATAGGCACAGTAGAAACATGAGCCGATGAATTCCATCATGTCAAAGGTCGGAGCTGTGGGTCTGAGCGGGCCTGCCTGCCTGCTCAGGGGAGGTTAGACATCCCAGGAAAAGAATGCTGTAAAGAGGGGAGAGACTGCGCTCAGAACTCTGGGATGGGAGGAAAAGGGAGTCCACCCGAGAGCAGAGGAGAATTGGGCCAAATGTTCCCAGGAGAATGTGTGTGGCCACGCCAAGGCAATGGAGAGGCTAAGCTCGTGAGCTGTGCCAGCAGGCACCTCTGGGCCTTTAAGTCAGCTCCATGACAGAGCGGTTCTTGAAAGCTTTGGAAGAGGGGCTTTCTGTGCTACCTTGAAGAGGAAGAGCTCTTTTTATCAGCTCTCCCCCCCGACCCACGGTGCTGGTGTGATGCCCCACAAGCTGAGACCTACCCTCCCCCAATCTATACAATACAGATAGTATCTCATTGCTATAGGATTGCTGTGGGTGCCAGCGAGGTAGTGACAAAGCCCTGCGTCGGGAGCCTGCCACACACAGATGCTCAATGCAGGCCCGTCACCTTCTCGCCCTGCTCCCCCTATCAGTGCTGGCCACTGACCACTTCCGTCTATTGTTCTGAGTCTGAAGAGAGGAAAGTGACCTTCAAGGGCCTGGAATCATTAAGCCCCAGCTGGCTTTGAATTCAGTGTGTAGCCCAGACTGGCCTTGAACTCCCGATCCTCCCGTCTTCATCTCCCAAGTGCGAGGACTGCGTCAGTGCGCCACCACGCCCAGCTCCTGAATAATAATAATACTTAATGTTTCCCCCTTGTTCCAGTCACAATTGATCCGAAAGGTGAAACGAAGAGTGAGTTAGCAGGAATAGGGTTTGGGGGCCATGGGGAAGGAGGGAAGAGGCACTTTGTTTCTAGCTCCCAGGAATGAGGGATCCCCGACACCACAGGGGTGGGCTTATGCCTAACCAGTGGGGACAGAGCCAATGATGCAACACTATGGCCACCGTTGACCTTGGAAGTAGACTCCTATTTAAGGCAGACAGCTATTCAGGAAGGCAGAGCCCTGCAGAGCAGAAAGGAGCTTTGCTTAATTTAGGGGGATTTCAGGGGAGGCTGATTCTCGTGAATGGAAAGGTTTTCATGGGGATTGTTACTTTCTTTTTCTACTTTGTGTGTGTGTGTACGTACATGTATTCACAAGTGCATGTAGCGGTCCTAGGTTGTTGCTGGGAATCATTCTTAATTACTCTTCTACCCTATTCATTGAGGCCGAGTCTCTCCATCAAACCCAGAGTTCACAGACACAGCTAACTTTGCCAATCAAACCCAGAGTTCACAGACCCAGCTTGCCTTGCTAATGAGCTTGCTCTGGGGATTGCGTATCTCTGCCTGACGCTAGAATCGCAGCAATCATTTATGTGGGTTTCTGAGGATCCAACCTCCGGTCCATATATATCGCAAGTACTTTAATCGCTGAGCCATCGTCTAGCTCTGGGGCTTGCTATTTTCATAGGCAATATACATCCTGGAGAAGACAAACTGGAGGGAAAGTCGTTATATACAGGGCCCCCACACAGGTTATTGGAGCGCACCCAGTAATCTGGTGGTTGTAGCTGGGGCAGGGTCCCCTCACAGCAGTGTCACCGGAAGAGGCCTTATGAGGCTTACCTCGAGGAAAAGGCAGAAGCGATTATGTTTACTCAAATCTTGTTAATAGAGTTTTATTCACGATTATCTCTAACTGGTAACCTATAAAATACAAATTAATTTTGAATGTAAACTCGGAAACTATCTGGTATTTGGTATTTATAAGAAATATAACTGAGGCTGGTAGTGGTGGTACACGCCTCTAATCCTGGCACTCAGGAAGGCAGAGGCAGGCAGATTTCTGTGAGTCTGAAGTCAGCCTGGTCTACAAAGCGAGTCAAGGCTACACAGAGAAACCCTGTCTTGAAAATAACCAAAAGAAGAAGAAAAAAAGAAAGAAAGACAAAACAAGCAAACAAAAAGAAGTATAACCACATTTAAAGGAATCCTTAAGATGATCTAGTTTTCCATTTTACACCCAAAATATAGCTAGGATAATGGGCCCCCATTACCGTGGTGTATGTCTGGGAAACCCCAGAAAGACAGGTTTGGTTGGCCAGGCTTAGAGACAGAGACCCTTTGAAGATGTTGAGTTAATGGACATTGGATCTGAATTGTTAAGAGATGTCATTCAAAGGCTGGTGCACAGAGCCTTTTGTTCACTGGTGTCTGTAAACTGCTTTAATTAACCAGTACAGATCAGCTCCGTTAAAATGTTATTTGATAAACTTCACTTCAGCCCCCGAGAGGGATTTCATACTCAGGCATCCGAGTAATGAACAACTAAGATCAAAGTGGGGAGGGACAGGAAGAGGTAGATGTTACAGAGCAGGTCTTGGTGGGGAGGAGTGGTCACAATGCCACAAATCTTCAGGAGAAAGAAAGCAGGAGCTTTCACAGAAACTGTGGTTCCGCAAGCCAGGAACTAGGGCCCAGGGGCACTGGGTAAGGTCAATACCTCGCGTGGGTGAGTGGTTTGCACAGTTTGGCTCCCATGACGTGTGCCTTTTAAGGGTCTGGCTGTGACCTTCTGGCTGTGACACATCTGAGAAGGTGAATAAAAAAAGGGAAGGCCAGCCATCTCCCCTCAGTTAACATTGTCTTGCCTGGAGCCCTTGAATTGTGCTTGAGAATTAAGCGAAAACGTCCTCTTTCTCACAGTTCTACCTTGTGTGAGCAGATGCAAGCGCCAAGTAGGTACAGTTACGGCACCCTTATTTTAAACCGTGTCTACACGCTGGCAGCTCTACAAGGCTCTGAATTACGCTTACAAGTGGGCGGCCAGCAGATGGCGCCCTTTGTCGTTTATTGACGCTATTACACCACAGAGAAGAGTGTTTGCTGTGGCTTCTTTCATTTGGGTAGTTCAAGTAGTGTTTTCAACTGTTTATTATGCATGAGCCAAAATTCCATGAATGTGTAACATTTTCTCCCATATTTCCCTTTTTATAACATCATTTAAATTCCTTATTAATAATTTAAAAATGTTCTGGATTTTAATCACTTTTCTCATCACTAAAATATCTGATGGAGAGATTTTTTTTTCCCCTGCTGAAGGTGAGATAGAGGAAATCATCAGCAAGGAAGGAAGGAAGAAGAAATGCTCACTCTTAAATCGAGCTCTCCACCCCCTCGAGCGCGTCACCCCATCTTTTCAGTTTAATTGAATAGTATTTATTTAATTAATAAAAATATCTGTCTACTGCAGGTTTCAAAAATTCAAAGCTAGAATAGACTGCCATTAATAAAAACAAGTTTTTTTTTTATATCCAAGTTTAATTATGGTGGTGTGTGTTTGATAGCTTGTTACTGTAAATAAAAGAGATAAAGGCAGCCCTTCACTGGAGTAGCTGGAGAGCTGTGAAATATGTACCTAATTAAAACTATTGGTGTAAGAGGCTAATAAAGTACATGTGCCTACGAGATGTCTTATTCTAATGAATCTCGGCTAATTTGCTTTGACTGATGAATTTCGGTGTTAGTGGTAGGGGCTGAATAATTATGAAATTTATCACAAGATACAAGGACTCATTAAGGATTACTCAGGTTGAGTAAGAGGAATGCCTTCTTTGTCAGGGACACAGGCCTTGACCGACATAATTACAGCCATGCCAAAGAGTAGCCAGATTCCAGACCAGCCCCAAGTGAGTGTTCAAGGCCACGATGGGCTCAGGGTCGCTGATGAGGTGGCTTGTGTGGGGAGCTGAAGGCTGTGTCCTCTCTGGAAGGGACACCTGTGTGGTACACGGGCCTGTGTTTTAAGCAGAAATGTTCCCAGCGCACAGACCGGTTCAAAGGTGGCTCTAATGATGATGCTTCCCTTCCTGGGCCTTTACTAAAAACATTTCCCCATCCTTCAAGAGGAAAACGCACAAGGTTAGCATTTAGGAAGGACACTACTATCGGAAGCTACAGTCAGTCTCTAAATGCTTTCTGTTCCCTGCCCCCTCTGCTGACAAATTTTAGCTCTTTATGCACAGCTTGTTAATTAATAGGAGTTCTTTAAACCCTGGCGAGGAGACTCCAAAACTGAGGCTGTGACTGGAGTCATGTTATCAGCCTCATATAAGCAACTCCCAGAAAGCTCCAAGAGTAAAGCATATCTGACATGGAAATGGAAGTTCTAATGGTCATTGCCTGGACATCTTGCCCCACCCTGCCGGGTAACCAGGCTGAAGGTGAGGAAGACTCACCCAGGTCTTTCTCCGAAGAGAACAGGACATGGAGCCAGCAGGACGGCAGAGTGGCCCTTCCCTGGGCAGTCAGGGTCCCAGCTCAAAGAAAACGAAGGAGTGAAAGACTACTATGAGACCCTGATTTCAGCCTGTCTGCCTGGGGACCAGGCAGCAGGGGCCAGGGCTGAAGGGGGGTGGGTAGCAATGGCCTATGGAATGACACTAGATGACAGCTCAGCTGGAAGTCCTGTAAGACAAGTTCAGACTTCTGTATCCCTCCAGCACCAGACAGGGCTGTTCCCAGAGCTGCAGACTCAGGGATGGCCCAAGTCTCCTGGAGACTTCGTCTCCCTGATCTAGAGCACCTCCAACCTGAGGGGGTTTCTCTTTTCACTCACGTATCAACATTTTGTATAAACAAAGAGCTGGGAGTTCTTTGGTTTCAAAGCAGATGTATAAATATATACATGTATGTGCAAACACACACACAGACATATGTTTCCAAATGTGATTTAAAACAATGATAAAATCAACTTGTTACATGTCTTACCAGTTACACATTCCATCTGATTAACCCTTTGCTCTGGTTTTCTTCCCAGAAATGACGTCAAACCAAACTTTCCCAGTTTGCTTGTCATTGAAATTTCAGGTACATATTATGTAAAAGTTCAACCCTTTATGCCAACGATCAAAATTCATTAGCTAATTTATAGAATTTTTAAGTGATTGCTTTTCTTGTCTTCCAACTCAGAAAAATACATCCTCATAAGAGCAGAAAATATCTCTGTGATTTAGGACAATGCAAAAAATTGTAACTCCTAAACCTTCTCATGTCTCCACTTTCTCCTCTACTTTTTTGCCGAAAAAAAAAATATTCACAAGTAATACATAGTATTTCCTGTGTTAGCACAGTGTTTTACATTGTTATCTAAGTCTCACAATACCCGTAGGAAGTAACTAGATAGAAACTTTTGCTTGTGTGCCATAAAACTCTGAGAGGCTCTCTCTTACCAGAACAGTAAGAAATGGGATCAGCCCTCTCCCCAGATCTGCCTGTCTGCCTGTGGAACAATCACAGTGTGTCATTGTTGGAAACATGCTACTGTCGTCTTGAGAACCTTCTGGAACGTCACCACTGTTTCACCTTTCTTACCACTTAGGCAAAAACAAAACAAAAAAAAACCTTCTGGCTTTAACACAAGTAAACACCAGAGCTGTCAGCTCAGAGGAAGACATGTGTGGTTAGCATTAGTTGGAAGGCTTTGCTCAGGGAACCATGGGGCATAGGAGACAGGACACCAAGACTGACGTCAGCAGTGGCAAGGCCACTGTTTTTCTTTCATCTTGAATCCATTGTCTGTATGTCGGGGCTGGTTGAACAGTTCAGATGTTAAAGGATTTAGAAACTATACTGAGAGGCCTGGCTCAAACCCTGAGTAGCTCTACCTGCCTCCTAAAACCTCGTCTCCTCCAAGCCATGATTTATATACACTGCCTCGTTTTTTTATGGCTTCCTGAGTTAGTTATTTCAGACTAAATCTGTGTGTTATAAGCCTCGGTGTGCATGATTTCTTAGGTTTTTAATTACAAAATGTAGTTTTGACCTATTAAATCATGTGTGAGGTAAATTTACCATAATAAAGCCTTATTAATCCCCTACAATTAAGAATTTACAGTTCTTTGCTGAAGTTTTTATTGAATTTCCCATGAGGACCTTCGCACAACTGATTGCTCAGAAACTTTTGAGCCTATAACCAGCTAGCCCACAGAGCGGGAGCGAGAACAACCTTCAGTTCGTACATGGAGCCAGACTTCCTGTCTCTGAAAACACTGTCTCTTTGAGGCCTATGGCAACCCTGTGGGGTGAGCACTGTGGCTCCTGTTTTATAGGTGGAGAAACTGAGGTACGGACCATAATGCAGCTGACCAAGGTCGCACAGTTTCCACATGACCTCAGGTCACTGGGCTCCAAAACACCCGCTCTAAGACTGAGTAGCCTCTCCCAATGATAATTTCGAACACACATCATATTTACTGCGCTCCCAGCTCTGTTTGCCGCGAGAATATATTTATTACTATTTATTTAGCTCATTAATTCTCATAACAAGTCTATGAGGGGGTTGCCATTTATCATCCCCCTTTCATAGGTGAGAAAACAGAAGCATAGAAAGGTTGCACGGCCTACCAAAGGTTCCATGTTCTGTGAGAGGCTGAACCAAGCGTGTGCCCGCGTGGTGGGCCACAAGGTTCCTGTTCACAGCCCCACCTGACCCCAACCCGTGCCCTCCATGTCCCCCATCTCCCTGCCTGACTCCAGACCCCAGCAGAGAACTCCAGCCTGCGAACAAAGGCTCCGTTTCTTTCATCTGACCTCACCACACTACCTTCCTTCTCTCGCATGCGGAAGAAAGGCTTTGGGGCCCTGGGGGCAGACATGCCTGGTTCCTTTCTGTGCTGTCCCTTAGCTTCCTTGTTTAGAAACTGGAGCGGATTCCCTCCTCACAGTGCTGGGAGGGTTTTCTGGCAGGATGGGTGTCAAAGGCAGGTGGTGGAGGAAGCGTTCGGAGGGTGAAAGCGCTGTGACGCTCGTCTCAAAGCCCAGCTAAGGTCCTTTCTGCAAACCCCTTCTGTAGATGGTTTGATCAACTGTCCTAGAAGCCTCCAAAGCCTTCTGCGTATGTGTCTGTCTTTAGCACGAATCACTGCTTTCTTTGTGCCACGATCACTTCTGAGTATGCCTGTCTCCCGACAGGGTTCTGTGGGTCTTAGGGTAAAGGATTGTATCTCATCTTCACATCTCCAGACAGAAGCCCAGGGCGTTAGGCACTCGAGCTCTTAATCTCTTAATGAATCGAATTGAAAAGCTATGTGTTAGTATTGTTGGCTCCACTTGGAAAAAATGTGCTCTGGGTGCTCCAAGTTCTCGGGGGAAGGCCGGGAGTTACCCTCGATACTGAGCCATACCGACCTGTCTGTTGCTCCGACCCTTGGGGGTCCTCCTCACTGAAGCTTTCTTTCCTCAGTGAGATGCAGTTGATTGCAGCATGTCTGAAGAAGCCTGTGGGTGGGGTCTTGGGCTCTCTGCTATGACCTAGAAGTTTGTGTCTCTCTAAAATGAACACATTGAAACCCATCCCCTGGCAGAGATGCTGTCAGAAAGTGGGTCCTTCCTCCGTGGTTAGGCCCACAGGTATAGATCAGTGCCCTTGTAAAACAGACCTCCCACAAGAAAGGACTGCCTCCCGCATTCTACTGTGTGGAGACACAGCTAAAACTACCTTGACCTTGGACTTGGAAGCTGCTGGGACCATAAGGACTAATATTGATTGTTTACAAACTATCAAGTTATGATATTTTTTCATGTGAGTAAACTGAGACATGTTGAGAGGACGGTTGATGGAGACTTGCCTCCCTTCCAAGTCTCCTTTGGATGACATGATCTAGAACCCAGAAATTCTGGCCTGCGATTTTGGCCAAGACCGAGGCTCAGACATATCTGGACCTAGAGTTCAGCATCTCGGCCCTCAGATCTAAGTGTGGGAGGTGACTGTGGAGGTGACTATGCTGGCAAAGAGGTCCAGGGTGTAAGAGAATGAGAGAGAGAAGACAGAGCTAATCCAGGGCTACCCTGAGAGCCCCGTGCTGCTTTACCATGGTTGAGGCTCCTACTGGAGATCTGGTTAGTGGCTGAAGGCCACCTGCCGAAGAAGGCATTTCTACACCCCTCCACTAAGATGCTAAGGAGCCTTTGTAAGAGGGTAAGGAATGCTTTGTCTGTGAAAGTCTGATTTGGGGGCCTGCATCTTCAGGCTTTCATTCTGGTGGTGCTGGGAGCTAGCTAGCTCGGCAGCTCTGTACGGTGGCTCTCCGTGTCTCACTCTTCCCACCTATAATATGGGACCATACATAATGATGCCTCCCCAGGTTCCCAAGAGGATCAACTAAGTTCTTCTACAGCAAGTATCCACTAGACAGCCACTGTCAGAGAGAGGCCACCAGCTACTCCAGGCCTCTCTGCCTAGATTCCACTGCAGGAACAGTGAAAAGAAGCAGACCTACAGGATCAGCCCTGCTGGGGGCAGACTAACTGTGAAGCTGGGCCATACAACCTTGTAAGGTCATCCTGGAAGAATCTGCCATCCACTTCGGCCCTCCTTAATTTAGGATGAATGAACTTAAGACAAGACAACAAGATGTCTTGACAGAGGTGTGTAGGGATGGCCACAACACTGAGGAAGTGTTACATGACACTTCCAGTCTGGACTTCATGGCTTGTGGCCAGTGGGCCCCTGCTCGGGGGCCTGAGGAACAATAGGCTTTGTGATCCATTTCCCAGCCAATTGTAATCACCATCCTTGGGTCTGGTGGCTGAAGGAAGAGGTGTCTGTCAGGTGACAGATGGATTGCACATTACTTCTGGGTGAGGACAATTTCTGGGCACTCAGTGAACTTGAACACTTTTTCTTCTCCTGGACACCCATCTCCTTAGCACGCTCTCTCTTTGTCTCTTCTCAGGCTGAGCTCAGCTCCAGTCTCTCTGCTTATGGGTGTTTCCCCTCCCCCATCCTCTTCCATCGTCCCTGGTTCCTATCAGGGGATAGGCAGTGATTGAAATTATTGATTCAATCAGTTTATTCTCCTGCCGAGTTGCTTCATAGCTGGATGGCTGATTTAGGCTGGCCCGGCACAGCCCACTGACTGCCTCCGCGTAATGCCAGGGGCGATTGGAACTGCAGAACCTCCTGGAGTGTCATCAATGCAGACCTGAGGACTTGACTGAGAATGGGTTTCCTGGTCCAGCTGCTGCTGCTGCGTCCCAGGTAAGAAACCCTTCCGACTTCTCTGAAGGCAGAGCTCACCAGCACAGTCCGTTCACAAGAGATCAACCCAAACGTCCAAAGTACCCTCAAACCCAGAGGGTGAGCTGACAGGAGGAACCTCTCAGATTGTTCCTTCCTGGAATAATCTGGAGCCACAAGAACCAAGATGTCACTATTCCTCAAGTGAAAATAAAGGCATCAACGAGGAGCAATTTTGGCAGGTGAATGACTACGCTTATTGTTATTTACAAAGGCCTTCCTTCTCTGCTAGGTTTCTTAAGTTCTCTCTCCAGGCCTCGTTTATTTTACAGGGATTCTGGGTAGCTGAAGTAATGCACATGGATATTGCGTAAGATTCTAAGGACAGATACAATACTCTAGAAATAATTTAATTGACGACTTGTAATGAAAAGAGTGTGGGGTAAGTCGCTTGGGTTGCAATTTCGCCCTCTATTTTTACGTGGCCAGGGATAGTGTTGTTGACATGAATAGGCCAGTATTGATTTCATTTAAAAATTTCAACATCTGAATGATGTGAGCAGTGGTCTGTGGGAAGATATTGTGGCATCCGGCATAGCCCCTGCTAACAAAATACCATTTTTAAAAGATTTTTTTTCTATTAGAATTCACAAAGAGAGAATAAAAGGGGTTATGAGAATGCAAGAAGTTCTTACTGACCAAAGAAATATGAAGTCACCATCTTCATTTTACTCTTAATTAATTGAATTATTGGACCTTATATAATCTTCTGTTAAATGCCTAACAGAAAGCAGGCAGAGCCCTTGAGGTGGCTGTGTGGAGCACTTTGTTTTCTGATGGTAGTGACATCAATGACCCTCTGAGCAGGTCCCTGGCGTTGCTCTCACTCCCCCTAGAAATGGATTTCAAATGCGACAGTGGTTCCTTAATGCCTCCCTATTAACAGGTTCCAATTCAGTGGCTAAAAGTTACCATTGTCTAACAATAGCAGCACAAATTAGATTTTCAAACTTTCCAAGATGCAGTTTCTCCTGATGTCTGCCAGTCACACAGCAAAAGGCTGAGGGGAGACTGATTTTCGGCTGGTGGTATGAGAGACGCTGGGGTTTGTTTGGTTTTGAATAGCCACCCTCATCACAGTAAACCGGGGAGTGAGAGTTTGGGGTGCTTTGTTTATTTGTCTTGGGGACAGGTTTCTGTGGAAATGTGGACAGTGCATCAGGGTCCAGCCTTCGCTTCTGCCTTCTGCTGGCCTAGACACTCAGATGGGCAGGCTGGGATGAACAGTGACCTCCCTCCTGTGGGACTGAAAGCCGCTTGGCCAGTAGGGTTGAATAGAGCCAAAAAGACTCGAAAGGCATGCACAGGGAAAGCTCTCTCCAGACCCACAGGCGAGAGGGCCTCTCTCGGTAGTGATGCTGTGTTGTGCATCCTCTCAGTCATAGTTCTCCAGCCTGCTGGCCAGGCATCAGCTTCTAGAGGACAGGTGCATTAAAGAGAATCCACAGCCAAGCCCGGCACATTTAAAAAGGAAAGGGATGTGAGCTCCCTGCCTCCTCATCCTGTAAAGGGTATGGATACACAGACACTAGCTTCAGTTTGGCAGTTAAGCCATAAAGGGGAAGGGTGTAGATGAAGCCAGAGAAGAAGGTACACTATGGATTCCAGGTCTCACCCAAGAGGAGCAGTAAGAGATGAAGATGTTATACAACAGCCGGCACCAGTTCTAAACCACATTCAGGTATGCCCAATGTAGGCAGTGTCAACATGGTTGTCAAAACCGTTAGTGCTGTATAACTATAAAATTCTATCCAAGTAGCCAGCCTTTAGGAAATATAACATGACGTTTGCCTTCTTCTCCTGCCTGTGGGACTGAAAGCCACTTGGGACACGTGTCTTTTGCAGGTGCCTACCTATCTCATTGACTTCAACAACAAAAAATTTGACATCAACAAAGCAATTTCC
Source organism: Psammomys obesus (assembly GCF_907164565.1). Lineage (NCBI taxonomy): Eukaryota > Metazoa > Chordata > Mammalia > Rodentia > Muridae > Psammomys > Psammomys obesus. Next base: position 16,344,694 of record NW_026592548.1, read on the forward strand.
AAGTAACAGCTTTGTAAAGTAAGATGAAAGAAAACGTGACCCCAGTGTTATGCCTTGCTGAGAAAGACTTTCACAGAGTCCCTTGTACGGAGCCAGGCACTGACTAGGCATTTCTTGAGCTCAGCAAAAAGCAAGATGATATTGTCTTTCCAGTGGAGTCATAGACAAAACCAAAACAAAACAGTAACAACAAGAACAACAACAAAACTTCAGAAACGTCTGTGCGGAAAGCTTTCCTCCAAACCATTTCATGGAATTCCATTCAGTTCATGAAGCCACCTGTAAATCAAGGCTGGTATCTGTGCCCAGCTGTCTGCTGTGGTAGCCAACCACTGGGTTCCATGTTCCCAGAATGGGAGTCAGGCCTGTGGCTATGCACTGAGAGAGTCGAGGTTACTGTTCAGCACAGGAGGGAGAGCAGCATGGTACCTCATGGGCTTAAATCCAGGGGCGCAGGCGTCCTGTAGTTCCTCCTGCCCATCCATCTATCCTCACCAAGGGAGAGCTAGAAAGCCACGTGAAAGGAAATCTGGTTCTCTGTCTTCTCAGGATGCCCTGGCTACTCAGGGCTGAAAAGTTGACTCTCTCCCCTTATTCAGATCTTTGGTTCTGATGCTCAAGCTTCTGACTTCGCTGTTAGAAAGGACTGACCTGCTGAACAGAAGAAAGCAGGGAGGAACCAAATAAGCAGTTTGTTTCTAATGTCTTGTTTCTGATGCCCAACAAGGAGCTGGCTCACCTAACCAACGTCTTCATTTTGGTCCTTGAAATCTACTGGGAAGCAGAGGAATCATTTAAACAGTTGGATGAGGAGCAAATTAGACTACCACATACCTTCCAAGCCTTGCCACATTGTGAGACATCACGATTTTACCCAAACAACTGTGATCTGCCCCATTTCCTGCAACCAGATGAGGAAGATCCTCTATCAGAATAGTCAACACAACACGTCTGCCTTTGAAACACAATGTCGGGAACTGTTGACCAGTTTCTTGGTGGATAGGTCAGTACACCTAAGGTGCTTTGGGTGGCCCCTGGGCCGACATATTAAAAGCATATTGTTCCACTAAGAGAAAGATTTTTCCACTTAAAATTATTTCAGTCCTGATTAATTCAAAGAGCCTGCCCCCAGTAATGCAACATGCCTTTAATACATTTTAAATAATTGATTTGGTCTCCCTTTTAACAGAGGGCATGCCTCACCCTAAAAGGTTTGAACAGGACATAGTAGATAGTAATCCCTTAGGAACATTTCATTTTTATTTGTAAATAACTTTCTCTTATTTAAGATAAGTGAAATGGAACATCTCTCAGACTGCTAATAAGGCAGTAACCACAGGTTACTGAACCTGGAAGAACCTGGTTAACAGGAACCAGGAGGTTCTTTGAATGTTTGCGTGTATTAGTTTCTTTAATGCTCAAACAAGACCTGCCTCTCCTCACTTTACACCTGAAGACACGATGCTGAGGCAGAGGGATGGCCACCTTGTTCTGTTCTGTTACTGTGGCTCTCGTGAGTGGGGATGGGTGGACGCTGTCACTAGCCATCCTGATCCTCTAATAACTACCTTTGAAATGTACGGTCTTGACCTTGGTTTTCCCTCTTAGGCCTAGAATCTGGATTTAGTCAAGTCTAGTTTGGCTACATTCCAGCAGAGCACTGCAGAGGACTCACTGCCTGCATCTGAGTTGCTGTCTTACTGTTAGCACGGAGGCCGAGCCTAAGCCTCTCTCACTGGCAGCTGGGAAAGTGGGCAAAACGCTGACACAGTGGAGCATCATCCAGGTCATTGACACAGAGGAGGACTAGGCCCCTGCAGTGGGGCCCAACACCGACGTGGCTGCCTGCTGTCACGGGAGGCTGGGGGCTGTCCTCTGAGGTGCTGGCGTGTCCTCCCCGGCTAACTGGAATGGGAATGACACTGATTCCCAGGCAGTGCGGTTCAACGCTTGTGCGGAGACCCTGGAATGACTCTGTGCTGGAGGGGATCGTCAGAAGTGAAACTGATTGGGTGGTGTCTGCACTTCCGAAAACCTCCATACGCACCTACGAAGAGGGGTATCAGGGCCCGAGAGGCGGCTTAGCAGGTACTTGCTGTCAGGCCCGATGACTTCAGTCGGGTTCAGAGAACCCACAGGCTGGAAGGAAGGGAATGACTCCCAAAAGTGGTCCTTATACTTGCACAGGAAGTCAAAATTGTCGATGATGTATACAGGCACACCCTACACACATTTATACATAGACACACACACTCACAAATAAATGCACTTAATAAGTAAAAAAATTTTTTCTATTGTAAATATATTGATCTTTCATTATATTTCAAATATTAAGTATAGTTCATAAGAAAGGATGATCATTGACAAGTTTTATGACAACAGAGCTTTTTACATGCATGCAGGCAACATACATACATGCAAACATGTAAATATCTGCGGTCACTGTGTAGTCATTCATTTTTATTTGTTGTGTGTGTGCGTGTGTGGAGGTCTGAGGTTGTTAAGTGCTCTCTCTATGGCTCTCCACCTTTCTTTTTCGAGACAGCGGTTCTCGCTGCACCTGGAGCTCCCTGATTGGCTGGCTAACGAGCTCCAGGAATATGCCTGTCTCCTGTACCCTTAACGCTGCTAAACCAGCTCCACTCCCCTCTCCGTTCCTTCACAAGAGTGCTGGGGGTTTGAACAAATATCCTCATCCTGGTGCGGCAGTCACTTCACCAGCTGAACCATCCTTCCAGCCCCACATACTATGTTTTCGGAAGAAAAAGTGAGATCATATATGTTATATGTGTTTATACGGTCTGCGCTTGCACTGAGCGTGTGTATCCCTGGACACGGACGCAGGGGCCAGCCAGGATACCGCATCTTCTTCTACCCCTCTGCAGCTGTTTGTCTCTGTTTCCTAATGCAGGGTTACCAGCACTCTTAGCGCTTTTTCGTGGGTGCTGGAGATTTGAACCTGGGCAGAACAAGTACTCAGACCCACCGAGCCAGCTCAGCACACCTGTCATTGTGTATTTTAAAATGAAAATGAGCTCCTACCCAATATGTAGCATTTTCACTTCCTGTTTCACTTAAATCAGCTCTAGTTTTTCTTCTCTTGGTCCATGTCCTTGTTTAGAAGGCTGTTTCTGGTTGGGCGAGGCGAGGTTTGAAATGCCAGAGTCTAGTTCACTCTAATAACACTGTAAATGAATGGTCCTACGATAGCTGTCAAGAGCCATTAGCGTAACAAGATATCACTCCCAAGTCAGGGGAAAAAAATCCTTTTGTCTGTGTGAAGCCTAATCCTTTTCTATATTTGGGGATTCATCAAAGGGGAGGTTTGTGGTAGTCTTTCTCGTTTTCCGCTCAAAACTCAGAAAATTGCTTGATTTAAAATGCAACTTCCCCCTCTCCTCTTTTCCATTTGTCATCTCTGAAACATGTTTTAAAAAGTGTTAAAATGAAGAGGGAAACACTCTGAAATATAGTAATAATATTTTAGGTGGATAAAAGCATATCTTGGTAGAGAGACAAAATGTACCAATGGAAAGAAAGAACAGGGCTGAGACGGTGCTTCAGGTCTCAGATCTTTCTTAATTTAACAAGTTAAGCACTGAGGTTTGTGATGGCCCTGATGGGGAACCCAGGGAAACAGTTTGCTGAGCATGTTGTGTGATGCCAACAACACAGGCCTTTAAAGAATTTTTCTTATGTCCTTTATTTTGAATGTTTTTCACATTTTGAAGTCTTTCCTGGAGGCCAAACCCTTAAATTCTCTGCCTCCTGGAAACACAGGCTCCCCTCCCCCTCCAGCTTTAATTAATACCATACAATAGAGTTCTCACTCTACAGCCAAACCACCATCAGCTGTAATCTTGTCAACTCTCATGAGCCAAACAGAAACACACACTTTTTCTCGTTGTCCAGGCGCTCACATCTATTATTTAATTTCCAGAGAAACCCCGTTTTGCTCTTCTGGGCTCCCCCTCCCTCTTCTCTGTTTATTTATTTACCAGTCATATTTTTCCCCCACAGAAAGCCAAAGTGGAGATGCTCTGCAAATGGAAGCCCGGAGACTCTAATGGCAGATGCCTCCGTTCCTGACAACTAGAGCTCTCTCTCTCTCTCTCTCTCTCTCTCTCTCTCTCTCTCTCTCTCAGCTGATGCCTGTGGCCTGACAGAAAGAGCCTTTGGCTTCCCTGAGAGCAGCAGGTGAGAAGGGGCATGTCCCGTAGCCATTCTTACACACATAGCAGGATGCATCTCTCCAGATTCCAGAATCCGGTGTGAGCTTTAACGCTGCTCTTCTCTATCTGTGCAGAAGGGCATGTGCCATAATTTGTGGTGGTTGGCCTTTTCTTCTGCTTTAGGGCTAAGCTGAGTATACTTACATGTAAGCATTCAAGAGCTCCATTAGTACCTACTGTGTGTGTGTGTGTGTGTGTGTGTGTGTGTGTGTGTATGAGAGAGAGAGAGGATGGGAAGGGAGAGAGAACATTCCTGCGATTGTAGAATATACATATTCACTCCACCTCCATCCTCATTACCATTGCCATTGACCCTGGTCCTGTCAACGGGATATTCAAAATTCAGACGTTTTCAGAATCCCCTGTCAGATGTGGTGCTATGGGGCCCTGTGCTGTTCATGCATCTGAAACTGTAACATGCCATTCCTTGATGGGTGGCACGTCTTCAGTTCCAGCACTTAGATGGCAGAGGCAGGCAGATCTCCGTGAGTCCAAGACTTGTCTGGTCTACATAGCGAGTTCCAGGACAGTCAGAGCTATACAGAGAGCCCCTGTTTCAAAACAGATAAATAAACATACAACAACAAAACCCCATATTATTCCTTAAAACCTTGCCAACATTTTTATTACTTTAGCATGAACGTCAGCTTTGCTTAAACTTTCTTTTCTTTGTATTACTAAATACAAATTGTATGTACCGTGATAAGTTAATAGAAAGAAATTGTATGCTTCTCAAGTAGAAATAAAATTGCCATTGAAAACCTTTAACTCTAAGTTCTCTGGCTCTCTGGTGAATGGATGTTTGTCGTTAATGCAGCACTAATGGGGCTTTGCATTGACTTGCCTTCCGGGTTTTGATGTGCCTTTTAGGGCGGCTTGTGTTTGACTGCACATTCAAACACGGCGTGTATTCTTATGAGCGATGTGAGATTCAAATAAACACAACGAGTGTGTTCATTTTGATGACCTCCCTATCACACATTCAAATAAACACAAATGTTCTCAAATGTATAAAAGCAGCTGTGTTTATGTCAACGTGCAAAGCACCAGATATATACATTCGGATTCACTCATCTGTCTGGAACCGTGTACCTCCTCGCATCGTTAAAAATTTAGTGGAAAATCATGCACAGGGCGTATGTGATGTGCGATTTTCAAGCATACACACATCTCTAAACAAATTTTCTTCAAGCATGTTACTGACATTTATTCTAATTGAGGATGAAGCCTACAGAAACTTTGAAGTTTCTGAAAACAAAACAAAGCGAAATGTAAGTTGCTACCAGAGGGCATAGCACATCTGAAGCATTCTGAAAGCACCAGGAAGTCACCTTCCTTGATGTTCGAACAACCTTCTAGACCTTTCTCTTTCTTCCCTTCCATCTCTCCCCTCCTTCTTTAACAAAGTACTTGCTTTTTAACCCGTCTCCTCTCTCCTGTTTTTTTTTTTTTTCGTCTTTTTCTGGCGAAGACATGCAGTATGCCAGCTCAAGTTAGGTTTTGTCTTGTTGGCTTTAAATATCATAAATGTGAGACAGACCTGTCCCTTAGAACCTCAGCTGTAGAAGCTCAAACACTAATGCCAGGTTAAGCTACACTCCCTGTGTGAGAACCAACTTTGGATTTGTATGTCAGACTAAAACAACACTTCCATCCTGAGTTTCTTCACATCTAAGTAGAGTTTGCCACTCTCTGGAAAATGCTCAGCCTTGGCTTTGCTGGCAGACAGCTGTGAGCAGAACAAAAATAAGATACGGGGAGGGAGAAATAGGTCATGAGGCAAAGTCCCCGCAGCCGAAGCCTGAAGGCCTGAATGTGGATCCCAGCACACAGGTTAAAAAAAAAAAAAAAAAAAAACAACAACAACAACAACAACAAAACACTGAGTCTTCAGTACCCTTCGAGGTAGGCTCTGTCATTACCCTCTTTCACCCGTGAGGGGACTTTAACTTCCTCTAGGACACCAGCCTGGTTGGTGATGGATCCGCACGGACAGGCAGGTTCTAGACCCTTCTGCTTGTAAAAGAATCCGTAAATCCAAATATTTACAGGTAATCTCCATGTTTCTAAGTGTTAGCCAAAAATTCCAAACGTTAAGATGTTGTCAGCTAAATAAAACCCATCTGGTGGCTGGATTAAGCCCCGAGGCTGCCAGCTTGTCCCCTCTGATTGAAGATGCTTGCGCACTTTCTGGTCTGCAAGGGTTACAAAGCCTGCTGGGCAGGGGAGTCAGAGACAGGTCGAATGTTCGCCTCTGAGCTCGGCCTATTTCTAATTACATGGCATCGTTCAAGTCTGTTCCGGTCTTTGGGTATTAGTTTCCTTACCTGTAGACAGAGATATTTCCTGCTGTAAGTGAGATAGGATGAGAGCACAGAGTCCTCACGGCTCTTGGACAATAGTTACACAAACTTTTATAAACACAAACATTATATAACAAACGTTATATAATGGGAACCTACTGCCATCATCTTCTCGCATCTGAATGTGAACAAGGGGACACACCTATACTGAGAGGCATTGAGCCAACATGTTAACTTGCAAAGCTCACTAGCAACTGCATTAGCCCCAATTTATAAAAGAGAACGCTTTCTTGCCATTTTATGAAGTTAACAAAATTAACCAAAGTTACAGATCTGATAAGAAGTGGAACCTAAATTCTGTCTGTAGTTTGCGTCTAGCAACCATTCCAGTCTTAGTGGGAATCTAAGACTTGTTCAAATGTCTGCTTTGGGTCCTGCTCTTTTCATAAAGCTTGAGATCCCAGCCTATGTGTGAGGAAAGGAAGATACACCCTCAACACAGGAATGTAGGCTCGGACAGAGCTGGGCTGGCCTCACGGCGGACGTGATTCCCTGCCAGGCGTAGGAACGGTAGAGAAGAAACAGGGAGCTGCAACACTCTCTGCCTTTCCTCTCAAGCACAATCCACAGAGAACAGGCCCTGTCTGCTGCCTGCACCCAGATGGGCTGGAGAGAGGCTTGGCCACTTCAGACGGAAGCCCAGTTGGGCTGTTTGCCATTGCATAGCTTCTCACACCCGGATAGAAGCTATAGCTTCAGTCCGGGGTGGTTTGGGCCTCCTCCAGCCTTGTTCAGAGCCTCATGGTTTCTGAAGCCTGTCACACACGTGAAAAAAAAAAGCTTGATCTGAGTCTTTGCAATCTTCTGAGCAGCGTACCTTTCCGGTCACTGCCAAACCTGAGGACCTTTGTGATTAGAAAGAGTTCCACGTCCTGTGGAAGCCCAGAGGCCTTCGGGAACCTGGGAGAAAGCCTTGGGCCCTCTGTGAAATGTGCTGTGGGGAAGCTCCTTTAGAGTGGGACCTTTACAATTCGGGGCCTCTTTTCATGGAATCCAGTGACCTTTGGGGGAGTGGTGGCTCCTTTAAAGCTCATTTCTGCTGAAGTTCTGGTCCTCATTGTCTTCCAGTCCTGCCCAGGGAAGAAACTTAAGGTGGTGAGTGTAATGAATCTCCAGCCCTATGGAATTACAGGATGGACGGTTTCCCCAGCAGATTCAACAGTGGTCACGATAAGAATAATCAATACAAATTAGGGACAGGCTTCTGTTTGACTGCACTTAGTAACCAGATCTCTCATCCTCAAATAAGTCCAAAGGACAGCCATGTGCTCCTAAGTGAGCAGGCACAGTTGTGAAGGAGGTATGTATGTGTGTGTGTGTGTAGTGTGTGTGTGTGTGTGTGTGTGTGTGTGTGTGTGTGCGTGTGCGTGTGCGCTAGAGTGTACGTGTTCCCTTTTCTCTTAGGGAATTCTATAACTTCCTTCATTCTTCGCCTCTCTCATATTACAGAAAGGAGGTAATTTTTCCTGGCCATTTACTAAAGCTCATTAAAGACTGAAGAGAACAAACAATGCTGCTCCTCAGAGACTACCATTCAAAGTCATTCTACAATTCTGTGTTCTAATCCTTGAGACAAATTAATTATTCCTTAGTGAAAGTATATAATTCCTGTTCTTCGTTTTTGGGGGTTGGGTGGGGAATAATAACGGGGAGCTTCTATCTGAGTGAAAAGCTGCCTGTGCTGAAGGAAAATAGGGGGAATGTGTGTTCTGAGAGGAGGCAAAGCAGTTATTCTAATAATAATTTTAAGAATATTAATGTCTTTTTTTTAGTAGATTACCTTCAAATAAACACAGAGGTTGAAGTGCTGGGAAGCAGGTCTATTTATTAATCATTCCAAGTGTGCGTTCTTCTAAATAAACAGCTGCATGATCAGCATCGCCCCACGTATTCAATTTAGTTAAACAGCAACTGGCAAATGTCTCGAAACTTTTGTAACCAGAGACTAATTTGTTTAACACATTTAAAATGTTATATTGATGTAAAGCCTCACATATTAAACTTCAAAGGGAAAAGCTCCTAAGAGTTCCTTGTTTTAAAAACTCCACGCTGGAAACGAGATGGAGCCGAGGCTTATTCTCCATTCTCCTGTTTTGTTTTGTTTTTAAACAAGAGGCGGTCTCTGGGCCCTGGCCTCATCCTCTGCACTGTTTGGTCATCTGCAGAACAGCAAGTATCTTGCTGTGGGACTGCAAGGCGATGGTTAAGAAAGGTCTAGTGTTTCCCTTTCATCTCTATTAATTAATCCTGGCTCCATTTGCCCAGAGTACATTGCCGTTGACATCACCTTTTCCTTACACTTTAAGGAGTCCCAAGAGAGACCCAGCGCAGAACAAAACTGGACAAAGAGTACATTTGGTAACCATTTTATTTCTCAATTACCAACCCCAACGTATGGAAAAGATTTGCGCGCTATCCGATTTACACAACAATTATGCTTCAAAAGTTTAGAAATAAATAACTTTTCTCTTGGACTCATTAGTTGCTCTACCAATTGTAATTGGTGTCAACTAACGAGTTTGCTCCGTGGCTTGCCCTTAATTACTGATAAAAGCTGACTTGCAACTCTAGCCAATCAGAAACTAGTTTATTCATGAGAGTATAGTATTCTTTTAAAAGCTCTGTTTGTCCTAATAAGTGGCTTTGTGTTTGACTGAGCCCTTCCATAAGCCCCCTTAACATAAGCAAAGGACTCTTAATAAAGATATACAGTGAGGGAATAGTGTTACAGCCTCCATTCACAGATGAAACAAAGGAAAAACGGTTTGGAAATTTCAAATGTGTACATCCTAAGCTGGCCAGGCCCTGAAATCCCATCCATGTGCTGGGAAGCAGATATTAGCGGCCGTGAGTCTGACACTGAGAATTTGTTTCCTCTTGCAGTGTCTAGGATTCTTGTTGTTGTTCGTTTTGTTTTGTTGTTTTAAGTGTCCCTAGTCTTCTGATACAGGCAGTGAAACACAAGAGAAGCCCAATAGAGGCACTAGGCATGTTACTCCCTAACAGGCATAAAAGAGATTGGCCAAGGCCAAAATCACACATTAAAAATAATAGGCATCCTGGAAACAAGAGTGCTAAGGGATAGCATGTGGTGGGAGCACGCCTCGGGGAGGCCTTGCAACAGGAAGAGCCTCATTGCAGACCGCTCATCCTGCAGACAGCCCCTTCTGGAGGGATGGTGCAGAAAACCCAAAATACTTCCTTGGGAGCATGGGAAATGCTGAAGCTGGGTACTCACTTCATATAATTCAGGTGCTTTTGACTGTGGCTAGAACAACAGAGGGGCATTGATTTCCTCACCCAGCAAGAACTGAGAGACCGGAAGTTTATGTTTGGATTAATTCAGGCCGCACCAATGCCACTGAAGTGACTGATTCTTACTGTCTCTCTAATCCCTTTGCCTCTCCTTGTGGTCGCCAGATGGGGCAGGTAGGAGGTCCAGCCATCTTTCCTCACATTACATCTAAAGGCAGAAAGAGAAGATGGTCACTCCCCACAGTTCCCGTTTCTTTGTTTTCATAAGAAGCTGGCCTCTTCCTGCAGCTCACTGGTCAGAGTGGGGTCATGAGGCTCTTCTTAAAGCAGTTGCTGGAGGAGACTGCTTCAGGGTTAGGCCAGGCTCGGCTCACTTCTGGTGGCTGTGAAGGTCCTATGTGCCTGCAAAGCCTTGGCACTTTGACACCTGACCAGACCAACGCTTCCCAAGAGTGGAAGGTGGCAAACAGCCTGTCACGTCATTAATCCAAGGTAACCATTGTCAGCGACTTTGGCAGAGGGAAAGGCCAAGGCGCAAATCTGGAAAGCAGAGCAAAGCATGGGGTTCAGTCTGCCACTGCTTTAACTAGTGGTAGCCAAGAGATAAGGCAGGAGACAGCCAGTGGACAAGTGTAGGCTCTGACATCATCTTGCTGGGAGATTCCTGGCCTCTATATTTTGGGGATGGGGGAAGAGACAGGGTTTCTCTGTGTAGCCTTGGCTATCCTGGACTTGCTTTATAGTCCAGGCTAGCCTCGAACTCACCGAGATCCACCTGCGTCTGCCTCCCTGAGTGCTGGGATTACAGGCGGGCGCCACCGTCCCTCAACTCAGCCTCTACACCTACTGCCAGAAGACCCTTTGTTTCTCTTCTCACTTTGGAATTCAACCACTGCCATCAAACATCATCTTTGTGTCTTTAGTGTCCAACCCACACAAATGGCAAGACAAAATCTCCCCCTTCCAGATATGGCTCATTCTTTGCCTCTTCTCAGACTGGACTTGGGCTAGACCCCCTTGTCTGATATTTGCCTTCTCTGCTCCTTGAGCTGTTGTTTAGTTCTGGCCTACTCGGTGCCACACACTGTGGGAAATGCTTTATTCACACCCAATGTCCCTCTACTGTTAATTCTCTATTGACTTCACTCAACAGCTTTTGGTGTCTTCTGTCCTTAGTATGGGAAGCAAAATGGCATCCTGGGGTAGAGATATTTCACGTGTAGATTGCTGGTTTGTAAGGTTGAGGCCAGACCTAGGCCCTCAGGATCACCGTGTTTGTGACTAAGCAGCCCGAAGCTTCCTGTTGCCACCCACTCAGTTTATAAGCACAGTGTCCATATATGGCAGCAGAGTGAGAGGAAGCCAGAGAGGCTAGTTCCCACAACTTGTCTTGGTTCGGAGACAAATGACAATGGAATGTTTAACTCTGAGGAGCTTTTATGAAGGCGAGTGAAAGGTTTTCTTTCTCTTTAACCATAGAGTGAAGAAACTCACACAGAGACCCAGAACTTGGCGGACCATGTGGAGAATTCTTTTGGACTTTTTTCTTCTCCCTAGCATCATTAGCCCTTAGAAATGTGTTCCCTGGTTGAGCTTTTCTGCATGTGATCAAACTGTGTTAACCCTTCCAAGGCTGACAAACAGGTACCTCTAGTGTTATAGGGGGAACATATCCAAGCACTTGATGCCTTTCCTCACTTGGCGGCATCTTTCTTTGGTTTCAGAAGTCTTTGGTGTGTGGAACTTCTTGAGGATGGGAATGATTACTTCATAACTAATAGCATACAAATGCCAGACGTTTGGGTCATCTCAAGATCGACCGCAACAGCAAAGGCAGTACCAGCTCTGCTGACTGCACGTGCCCCAAGCAAGACCAGCTCTAGCTGTGATGAGGTTTGGAATTTTTATGTGACTGTAAAAAAGGGTCTTGGCAGACACTGTTTATTCCCCAACTACCAGCCACTTCCCTGACCCCTCTTCTCCACTCAACCATTCTTCAATTTTTTTTTTTCTCTTTTTCAAAGCAGAGGTCTGTTCATTCCAAAAGAAACATTTCTCTTACCCAGCCCAGTGGTTCAGTTGTGATTGGCTTAAGGGCGAGCAAATGATTTGGCTTTTTTTTTTATTTTTATTTTTTTGCTAATGAAACCTCAAGGAGGTAGAGTCTGATAAGCATTTCCTTCCCAAGATTCTTTTCCAACCATTCCAAGGCATTTGTAGATGTTACTGTTTCTCTTCAGTATTTTCCTCCTGTGGTCTCAATTGCCCTCCGATTTTATTGCTGTCTCTTTGGACACTAGACTGGCTGATTCTCCCCTTCATGGTCTCTGGAGCTGGGTAACCCACAGCTCAGTTGCTGATCCCTTTTCTACCTCGTTTAGTCTCATTCATGACTGTAGTATTGTTTGTGCACACAGGATTTTCAATTTTATTAATATGGCTGAGACTTCTCCCATGAGTGGAGAGTCTAGATTTGCATATCTGACTGACTTTAAAAAGTGACCACACAGATATTTAATGGGGTTGCAACCTCACGTTTAGGTACAAACAGAATCTTGACTTATCCCTATAATCCATCTTTCTTTGACTTCCCAGCTTCAGGAAAGAACAATGGCCATTTGCTTGCTCCTGCCTATCATCCGGAAATCAGCTCTGATTTCATTGTTTCCTTCCAACCCTTCACATCTGATGCCCAGCCGTTGAACATTGCCGTCAAAGTCAGTCTGCATCCACGACTCCCACCGCTTGCATAGGTTGACCTGGTCCACGTCTCCTTCTTTTCTCAGGCAGAACACTGCAGTGATTTCTTTCTTTCTTCTCACTTCAGCGTTTCCCTCTAAAACACTAGGGCCAGTCAGCATTGGTTTTAACTCTATTAAAAAACTGACAAGAGACTCAAGCAAGCTAAATTGATTTCTCTCTCACATGAGTTTGAAAATAACTTTCCCAGTGCTGTTTCGTCAACATGTGTTGTCACTAGGAACCTATGTTGTCTGCTCCATCACCCAGGACTTTATCCAGCCACATGACTTCCACCTTCAAGGTCCTCTTCTGGGGAACCATTAGCCTCAGGTCCACATTTCACATCCATAGAGGGACCAGCAGGAGATGCCAAAAGGGAGCTGTGGCAAAATGTAGGTGCTTTCCTCAGAGCCTCTGCATTTCTCCTTACAATTGATTTCTTTGATAAAAGTTAATCAGTTTCCATGAGGCAGCAGGGAAGTTTAGAAAATGAAGTCTTTAATTCCAAGAGACAATATACACAGCTTAAGTTGGGGTTCTAGTTCTAACAAGGAGGGACAGGTCTAATGGTAGGCTGGATTTCTGCCTTTATATTTTTTTAATTCAGTTTTTTCCCCAATGGAAAGTTAACCTTTTAAAAAATTAAATCAGATCACAATACCTTCCAATAGCTAAAAAAAAAGAAAAGAAAAGAAAAGAAAGAAAGAAGGAAAGAAAGGAAGAAAGAAAGAAAGAAAAAACCTTAGATGCTGCAGCCAGCCTTGATGAGACCCCATAACTTAGGGACAGATAGAAGGGGAGGAGGTCCTCCCCTATCAGGGGACTAGGGAAAGGGTATAGGGGGAGAAGAGGGAGGGTGGGTGGACTGGGAGGAGATGAGGGAGGAGGCTGAAGCGGGAATGCAAAGTGAATAAATTGTAATAAATAAATAAAATTAAATAAATACATATTTTAAATTAAACATTTTATTTAAATAAATAAAATTAAATTTAAAAAATCCTTGTGTGTATGTGTTGAAGCTTCTGTATGAATGCAGACGTGTGCGTGCCAGGACACGGTGAGGTCAGAGGATAACTTCAGCTATTAGCCCTCAGCTCCAGAGTTCCTTCTTACTGACACTGCACGTCCCAGGCTTGGCGGTGCGTGAGACTCTGGGATTCTCCTGTCTCTGCCTCCCATCTTGCCATCAGAGCAGCGGGGTTGTAGAGACACATTCTACCAGGCTTGACTTTTACATCGCTTCCGTGGAGTTCTCACTCAGGTCCTCACGCTTCCATGGCAAGCGCAGGTCCCCGCTGGGCCATGTCCTCAGCCCACTCGAGAGCGTCTCATTCTGTGCAGATTCTAAGCAAAGGCTGGCCTTGTCTGTCTCCAACATCTCCCGTAACACTGTCTGTCTCGCTCTCTCCCAGGAGCAGTAGCTTTTGCAGAGAATGGGCACCTTTGCTCCCACCAAGTGCTTTGTATTGGCTCCATCTGAAACACCTGATTTTCAAATCTTGTCATAGTTCAACAGCTCACTTCAGGCCTTGTGTCTTGATTTCACTCTTTAACATAAGGACTTTAGACCTACTATCAAACTCCGATGGAAGACTCTTACTTTGGGATTATCTATCCACAAAATATCCAATATATCCTACAACATTTACAATTTCAGTGCGCAAATATATACAATTTGAATTAAAAAATATTTATTTTCAGTTTTACATGTATGTTTGTATATGCCATGTACGTGTAAATAGCTGTAAGACTCTAAAGAGAGTCTCAGATCTTCCCTGGAGATGGAGTTACAGGCAGTTGTGAGCTGCCCAACATGGGTGCTGGGAACCAAATTTGGGTCCTTTGGAAGAACGGCAAGTGCTCTTGATTGCTGAGCTATCGCTCCGCCCCCAAGAACTGAATTCTTGCACTTTTCAAGTCAGCCACTTACTTTCTAAGTGGGCATTTATTTGTTTTTGAGTTTTGTAGTTTTGTTTTGTATTTTCAAATTCAAAAACTTATATGCATTGAACATTTTTAAATTCAAATAATTAATTAATTTGGAGACAGGGTTCCTCTGTGTAGCCTTGGCTGTCTTGGATTCATTTTGTAGACTAGGTCGTCCTCGAGCCTATCTCTGGCTTCTCTGAGTGCTGGGATTACAGGCGTGTGCCACCATGCCTGGCTGAACAATTTTTTTTTTTTTTCATAGAATATAGTGGATAGAATTTCTCTGGGATGACTATAAATTTTGCCTTAATCAAGAGGCTAAAAGTTTTCTTGGCTAAAGAAACTTCTTTATTTGTAAATGTTCATTAAAGATTATTAACAAAAGTTCTACAACTCATGTCACTTTCACTGTAAGTTGAAAGTCCAACAATGGCTTAGACCAGGGCTCCTTCACCTTGGTACTATGGACATTTTGGGAATAATTATTATTTTTAATTTTCATTTGTATGTATGTTTGCCTGTTTATATGTAAGTATACTGTGTGCATGCCTGGAGCTGCACTGGCCACGAGAGGGTGCCAGATCCCCTGGAATTGGAGTTGAGATAGTTGTGAGCCTCCTTATGGGAGCTGGCAACCTAATCGAGATCCCGTGCAAGAGCAGCCACTGTTCTTCACCTTGGAGCCACTTCCCCATCCTATTTTTCCCTTCCTTGAGGGTTGATTCTGAGCATCTCTGGTATTCAAATGCTGATTTTAGTGCCTTAGGATCTGGTTACTGCTCTGCCGTGGATATTATTATAGTGCTGAACTATCTCCTGTAACCATGTGGTAAGAGGAAATGTTCCCCAGTTATCCCTGATTGCTTGATTAAAAGGCCTACACCTGGGCAGGGTCAGCGATAGGCTTGGCTAAGATTCTCGAGCTTTGGGGACAAGAGAGGATCAGGAGAAGGAGAGAGAAAAAGGAAGAGGAGGAGGAAGGAAGACAGAGTCATCATGGCTTATAGTGAGAGAAGAGCATATGGCCGGCATGGATGGAGGAAAGTAGCCCAGAGGAAGAATAAGCAAGTATTTATGGAATTATGGGTGAGAGGTAGCTTGGAATGGGGTTGGGAGGTAAAGGTAGCTTAGAGGGTTAATAACAGCCCTGCTCCAAGTGAAATAAGGCCATTCTAAAATCTATGAGGTGTCTGTGTCTTTTATCGATTGTGATAGCGGGTTAGATATACCACCATGATAATTATAGGGCTAATAATAAACGTTATTAGACTGTACCCTTTATTTTCTGCAACACTCTGGCCTTTACTTACTAATGCCAGTAGCAACCTCCATTCCCTTTGTTGTGATGGCCAAATCTGTCTCCAGGCATTGCCAAATCCTTAACAGATAACAAAAATCCCCAGTTAAGAACCACAGGGTTAGAAGTTAAAGATTCACAAAACTATTTGCAAAAGCTCACCTACCCATTGATTACTAAGCTATGGAAGACTTTTTCAACCAGTGGAGCTTTGCAGAGCTCCTACTAGGGATCAGAACTTAAGGCCTCATACTTGCTAAGTGAGTGTTCTACCACTGAGCTGTCCCCAACTCTTGGCATGTATTTGGGGATTGACACTTAAGGCCTAACACTTGCTAAGTGGGCACTCTACCACTGAGCTGTCCTCTACTCTCTGTGTATATTTTGCTTTGAACCAGTCTTGTTAAGCTGTCAAGGCTGGCCTTGAACTTGTGTTCTACCCAAGACATGCCTAGAATTTGAGCTTCTCTTGTCTGAATCTCCTGTGTAACTGGGATAAAAGGCTTGCACTGCCCGGCTTAGATGCACAAATCCCAGTTCTAAACCTCAGTTTTGACACTGGTCTTGAGCAAACACTTCACTTTTGGATTGGAGTTTTCTCTGTTTAAAATGAAGGTAACAATGGATCATATAGGATGCTGGGAGGATAAAGAAAGTCACTCTGTAGAGGAAGTCTGGCTCTCTATCTGGTATGCACAGAAAGGTTCAGTACTGGCTATGATTTTTTTTCCCAAATTAAAATGGATTTGAGTGAAAAAGCAATATTGTGGCTATTTCTGGCACACTTATTCTGCGAGAAGGGGAAACTTAAGTGTATGTTGAAGAGACAGAGTGCAAATGTCGTGTCTGTCTCAGGAGCAGAGGAGAATTTATAGCTACTATGAAACATGGCAACACAAAAGACCTGTCAAAGGCACATGAACACATGTAAACTTGTAATTGGAACTGTGGTTCTACCTGCTGCAGATACTCAAATTATACCCACACCTGAACACTACTCACGTCTGCTTTCCCTGTAGTCTGACCCACCATGGCCCCTTGGATGACTGCAAGATCTTGCTGCCTAGCAGTCTCTCTGCTTGCCCCTCTGGTTTGTGATTTTCCACACAACAGCCAGAGTAAGGCTTTTGAAACAACGGAATCTTGTCTCTCCATTCAAAATCCTCCAATAGCATCCTGATAAAATTCCAAGTCCTGTGTCTAATCTCTCTCTAGCCTCATTTTCCTTCTGGCCTTCTTCCAGTGTCCAATTGGAATAAGCACATGGTCCTCGGGGTTTGCTCACTGCTGATGGTTCTACCTGGAACTCTTCCTTAGCTTCTGTATTTCCTATAAGTCTCTGTACTCATGTTATGATAGAGGCCTCTGCTGTCTCACCTACGGATAAATTTCCTCTCCATACACTAGCACCGTTCCATCCTGACCCAATGCTCCTGTCAAACTTCCTCTGCTTAATGTTCATCCATAGCATGGTCCACCATCTCAGGTAGAATAATGTGTAAGTATCTTATAGCTGCTGTATCTCCAGAACTTCGAACATTGTTGACATATAGCAGGCACTCGATAAATCTTCCGAATGGATCGAATAGAGAAAGGATAGTTAAAAAACTTCATTGAGACAAATATGTATGCAAAGACAACCAGGCTCCCCTATATGTAAGCATACAATGCAGGTCTTCCATTGCCTACATCTTCTCGGCTGGCTTTCTCAACATCCTGAACATTTGCTCATAACATCGCTGACACGTGTAACGCCCCACAATCAAGAACACACACAGTCTTACCAGTAGAGACACGGCGATGCTGATGATAGGGCTAGGGGTGAGAAACTCATGATCATTAAGCTCAGACAAGGTTGATAGTCATTTCATTCTGGCGACTCCACACAGGTCAAGCATAGGGAACACAGAAAGACAGCTGGGTCCTCAGGTCCCTGGCTTGCTCAGGTGCCCCCCCCCCCAGGCCCAGCCCACTGTGACAGTCAGTCCCTCAGATTCATCCTGAGGTCTCCTATGTCCTGATAGTCCTCTTTTTTGATGACACACTTCAGATATGATTGATAGGCTCTCTGCTGGCCATGATTCTAGCATTCATCCTCTGGCTACATGCAACTTGGCTGGCATTTGTCACTTTTTTAAACTGTTTAGATTCTAATTCCGTCTAGGGTAGTATTAACTCTCACTCACTGTACAGTGGTGGCAGGAGAATGCCTCCAAGGCTTGCTCTCATTAGGAGACCCTAAAAGCCCTGTTCTTTCCTCAGCTGTAGAAAGCAGGTTCCTGACCTGAAAATGCCCTAGGGGAGGCTTCTTTACGGACTCTTCATAGAACAGGTGGCCCAAGGCAGTATCATTCAAATCAACTTTTCCTGCTGAGAGACTGTTGAAATGCCTGCCTTCTAACTCTCTTCTTCTAATACCTGCTTCCTGTTGTTTTCTGGACTGGTCCTTAGGCTTTCTTTCTTTCTTTCTTTCTTTCTTTCTTTCTTTCTTTCTTTCTT
>NW_026592548.1:16363020-16380520 GCF_907164565.1 Psammomys obesus
CTTTCTTTCTTTCTTTCTTTCTTTCTTTCTTTCTTTCTTTCTTTCTTTCTTTCTTTCTTTCTTTCCTTTCTTTCTTTCTTTCTTTCTTTCTTTCTTCTTTCTTTCTTTCTGCTGTTATTGTTGCTTTTGTTTTTTGAGACAGGGTTTATCTGTGTAGCCTTGGCTATCCTGGAACTCACTCTGTAGGCCAGGTAGCTTCAAAGAGATCTACCTGCCTCTGCCTCCCACTGCTGGGATTTAAGGCACCACCACTACTGCCCAGCTAGACCTTTTCTTAATTCCAAGAATTCCTACCTCTTCCTATATCTCCTGGTGCACCATTGGGTCTATCTGTCATAACACCCAATCCTAACAGATACACATCATAGTTAGGAAACCAAGGCTTTTTGCTTCAGGCTTTTCTAGGGAAGGTGACAGAATAATAGGGAAAAAATAGAATTGTTTCTACCAGAGGGGAAAGGTGAAACAAAATATCTTCTCCGAACTTCTCTCACAGAATTTGCACTAGTTTTCTAATAAAAAACATTGTTGGCTTAAAAAAATTCCTAGCAAACCTCACGGTCTCTGTGGGTCTGAAGTCTAGGAATGGCATGCTGGGTTCTCAGCTCAGGTTCTCACCAGGCTAAAGTCATGGTGTCATTTGTGTCTGCCATCTCATCTATGGCTCAAGGTCTCTGGTTGTTGCCAAAATGTCCTTAGAGCAGCGGGACTAATGTCCCCATTTCCTGTCCAGCTGCTGGTGGAGAACCTCCCTCAGCCCCTGACGGATTTTCTCAGTGATCATCCCTTGCAGCCTTTCCAAACAGACCCTCATGATGAATGGCACTTTCTTCCCTTGCTAGCAGAACATCTTCTGCAGTTTGGAACATCTCTGACTTCTTCCATCTCAGACTTCCAGACCCTCTTTTCAACAGTGTTTAGGTCAGGGTGACACACATCAAGAATAGGTTACATAGGGCAGCAACAGGGAATGAGAATCTGAGGGGCTGCTAGGAATTCCGGCTTCCACGCCATTCCTGTTATAGGGCATTTGGAGCTTCTGTCTAGATGCTACTAGACCAAGCAGGAGGTCTGGCTATGATGGCTACCATCTATGGACCAAGCGTCTTACAATGTCACTACCAGGCTTGGTGGGGAGAAATGTTCTGATGCCAGTGTGAGGCACATCACGGTCTACAGACTTGTTGATACCGTTCGGTATCAAGTAGATGGTGATGCTGGGGTTTGTCGTCGCTTTTTTTTTTTTTCTTCTTTCCTTTCGAGGGCACATTTGTACATTTCAAATGGGCGAGTGGTATAGCTTTACAAAGCCTCCTTCTAGGGCTGGAGAGATGGCTCCATGGTTAAGAGTACTTGCTGCTCTTCCAGAGGATCCAAGTTCAATTCCCAGCATCCACATCATGCTGCTCATAACCAGCTCCAGGAAAATCCACCAGCCTCTTCTGATCTCCTGAGGGGACCCACGAATGAGGCCTACATGCACACACATGTATATGCATATATCTACAAAAACAGAAGCCTCCTCCTGATTGGAAGAGTCACACAAGAAAAGAATGCACTCTGGTCACGGGGATCTGAGCCAATGGCATTGCCACTTTGCAACCTTGGGGGAAAAATGATCATTCTCCGTTGCCATTTGGCAAAAATGAAGCGACGTAATTGTAGCACAACAGTGTCATAGGATCCATGACACCTGCTTTGAAAATAAAGCTCCCTGTTTTGTCTTCCCCTTTATTTTCAATGAGTGTTCCCGCATTGTTGTGGCTGCATTAATCTAGCAGCAGGGAACCATTATCCGATGACAACAGTCTCTCCCATTAACATTATCTTTTAATTTTAAGATTGTTTAGATGGCTGCTAGAAGCTACTAAATTAAGACAAAATGAAGAAAGCACTATTTTTTCCGAGCCAAGTATTCAGTCATACAACCGCCTCTGATCCTGACTTCCAAAAGTGACACCATTATTTTTATTTCAGATTTCAAAATATTATTTAGACATAAGTTGAATTTTCCAGATATGTAGACATGCTTTAAATGTCATCTAGGAAAATAACCATTAAATTGAAATTATTATTTATACTGCTTGCCTTATTCCATAGTATATATTAAGAGTTGGAAATACTGTTATTTTTCTAGGAGGCAATTGTTGTTGTAAATCAGACAATAATGAAATCATGATGATGAAAACTCAGTAAAAGAATAAAGGAAACATTTGTCTAGCAGAGTTTACTCCAGGAAATAATTGAATTTGGAGATTGTAGCAACAATGAGACAGGAGAAAAACAAACACAAAAGTAAAACAGAATTGTGGTCATGGGCGAGGATTCTCTAATGTTCTGACAAACTTAAGAGTGACAGTTGTGTCATATTGAGCAGTAACTGTGAGTTTTACATCCATACAGTACAAGATTTTCAAATAACAACTGACTTAGCTAATATTCACCTGATTAAAAAAAAACAAAACAAAAAAAACCACCCTTTATCCTATGCTGTATCCGATACTTGAAGAGATGTAAAAATCTTTCAATATGTGTTCTGTTCTCCCGCCTCCAGGTTCTCCAAAAGGAGGGAATAACTGTAAAGGAGGACCACATCAAAATAGTAACTAGGGCAGTGATCGACCCATTCAGGAGTGGAGATCTGAGGTTCCCAGTTCCCATGAGTAAACCGAACACAAGAAAATTCACAGAGCTACCGTGTTAGTAGAATCTGTCCAGGGGTGGCGGGGAGAGAATGCTTAAGTTGTGAATTCCCCCATATTGTTAATGTACTTCAAGGAGGCCATCAATATGTGTCCTATTTACTGATAGGCACAAAATAGGTGGAGGGAAATCAATCAAAACCCCCATCCATAAATTATCGTGACTTCTAGAAATTATCAAAACTTCACTGGAATGTCATGTGCGGTCTTCCCGGCAATGAGTTATAGTCAATAATTCACCCCCTGACTGGACTGATAACAGGCAGATACTCTAATAACGCGCAGGATTTACTACCGGACACCAGCGGTAAGTAGGAATTCCAGTGCAGTGTTAACCGTTATCTCGGGGGAGAAAAGCAATAAAAACGGGGGTGACACATCCGGGTACACCGTTGGGATAGTTAAACCTACGATTAGAACGAACATACCTTATAGGTAGTACTGTTTAAGTTTTCGCTTTTTTAAGCAAATTGTTTCCATGGTGCTAGTCAATAATGATCCTTCCTGGCCTTGTTGTCAGAGAACACAGCGACGGCTCCATAAAAATGGTGAAAATAAAGTCAACTTTATTCTTTGTTTTTTTCCCCACCCCCCAAAAAATTTTGAGAATGGCTTCACTTGAATATTTCATTTTAAAGAAAATCTCTTTAAAAAAAATCATCTTAGACTAAAAGTCTTAAATATATTTTCAGTGATTTCTTATCATACGGAGAGATCAACAAATTTGCTTTCTCTGTCAGAATGTTTTGAAGCTAGAAAAGAAGTGGTGATTCATCAAAAACAATTTTATTATGAAATCTGATTTATGTTGAGAAATATAAATGATGACGTTATAATGTGTACCTCTGTGTGGAGGGAACACATTTTAGTCAATTGAGTTATCCAATTTTATTATTTTAAAAAATCCATATCTGGTTGTTCTTTTTATTCGAAAAAATTTATAGTGCTATATAGAGTAGAAATGTGTGTTTTTCAAGTCCACAGACAGCTATGGATTGTATCCCCCTAATTCCAACAGAGCCATTCATTACAATGAATAAATAAATATTCTCATATTTTCATCAATTTCTCCAGTGAGCAAATAGGAACTAGTAGTATAGTATTATAATATAGCAGACTTCATTACAAAACTGCAAAGAGCAGAAAACGCTTAATTATACTAATACTATAATTAAAAATGACACAGAAGTTGTGGTTTAGATAACTCAAGGTATCTGAATTATTAGCCTTTCTTTTCCCAAAAACTGAGGGAACAAGAGATAAAATGAATTATGTTGTGTGTTTCTTTGTCAACACGTCGTCATTTCCTTTGTCCTGCAGAGGTACAGTAATCGATTATACATAGGCTCACTGTTCTTGAGAGAATACGTAATTTTAACACAATCAGTAGTGACCATACATATATATATATGTATGTATATATATGTATATATATACATATATATGTATATATATACATTGCCTGATTATCTCTGTACTCTCTTTTGGACCCATTATTAAGTTAAATCTATCCAGGAAAAGTTTTACCTCCATTTCAATAAGTATCACCTGTTGACCCATTACACCATTAGGACAGTGGTTCTCAACCTTGGGTCGTGACCCTTCGAGGGATCAAATGACCATTTCACAGAGGTCACATATCGGATATCCTGCATCGCAGATTTTCAGATCATGATTCATAACAGTAGCAAAGTTACCTTATGGAGCAGAAACAAAAATAACTATGGTTGGGGGTCAGCACAACGCGAGGAGCTGTATTTAGAGGGTTGCAGCAGTAGGAAGGTTGAGGACCACTGCTTCAGAAGATCTAAAAGAGCACAGAGTGGACTCATGCAAAGAGTCTGTTAATTGCTTTGCAGAATGTCACTGGTGCTTACAGATTGCTGACAGACTAAGATATGTAGTCTGGAGAAGCCACTTTTCTTCAAAGAAATTGTCACTGTGAGGCATAGTCCTCAATAAAGATTCTCCAATGGTTCTGAAGCAGATTTTCTGTGTGGTTAAAGCCCTTCTACCCTTATAAAGCAACATGGAGAAAGTGAGTCATTTTTTATATTAAAGTTACCTTGCTTGTCAGGAAAAAGAGCACAAATCTGTTCCCTTCCACTCCCCCCATCACCTTTCCCAGCTTTCCTGTCATGCCTTAATAAAATAGAAAAATTAAAAGCACAATCTACATCTTCAATTATATTTCCAATTACAACAGTCTCAGCACTGTTTCAACAACATGGATCCTTTCTTGTTTTCCATAGCCATGTTCTGCTTTATTTCAATAAGATCATTCTGAACTATGGCTTCAATTCCCTTATGAAATAGAAGTGAGGCTAGAACTTTCTAAAGCTAAGTAGCATGAATGATTTGGTGGGATATATAGCACGTATAATCATTATTTTTTAATGTTCTAATAAAACAACTGTTCATTCTTTTATCATGTAAAACACTTCTCTCATTCCTCCTCCCCTCTTTTCTTTTGAAACAGTTGTGGGTTTTTTTGAGACAAAATCTCATGTGGCTTAGGCTGCCTTAGACTTTTCTATATAGCCAAGGATGACCCTGAATTTCGGATTCTCCTGTGAACACCTTTTTGAGTGATGGGGTTACGTGTGTATGCTGCCACACCTGGTTTATGCAGTACTCGGGTCCAACAAAGCTCTACACATTGCACCAACTGAGTTGTATGTATGTATGTATGTATGTATGTATGTATGTATGTATGTATGTATGTATGTACATCTCAACTGAGTTATATTTCCTAGCTTTCCTTTTTGCTTTTCCCTTTTCTTCTCTCCTTATTCTTCTTTTGAAGGTCTTACTGGCCCCAAATTTCCTAGCCCAATCAGTCTTCTGTCTTCAGCCTCCCAAGCAGCCTGGACAATAGGCACAGATAACCCAGCATTAAAACACATTTAGTTTTAACTCATATTTGTTGTGTTTGTTTGTTTTTGAGCAGAGTTTCTCTGTGTAGCCTTGGCTGTCCTGGAATTCTCTCTGTAGACGAGGCTGGCCTTGCTTTCCCAGGTCCTAGTTACTGTGCTGTATGGCCCACACCCAGCCAGTAGGAACATGTAACCCACCGTCTAGTCTTCTGCCTTAGTTTTTAACTAGCTTCCTCATCACGCCAACTCCATGGGACTTTTGGAGTTCTGAGGGTCTCTCTGATGCCAGAGTGAAGACGGGCAGTCATTCTTGTTAATGTCCTTTCTAAAAAGTCTTCCTTCAGAAGCCAGTTTTGCCCTGGTCTCTGACGGCATGGTCTCTTTTCCTTCCTTGGTGCTTGTCTTGGACATTGTCCTATCAGGAGTACAGACAGAGCTCCTGCTGTATGCAGACTCCTGGCAGAACTTTCATTAGAGAGCACCTCTCCACGAATGAGAACTTTGTTGAGAAATGGAATGTTTAGACAAATAATTTGGGGGCAAGTAGGGAAAAATGAAGGTTTGATCTAGGATCCATATGGGTCTCATGTTTAATAAAACTTGGGAAACAGTTTGGATTCTCTTCCTCCTCTCCCCTCCTCCTTTAAAATAAAGTACCAGACTTTCATAACATCAGCAGGTCTTCCCAAACCAACAGACATGCAACATTATTCTGAACTAGTTAATTTTACTTTACAACAGAGTTGTTTCTTGGATCTGTTTTTACCACTGTTTGAACCATTTTATTATATAGAGCTTGTATGTGTTTACCGTTTTTGTGTGTTCAGGATCAGCAGTAATCAGACTGACACACGTTTCTCTCCTGGGCAGGCACTTTGGAGACCACAGACAGGTCTGGCTACCTGGAAGGGGAAGGACTGCTTGGAGAGTAAAGAATGCAGAAATAAAGACTACCCAGAGGTGGCGCTGTGGTTAAAGTACACCTGCATTTTGATTACAGTGAGAGGCTTCACTTCCTACCTTACAGTGATGTTAGCCTACCACCTTCGTATCTCTATGATGACAATAACCAGCAAATAAAGCCTTCTGGTAATGTGTTCCCACCCATCCCACTTTACTAAAACATGCGTGCAGACCTCACACACAATTAGCATGAAAACATTAAAAGCACCTCTGCAAGTATAGGCCCCGTGTAGCCTAGAGAGGTGTGTTCGAAGATCCATCCTTCCATCCTTCTTTCCTCCCCTCCACGAAATCTACCTAGATCCTTAGAGAATCATTCAGTGACAGCCAAGCACATTCCTGCTTAAATTTATAACATTTCATTTTAGAATTAAAATTTCATTTCAGTGTTCATACTTCAGGAAACACCATAACTCACATGCTCTAAGTTATGTGTTCTGGTTTTTTAAAAAATTGGCCAAAAGAAAAAAATAAAAAAGACCATATGCCTTGATTTCTTCTTCTTCTTTTTTTTTTTTTAATTTCTTATCTTTGTGTGGAAAACTTCTTGTTGTGTTTTAATGTAACAGTAGCCACTAAGAGCTTGTAGCAGCTGGGCAAGGCAGTGCAGGCCTGGGATCCCAGAACTCAGAAGGTGAAAATGGAGGTGTCTACTTCGAGACTGGTCTTAAAAGCAGAAATCCCTGTTTACCTGGTTTGGGTTGATTCAAGTCATAATAAATGAAAAATGACCCCAGGAATTACAACTACAATGAATTGTTTTCATTTCCTCTTTTGAGGTGTTTTTTCCCCCCCAATCTTTCCTAAATTGGCCTGCTTTTATCATGTCCATCTGCAGCTGTTTTCTGTATAGGACACTCCAATTATTATCACGCCGATGATTTTTATAAAAATGCTTTTAATATGCGCACAAGGTGAAGTGATCATTAAAAATGCAACGCTAAATACAAATCTATTAAACTAATTTTTAACCGTAGCTTGCCAGGAATTCAAGGAGCTAGAATACAGAAATGGGTATTTTAATTGGCATTAAAACCATCCTCTTCCTGGTTTCATGGGCGATATTTATTCTTTCACCCTAATTGGTGTGGGGGGTTAAAGAACTGAAATTCCGCACAGATACTAAGACTGTGGATTTTTTTTTTGCCTGATTTTCCTCCAACTTCTTCCTCAATCTAGCAGCCTTGTGTGTAATACGGTATGAAAGCTTGTCCCACAAGGCTGCTTTTAGTTAATGATACTTAGAAAAACCTCTCTGGAACTTACTATTAATAATCAGCCCTAATATTAACCTCAGATCGGAGATTTATTAAACCTATTTGGCCGAGTAAAGTTAAATGACTAGATATTCAAGGATCTAGGCTGAGCTCTGGCCAGCCTTCCTCAAATCTTGATTTGTACAAGAAATGACTAGTCTTCCTTTTTCAGGGTTGTGAGCTGGCTGGTCTGGCAAATGCTTGCATCACTTTAGGGGGCTACGAGAGAGCTAGCATCTCATCTTCCACCCTGAGGGAGATTGGTGAGCCAAAGCTTTCCCCATGAAGTTTTCCTCACCTCTGTAACCCTGGGTGTGATGTGTCCAGCAGCAACTGACAAGCATCTATGAAATGCCTGCTCCATCCAGTTCCCACTGGGGTTAATGGGAGTAAGATGGGGTTAAGCAGGCAGTACTTAGGAACTACTTCCCACTTTTCTCCAGGTTCAGGAATCTGCGACCCCGTGAATTAAACACGGCACCCGCTTCCGCGCCCGTGAGAACGTCCTCCGGCAGAACGGTTTCTCCACCCCCACGGGAAGAGACCCATTTCTGGGAAAGTAAGTTTCCCGAGGGTCTGCCCTCCCCCGAGGCCCCGAGGGGGCGGGGTCCGCGCGTCCCCCCGCGCGCTGGCCGGGCAGGTGTGGTCCCGAGCGCGGGGCACGCGCGCGCCGGCCGCGTCCCCCGCGCCCCCCGCGGGCCCCCCGACCCCGGCCCCCCGCCTTCCCGGGCCGGGCCCGCTCACTCGCCCGCCTCGCTCCCCGCCCCCCGAGTCTCGTTTCAGTCACCCTTTGTCCTTCCCCGGATTGGCAGGTTTTATTATTCCGCCTGAACAATCCGGCCGCCCAGTGGCTGAGGGTCGCTGACGTCGGCGGCAGAGCCGGGGAGTAGTTGGGATTCTGCTCTGTCAGTAACACATGTGTAAGCGCCGCCGGAGGAGCGAGCGAGCCGGCTAGAGGCCCGCGCCGCCCGCCCCCGAGCCGGCCAGCAGCAGCGGGGCAGCCGATCGGTCGGGCGCTCCCGGCCGGCCCGCCGCTCCCCACTCCGTGCGCCCTCGCAGCGGCCGCGGGGCCGAGCTCGCGCCGCCGCTCCCGGGCCGCAGGGCGCGGGCGGGGGGGGAAGCTCGGCCGAGCCGCCGGCGGCCCCGAGCGGGCGGGCGGGCGGGAGGAAGGCGGCGGCGGCGGCGGCGGAGGAGGAGGAGCGCGGGCGCGGCGGGGGCGGGGGCGCGTACAAAGTGAAGCCACATTGCCAAACTTGCAGCCGCGATTGCAGCAGTGGCTGCCGCTGCGCCGCGCGGGCCGGGCCGAGGGCGCCTGCAGCTGCTCGCGCGCAGCCGGGGGCTGAGGACCGGGACCCCGGGGCTGAGACTTGACACTTCTGAGCCGGGCCGCCTGCCACTTAGCGTGGGGCTCCCTCTACCCGCCCCAGAGCCACGCGATTAAAAAAAAAAAAAAAAAAAAAAAAGGGCAGCGCTTAGCCCCCTCCTCCCCTTTCCTGCCTCTGCGAGAACTCCCTCCCTCCCTCCAGCTCCACCGGCCCCGGCGCCCCTGCCCTGGAAGCCGAGCGGCTCCGCTCGCATTTCGCCGCCGCCGCCGCCTCTCGCAGTATTGCAATATAGGGGAGAAGCAGGTAAGGGGGTGGCCGGGGGCGCCGCGGGCCCGGAGGGGGCGAGGGTGGGAGGAAGGCGGGGGGGGGGGGGGGGCGGATCGGGGCCGGGGCTGTTTTCTTTGGCTTCCTTCCCTTGACCGTCCCAAATTGCAAGTAAACAATACGTCGCCTTAGATAATGCGTGACTCTGAAACTACCCGAGGCCGGCCTGCGAGCTAGCGCGGAGGGCAGCCCCGGGCCGCCAGCTTTGTAGCGGTTCCTTGCTTACAAAAGGGTTCTTCTTGGAGACGGGGCTGGTGGGGACCCTGGAGAGAGAGGGCCGGGGGCAGTTCCAGTTCCTAAAGGAAAGGCAGGGCTGCTTAGATAAGAAGTGGTGTGTGCGTGGGTGGGGGCGTTAGTCATGACCCCCCAACACTATTTGAAACAGGGACCGAAAAGCTCCAAGTGACCAGGATCGGGCATTGCTGATTCTTTTTAAAAGAATTCCTCTTGGCTCCTAAGTCTTTTGTTCCAATCCAGGAGAAATCCGGTGAATCACCTAATTAAAATCAAGACATGAATTAAGCATCCATTTTTGTACTACAAATGGCCAGCGCTACGTTTGTCCCTCCCTTGGTCTCCATTAAAAAACACCAGAGACGTTGTTAAAGGGGGCAGATTTTGCCTCTAGCTGCCAGCTCTGCTTTCTATTTCACTGACTATCCCAGGACCTAAATTGCTTGGCTATGTAATTACTAGAGTATAAGCCTATTTAACTTAAAAGCTTTCTTTCTTTCTTTCTTTTTTTTTTTTTCCAACTCTAAATGAAACTTGATGAGGGCCGTCCTTAGTTATCAGGGGAGTCAGTTTCTGGTCAGTCCTCTTGATTCATCTCTTTTAGATTTAATCAGCATTAAGGTATTGCTTGTCCTTAAGAGCTTTAGCTAATGGGGTTACTGGATGCTTTTCTCAGTGTAATGTTTCCTTTTCAAAAAAATATACATATATATTTACCTCTCACTAAAGATGGGGGCGGGGAGCAGCTTGGAATCTCCTCCCTCCCCCTCCCCTTTTAAAAAGGAATTCGGAGCGATTAAAACGTTGGGGGGGGGGGAAGAGTTTAAAGACCTAGGGCAGGAAATGCAGATTCATTTGGGTTAGGGCTGAAATTGTAACAAAAAGCAATTCCTCGAGTAAATGCATCAGATAAATCAATTTACATAAAGGTATGATGCATTCGGATAAATGCAATGCTAATGGGTTTTAGAGCGGTCCTGTTTCCAGAGTCTCAGGGTTTTGTTACAGCTTAATTGGTGCAGTTCTTATTCTGGTTTATTGTGCGGTCACTGGACCCACGTTCCGGGACTCTTTCGGAGGAAATGTGTTTAAAATCGGCCTATTTAAGGAACCGGAGTCCTTCTTTCGTTCCCTCTCCCGGTTCTTTGCAGCAGTTAAGTTGGGCTGGGGACAGACAAAGTTCGCCCTCTCCTTTCTACGGTATCAGCTGAACGTCCTGAGCAGATATCTGGGAGCCTGGGGGGGAGCCCACACTCTCGCCTTACAGAGGACAAAGACAAAACAAGCTCCTTAATTGGCAGTAAATAACTTGATCTTTTTATAGAATAAGTGACTGGAGAAACACTAGGACTTTATTGGACTCAGGATTGGAGGCAACAAATTAATCGGTTTAAGCTAAGCTTTATAAATTGATTCCTATATTATACCCCAGATGCTTCTCTTGTGGCATTCATTAGAAAGTGTGTGTGTGTGTGTGTGTGTGTGTGTGTGTGTGTGTGGTGTGGGGGCGTTTAAAAGCAGTTTTTGGTGACATCAGGACTGGCTTGAATTTAACTTGTGGGTCCCTCAATAATGTCTCCTCACATATTACCTATGCCCCCCCCCCTTTTGGAGGAACAAAGCTCTCGCATTTAAATTGCTGATCAAGGGCAGATTAGCGAGACCAAAGTGGAGAGTGTTTGTATAGGAAGTTAACAGGCATCCTAAAGTTCAATGATCTATTATCCTTGCCTGTGTCTTGAAAACACTCATTGATCTTCAAAATGAAATGAGATTTGGAACAATAATGGGAGATGGCGGTCACCACAATGGCATGTGAAAGGTGCTGTTTAAAATACGAAAAACCAGTTTCGCAACTTTACACCCGGCAACCCCCCCCCCCCCCGCCGCCGCCACCTTGCTTCCCCTCCCACTACCTCCATCTCCCCCTCGGCCTTTCCCTTCCTCCTCCCGCCCCCCAACCCCCGCCTTGCAGAAAACCCCGAACTGTTTGCAACTTGTGAACTGCAGCCTCACTTCCCCAGGCAGAGCTCGGGAGGGAACGTGGCTGCGGCGGGGCGGCCACCTCCAGCGGCCCGCGGCTGGCTCGCGGGGCTCGGCGGGGGCCGGGGAGGGGCCGGGCGCGGCGGTGGGTGGGTTTGACCCTCATTTGCTGGAGGCGGGCGGCGGCGGGAGGAGCGGGCGGAGGCGGGCGCTGGGAGGAGGGGGAGGAGGAGGAGGCGCCCCGAGGGGTGGAGCGCGCCACCGAGCCTGGCTCTCGGAGTTTTGACAGTCCCTGAGCTGAAATTGTCAGCGGCGGCGAGCGCTTTGGAAAGTTGAGAGCAGCTCGTGGCCCCAGAACAAAGCTTGAGAAAAGTAAACAGGCGGCTGCTGCCGGCGAGCCTCCCTCCTTCCCTTCTCTGGGATCGGCCTCCTTCCCGCCCTGGCCCTGCTGCTGCTTCTCTTGCAGCCACTCGGGGGAGGGAGGAGGGGAGCGCGCTGGCTTCTGGCGCCCCGCGATCGACTTCTAACTTTTGCATCGCCCGTTTTGTCTTTCTCTCCCTCCAGACCATGGTGAATCCGGGCAGCAGCTCGCAGCCGCCCCCGGTGACGGCCGGCTCCCTCTCCTGGAAGCGCTGCGCAGGCTGCGGGGGCAAGATTGCGGACCGCTTTCTGCTCTATGCCATGGACAGCTACTGGCACAGCCGCTGCCTCAAGTGCTCCTGCTGCCAGGCGCAGCTGGGCGACATCGGCACGTCCTGTTACACCAAGAGCGGCATGATCCTCTGCAGAAATGACTACATTAGGTAAGTCGGCTGCCTCCGCTAGATAGGCGAGCCTAGCAGGAGCGAGGGTTACCAAGGATTTAAGGAAGGTGCGAACATCTGTGGGGATCTATGACAGACTTCACTTAAAAAAAAAAAAAAAAGACAAAAACCTCTTTAGTTGCTGGCATTTAAGGGATTCAAGAATCCCTCAATTTTACAATATTTTATGATATGCCAAGGTTAAAAACTTTGGTCTGGTGGTATTTGGGCAGTTAGGTGTCCAAGGTTGAGCACAGCCTCCGGATTAAATTCTGTGTAGCCTCAGCTTGGGGTTCAGGCTAAAAGTAAGCGTGTCTAAAATGTAGGCGTTCAGGTGCTTTCTTAGAGCTAGGCGGGGACGACGACGTAGACACTCAGAGACAAAAGGTTTACTTAAAAATAAAACTGCAGTTAGTGGGGAAATTATTCTTCTCTAGTGATGGCTAATTATGATATTTACATAAGCACTTTTCAACTTTTTTGAGCAGAATGCTGTGACTCATTCTTAGTGCTCTCTGTGAAAAAAAACACTGATTACCCATCAGTTTAAAGATTTGTAATTCTTTTTATAGTAAGTAATAATAATGTTAATAAAATAAAAAGACTTAGTGGTAGTGTTTTTCTTCATAGGCTCACTGGAAGGGTTTGGTCTGCTCACTTTTTGGTGTGTGGCTTTTATCGGAGAATTTGTGTTGTTTTTCATTTAAAGAATGTTGGGGCTTGTTTGTTCGTTGTTGTTGCCATTTGTAGCACTGCCCTTGATTCCCCAAAGAGAAGATAGGATTATGCTAATCTAGCATTTTAAAGCAATGTATAGGAACAGTCTATGTCCCTGCAAGCCGGCTTTTCCAACAGGCTTCAGGGCAGCTAATGGAAAGAATTCGGGAGGTCAGGTGCCTGTAGGATCTTTTCAGGTGAACTCAAGCTACTTAAACTCATTAATTTGAAAGGAGGCATTTGAAGGATTACACATTTAATTTGAGTAAATGGTTTGATAGACTGACGCACATGAATGCTTCTAGGAGGTGTTCTGTTTCAACATCCAGTAATTAAAAAAAAACCCACACACACACACACACTGATGCCACTGGAAAAAAAAAAACAGGCTTGAAAGAATTCTTCTATTTAAGTTCCTGCTCTAAACCTTTGTCTGGGTAGTGATTAGTAGAAAATCCAGTTCTGTCTTCATCGCTGGTAAATCAGTGGATGAGCTATTTTATTCAAAGGTTAGCCCTGATGTGCTTATCATCATCTGTGGCTGATGCCGCCCAAGATCTCCGTGCACTTTGGAGCTGAGTATGGGTGTGTTTGACTCTGCTGATACCACTGGAGTAAAACGACGTTTGGTTAGTCTGATAGTGCAACCTATATCCACTGGGCTGACATCCTCAGTCAGTCAAGTGGAAGAAGCATGGGGGTGGGGGGAGGCCTTTTATTTTTAAATTAATAGGGTTGTATTAATTTCACTAAGTGTTCTTTTAGAAGCAAATGTTGGAAAAATCAGCAGGCGCTTGGGTGTAATGCTTTCTGGTTCTCTTCCCAAGCAATGCCACGAGCTTTGACAGTATTGTAATTAAGTGGAGACAAAAGTGTGGTAAGAAAGGATGGTGGTTTCAAGTGGAAAAATTGACAGTGCAGTTAAGATTTGGTGAATGGTGCAGTTTCATCTCTTCAAGTGTCTTCAAAAGGGGGGGAAAAGAAGCCCTTCTTCGCTTCTGATTACCGCTAATTAAACTGGAGCTGGGTCCACTTGGATTCCCATGGGACAAGTTTAGGCAAGTGGCTTCCTGGGAATGAGGTCCATTCCTTTCCTTATTGGGGCTAAATAATAATGTCTTTTTGGTGTTTTTTTTTTGGGGGGGGTCGAGTGGAGGATGTACATGGGGCTCTAAGTAATCTTGGAGTCCTGCTTTCTTTTTTTATTTTTATTTTATTTTATTTTATTTTTATTATTATTATTATTATTTTTTTTTGCCTCTGAATTTGGGATTAGGCTTGCTCTAGAACTAGATGCCACCCCGAGAAACTTTTGTCTGCTTCGGAGGGACGAATTCTAGTTCAGTGCCAAATGGATCATGGATAGCCTCACACTTTGATCAGGGCACGCCAAGCCCAGCCTCCTGTTCAGCCCATGGAGATACCTGAAATCATGCTTTTCTCTCTTGTCATTCAAGGAACCCAAAGGGTGGGAAAATGAAGAATGTGCCGGCATTCGCTACCCCCGCTCCCCAAAGCCCCCCAAATCCACTTGTGTGTGTGTGAGGGTGGTGCTTTCAGTTCTTCAGAGATTGAGGACCACTGAAGAGTAGGAGTGGGATGCTTCCTTTGCAAGTCACTAGGTGGAGGGAACCCCTTTGCCTGTCTGGGACCACAGGGCAGTTCTATTAAGGGGCTTTTATTTTACACTGTCTGACTTTCAGGGGTTTTGTTTTGTTTATTAAACAACCAGGGTCTGGCTACAAAGCTGAGGGGAAGGAGAGGGAGGGGTTTTCCCTCATTCCCTCCCCCACTACGCGGCCAAGTGTCGATTGGGCAGAGCTGAGTTTCTGCCTCCTCTCCTCCAAGATTTCAGATAAAGCAGCGGCCTTGCTGCAGCGAATCTGCACAATTAAAAGCTTTAATTAGTGGCTCCTCCATTTTCTTAGTTCTGATGGGCTTTATCTAATGAGATCTGGTCTCTGGCTTAGATCTACTTCGAATGACGTGTCCGCAATGAATGAGAGCTTCGTCGCAAACAAAACATTTAATTAACAAAATTGGCCTCTAAGAGAGGGAGGGAAAGGCTGGGAGCTGGTTGTAGAGTGGAGGGGGAGGGTGGATCTTAAAGGAACCCACGTCTGCCTGACCCCCTCCACCTTCCAGAAGTCGAGGAACCTCAGAGCTGCCCCCTCCCTCCCCCGCCTCTGGCCCCCCAGCTCCACCCAAGCGCCATGGAGTAGCTTTGCAAACTCCTGTTCCCCCCAACATGCTTTCCTCCACCCCCACTTCGGGCCGGGTGACTGGCGCGGAAAGTGCGGCCAGAGGAGGAAGTTCCGACGCCGTCGGGTGGGGCTCCGGTCAGAGCAGGCGAGTGGGTGGGCCGGGCCCACGGCGCGGGGCCGCGAGGGGGCGAGCGCAGGGCAGGAGCCGGCGCGGTGGCGCTGGTGTCCCCAGCTCCGCCCGGCAGCCGCAGTGAGCTGAGCTCGGGCCCAGGCACGGGCTTTGAGGGTGGCCGGAGATGGAGGGTGTGTTTGGGGAGGGGATTCGCCTTAGGCTTGGAGACGCCGCCAGGCAAAGAGTTCATTTCCCTGGTAATCAACAGCAAGCTGCTATATTCAGAGAATGCTGTCCCTTTAATTGAACAGGCTAGGTAATTAAATGGCACTTTTCCAATAGGACGTGCTAGGTAAATCTAATAGTTGGTTATTTAATATCACTTTGAAGTCTGCCCACTCAAGCACAATGACAGCACAGGAGCATGTGAACTATTAGCTAGAAAAAAAAAAAAAAGCAGGATCTCAAAAATTAATTAAATCGCATGCAATTTAGGGGGAACGTTTATCTTGATTTGTCATAACAGAATTAATTCAAGGCCTCCAATTCACTTGGGGGCAGATCTGTTACTCTGAATTAACCAAGCGTAATTTGGCTGATTTTTTTTTTTCTCCCTCCCCTCTCTAATGCAGTGGTTGCGATTATGCACAGCACCCCCCCCCCCTTAGGTATAAATAGCTTCTGGTGCTTTTAAGGTGCTTGGGCTCTAGTTATTCCGAAGTACCTTTAATGGACTTGGCTCCAGGCATAATTTCTGGGTTGCATTTCTTTGTTACATTTAATATAGCTGGTGCAGAATTTAGATTAAATATAGGATCCTGCTGAAAAACCAATTGCTTCTAGATCAGTAGCTGTGGATGTACATTTTTCTCCTCAGATAGGTTTGGTATTTACTTGCAGGTATAAATGTGTACCCTTTCAGCCACACTCTGGGAAGTGTACCTCTCCAGAACCTGAAAGCAGTTTGGAAAACACAGCCAGGAAGTGCTCCATATTGCAAGTATTTTGCTTTTAGTAATAATGCGGTTGAAAATAAGCCCACCTATTGGCCGTTGAAGTTTGTGAAAGATGCTAAGCATTGATGTTAAAACTAAAAATACAGTTTGTTTCTCCGTCTCCGTGTCAGCACGGAGACTTGGAACTGAGCCTGCAGTCAGGAGTCAGACCACCGAGTAGTCTTCAGATAGGAGCAAAGACACCTTAAAAGTGGGATTTCTTCCCATCTTTTTTTTCCTTTCCCCATGCAAAGAACCTCTTGATGTTTGTGATTGATTGCATTGCCCAAATGCTGAAATATTAACGACCTTCTTGGACTGAGGACCCAAAGAAAGGAAACTGAAACCAATTCTGTCATCACAATTAAAGACTCCCCTGGCTTTAATTAGCCTGACCTGGGGTATATCTCCTGGTTGCTTGAGTTAAAGAGAAAAGAGCCCATTATAGTCCAGTCTGAGACCGATAGCTACTTAATTGAGCACCTAAAGCCTCAAGCCTTTTAAATCAAACACTGTCCTGGACAGTCCCCCTGGTTAGATAATTAACTCTCCAACGCACAAGGAAAAAAAAAAAAGACAACTTTTCAGAAAAAGGATAGAATTCTAATGGTCCTCTTCATCTCATAAGAGATTAGAATGCGTGTGTAAGACGTGTGAGTTCTGCTGTCTGTCTCTGAAGCAGCCTTAAAGCTGTAGAGTCAGACGAACATGAAACTCCATTAACACGGTGTTTAGCAGTACTATCAGCCGGGGTAGGTCTTGCTCATTTTCAAACTTTGTAATTTTTGACACTTCAGGAATCCCACGACTTTGTGGCTGATTTGTTCTATGACAGGTTATGAAGGCCGTGCTGGAGAAAATAAAGATATGGGAAAAGCTTTTTGGCTTGCATACCGCTGCCCTGGTTATTAAAGTACACCTGTGCTGAAGACACACAACTGACTTTACTCAGGGTGAATTGTTAAATAAATGAACACTTAGGCTGGATAATCAGCTCGGTACTGTG
>NW_026592548.1:16385520-16467926 GCF_907164565.1 Psammomys obesus
TGAAAAAGAAACTGCTAGTGTATATTATCTTAGTGTTGGAAGGTCCTTCCCTCCTAAAACAGAGGGAGACAGGTGGCCTCCAAAAATTAATTGCACATAAAAGGCATAAAGAAGGAAAACTTAAGGAAATGATCTTGTCGGGTTCTGGTGAGATGCTGTGTTTGGGGGTGTGTGTTAATTAAGCACATTTCCCTGTTGGCACACACGTCTCACATTTTTGCCCTTGGTGCTCTGCTCACCATGAGCGCAGTCGATTCACAAGGTAGTTTTTGTAAATAAAGGTTCTGGGCAAGCTGAGTGTGGTCCAGAGAGATATTAATGAGAGGGCAAGAGGGAAGAGTTAATGAAAACACACTTCCTACTGGAACATGAACTGCTTTTTGGAGAATGCTTTAAAATGATTTTCCCAAAACCCTGTGGCGTTTCTTTTCTACGGGAGATGAGATGAGGAGAAATGACAAATAGTTCCATTTTATTATTTTCTTTTTTTCTCATTCTCCGTGTTTGGGGGTTGAGAAAATTGGATATTTATTTTGGCCATTTTCCTTCCATTCGCAGAGCCAATTACATTTTAGTACATGATGCATAGTAAATATATTTAGCCATCCTCTGTCTTAAAAATAATGAATTGATTATTTGTATGACCCTTTAAAGGCCGTTCATTGTATGGGAAGTATGAGCCTCCATCATCTGGTCCTTGTAAACTTTTGTTCTCCTGAAACGTTTTTTTTTCCTTTAGTATTAGGAATGTCCTGTTCAGTTTCTGTACTGCAGCGTTGGCTTTTCAATATTCTGAGGAAAACAAGTTTAACGTTTTTCAGTTGGAATCTCATATTGACTGAAGTCTGGACTCAGTGGTCTTGAGGCTACCCATTCTTACAGCTTCTACCATTTGGAGGAGGCCTCGCTGGTCCCCAAACCATGCTTTCTAGAGTAATAGAAAAATCAGAAAATTGGGACTCCTTTTTTCCCCTCCTTCTAGACAGATTCCTGCCTACTCTGGAATTTTTCTTCCATTCAGAGGTATAAGGGGACCTTCTAGGATTTTTTTTATTTTTATTTTTAGTGTGTGTGTGTTTGTGTGTGTGTGTGCGTGCCTCAGTCGGAGGAAGATTTAGCAAAGCTTTTTAGATTACATATCACTTCACGTTTCCCCTTAGTTACATAATTGGTCTTGTGTGCATCCATCGTAGAGGACATTTGATGCTCATTTATTAAATATGCTTGCTGGCTGCTGGTGCATCTTTGTTCTGGACAGACAAATTACCTTTCTCACACCGAGCTTCCACTCTGGGGAATTGAGTCTCCACACTTTAATTAGCTTGGAAGTGGGGGTGGTAGACTCAGGTCTTTGGTAAGTTAGGGGACGGGTGGAAGGAAAACTTCCTGAGATGCTCCAAATGTCATTTAAAAACCCTCAAAACCTAATAGACAGCATTCCACTCTGGTAATTGCAAACAGATTGTGTCTGGCGGCTGCGTGTTGCCGTTTGTACCTTCTGATGTTGGAGCGAGGCATCCACACCGGACCATGCTTTCCAGTCCGTTCATGTCATTAGCATATCACATGTAGTTCTATGCTGTAATATTTATGCGACATTATGACAAAGGTAGGAAATGGTGAGGAAAAAAAATACTTGTATATTTGAACTTAGAATTTGTCACCCATGTGTCCTAGAGGGAAAAGCCAGCATGAGAAAGAGCTGTTCTGTGAACACAGTAGAATGATAATACTATCTCGTTTATACTAAGTAATAGCTTTGTTGCCTTTACCTTTGAAGGGAGGAAACTGAGGTGCAGGCCATTTAAGTCACTTGCTACAGGGGACAAGTCTGAGTTCAAAACTTCTTATGAATAAGGCCGTGACTGGCCTGTGACTCTTTGTTTGTTTGGTTTTATTTTTTATTTTTAAATTTTAAGATCCTCCTATGAGTCAAGACCTAATTGATTCTTTTTGGAGAGAATTCTGCCGAAGTTAAGGGATGTTAGAAGTCTACACCAGAACCTTCTCAGAGTCCATTTACCGTCTTATTTTCTCTGCTAGTAAAACATGTTCTGCTCGGAGTAAGGCGCACAGAGAGCCTCTGTCAAGTCACAGTAGGAAAGTAATCTAATAAAAGATTAGTGAGTGAGGAGACCCCAAAAGCTGTGCTGTTTGAGTTTATACAGCTCCCATTTAGCAGTTTAGCTAAGATGCCCATTTTTATTTCTTGCAGGTCTGCTGAAAGGCCAGAGTGATGCAGAATGCGTGCCTTCATCTCAGAGTTTGTTCATCGCAGGTGGATCCCGTGTGTCTTCAGTAAACAAGTCACCTTTGTAGCCAGCTCCATGCCATCGCACCTTCTTTAGTCTTGAGTGCCCTTCCTGCATTTATTGGTGTATTAAAATGACTGAATATGGACATTAAGGACTCCATGAACCTGGGCTAATGGGAGACGGTAGCAAAAATGAAAAAAGATCCACCGAAGGACATCTTGGGGGAGGGGGGGAGGGTGCTTGGGGGGGAGGGAAATGACTAATGAAGCTAATTAAAAGAAGCATCCAAATCCGCTTTCTACCCTCATTAACAATTAGCAGGGCACCGGCCAGTCTGTACCCTGTGTTTTACCTTAACAACATTCTGTTTGCTCTTTGTATATTTAAGTGTTGTAATGAAATGTGTTTCAATCAAACTGAACATGAGTTAAAAGGAAAGAGACAAGGCTTTTGTGATATTCGATCACAAACACTTTTATTGTATCTCTGTAAAATACAATGTATGTATGCATGTGAGTGTTTTTGTCCTGATGTTGCTCTGCCCATGACAAAGGTTAAAAAAAAAGAAAAGGAAAAAAAAATCAGGCTCATAGCCGCTACTATGTAGAAATCCCCCCTACTTCTAATTTGCTGAATGAAGAAAAAAAAATCTTTTATTTGTGATATTTTCAGAGACATTTGCTCTAGTATGGTGTATTTAAATAATAAAAACTTAAAAGAAAAATATTCAACAGAGTTTGGGTTTAAACACTGCTTTTTCTCTTCTGTATTTTGGAAGAACTCATGGTGTTTTTGTTGTTGTCTCTAGCAAACATTTAAATTTGGGGTGGGTGGAATAGATTTGATACCTGTATTTCACTCTAGGCTAATAAAGTAATCATCAGATTATCTAACCAGGCCATTGTAAACTTCAGACTACCGTGTGAATAGCACTTTGCATCGGAGTCTGGTGTTATACATGAGTACTTGTTGGATGTTTCAGCTTTGCTCTCAGGAAAGCTTTGGGTATTGGTCACTGGCACATTAAAAATCACAGCAGAACCTCACACCAAGTTTGTGGCTTTGGAAGGCAATAGTATTTCTAGAGCCGCTTGTGTGAATCCAAAGTCACTCTGGCCATGGTGGCCTTGGATGGGCACAGCAGCCTTTGGGGAGATCTGGGACTCTTGCCTGCTGTGGCCTTTCTCCTTTTGATCTTCTTCACTGACTCCTTTTCCTTGTGTTTACCAGGGGAGGATTC
The DNA here is from genome assembly GCF_907164565.1 of Psammomys obesus. NCBI lineage: Eukaryota > Metazoa > Chordata > Mammalia > Rodentia > Muridae > Psammomys > Psammomys obesus. Next base: position 16,389,016 of record NW_026592548.1, read on the forward strand.
AGGTCTTCTTTTGGCACCACAGTGCCAGCTGTGCCCGCAGAGGCTCCTACGGAAGGTGAGGCACCCCATGCTTCAGTAGCTGCACAGTTCCTGCTGGACCTAGCAAGAGCCAAATGGGCCCGGATGCCACGGTGGCACCCAGGCTGCTTACATGAGGGCGAACTTCAGTTCTAACCCCACAGGCTGCTGACGCTCAGGGCCTTCATGCTGCTAGTGCTGTTTTCTAAAAATGACATTTTATTCTGTTTGAGCAATGCTCCTGATGAAGACGCTGTGTTTAAACAGAAACGTGTTGGCTGAGCAGCATTCTCTGCTAACTTCCTCCTTCCAAAGATCCCAAGTCAGGAGTAAGCGTTAGTTGTGGAGATTGCAGACCTCCTGTAGGAGAATGTAAAGGCAGAATATTAAAGTGAATCGTTCTTGCGTTTTATACAAAGAAAATGCAAGGGGAATGGCACAAGATAAAGAAATACATGAACACAGAATATCTGAGTTCGATCCCTGGAGAATTTCTCTAAACTTGTTCTGGCTCTAAAACCAGATTGGCCCCCTTTCCTCTTAAGATACTTTCTGAATAGACTCTGGTCTGTTCCAGGAATGGTGAGTGGGCGGGGTTGTTGCTCAGAGGCGTGCAGGCGTCTTATGTTTTTAGCAAAAGCACTCATGTCACATGCAGTGTAGAGATTCAAAGGCTGTGGCCAATAACTTAGTAATACGGTAATGGGGAGGGCAAAGGTCATTACTGCCTTTTAAATGAACTATTATATGGATGGCTCCTCAAGCACTGGCATATTTCCTAACGAGCTTCTAAAAGCATTTCTTAGGTTGCAGACCTATAAGATTACAAATGTCACTCATGTTAGTATAATCCACACGCACGTGATGAGGGCTTCTCTTTGATGTGCTAAATTGGAGAAGGACTAATGGAGCTAGGAATATACAATAGAACATATTTAAGTAGGAGTCTTGCTTTAGGTAAAACACTTTCTTGAAACCAGAGGCATTTCAGACAATAAAACCCGCCTGTGGTGGGGATGCTCTGTGGATAGACAGCCACTAAAACCACTCAGGTTTATCCTGATGTGAGCAGCGATTGTGTGTGGTGCCTCCCCCAAACCCATCATTCCTTTGGAAAAAAAAAACAAAAACAAAAACCCTGAGCTTACCCGTCTTTCATCCATTGCATTTGTGATGTTGTGGGTGTGTGTTCTTCTGAAAGGACTTGACTTGAGCCCCATCACACAGCAAGACAGGCCCCGGTCCTTACAAGCAAGCACAATTAAAATAAGAGCAGGCATTCACCGAGCCTGGCTGAACTCCTGACTAAAAAACTGTGTTTATGATACATATAAATGTCTCAGTCACGCAAACTGTCACTCTTGCTAATGAAATAATTTTGTGAGAAGATTGTCCTCTAAAGGGGTTTAATGTTTGTTTGTTTGTTTGTTTGTTTTTAACCTATCTGCCTGTCTAGACTCACACATCTTGCAAAGCCCAGGAGCCCAAAGACATTCCAAAACAAATCGTTCCCCCCAAGAAACTATTTCCACCTCTTCCTGATTTAATCAGAATAGTTTAATATGGACTGTTGTATCTTCTAAAACACAATGAGGGGACTGCTGCATGGAAATGAAGCCTGTGCCATTGCCGGTCTCTTAATATTAACTATATTTAAATTCTTTCTATTGCCCTTATTCACTGATATTTGAAACAACTAATCATCTAAAATGAAGCTCTTAAATTAAATGCCTTTAAATGTCAATATAGTAAGATCCTAATGCGCAGTACTGGTTACATAAAATATTTGTTAGGGTCAATAAATTATGGAACAAACAGTGAACCCAAGAGCCATCTATCAAGGTCAGAAGGAAGAGTTTTCATAAAGCTTAAATCATTGTTCTGAATTAAGTAGTTGCCCAAAGAGATTTCCCTGGGGGTAGGGGTGGGGGGCGTTGCCCATCCCAGGCACCCACTGCCTCGCCCTCGCTTTGGGAGTCTGTGGCAAACCAAGTTAATGTTCATCTTGGTTTTGTTACTGAGGCTCACCTATTGTCAGTCCAGCCAAGTCACAGGAATGCTTACTGCAGTTAAAAAGCAATTTGTTTCCACGAAACTGCAATTAAAGTATTACCAAGCAGCCATTTTAGACTGGCAGTACTCTGAAGGCTTGTTAAACAGCCAGCAACTCCCACTTGCAGAGGCTGAGGTCTGACGGGCGGCTGAGGACAACACCTTCGCCGACGCTGGGCACCCAGTTAACTGGCATCCGCAGCCCTCTGTTTCCCATCGCACACATGCCGAGAGCAGCAAGGCAGGGCCAATTTTTGGAAGGTGAACTTGTAACTCACCTCACGTGAATACGATTTTCAGTTGTTCAGGGCGTGCTTTATGCGAAGAGATGTGTAGATGTGTGCACACATCCTACAGGGAATGTTTTCAAGTTCGGATTGATTCTGCTGAGAACGGACTGCAACTCAGAGGTCTCAAGCCAATAACGAACCACAGGTCCTGACACGTTACAGCTGTGTAAACAGGGCCATTCTCTCTCCTAAATCACAACTAATAAAGCAAAGGATGAAAATCAATTGATTCTGTTATAAGTTTCTTGAGTGACCCTGGAAAGTTTCCCAAGCTCTCCTCGGAAAGTGATGGCCGTCTTAGCGCCAACAGTGGCTCTACCTCTCCTCGCTTGCCGGAGAGAGGAAGGAAGGGTCTGGACAGTTACTCCTGCCTATCTATACAGTTGGAGTTTGCTGAGTGCAGAAAGGTTTCACTGCAGATGCCAGGCGTTGATGTAAGAGCCTAAGAGGGCATACGTCAGAAGTCGTGCTTTAAAGGTGGAGTTAGTGCTGAATTTTAGCCAGGTTAAGAACAATCAATCATTAGCTAGCCCAAGCAGGGTCTCACCTTCCTTCCTCTTCCTACCTGGAATCAACCTTACACTTCAGGTTTTCAAAAATCTTCTTCCTCCTTTATGCTTTCACTTGTTTGAGCTATCTTTTTTTTTTTTTTTTTTAACTTTTGGAGAAAACACTAAAGATGTTCTTCCTAAATTAATTGTTCATTTTGAGTGAACTGACTGTTTTAAAAACTATAAAGCAAAAGAGTCTAAGGACAAACTGAATTTCCAAATGAAGATTAATTATGGAAGCCAGAAAGGAAATTGATTGCTTGGGCTGCAGTTGTTTGCCGTTTTCTTTAGAAGTTTGCTAGAGATGGGTGTGTCAAACTTTGAACATTCCTTTAAGGCTTCTGATTCAATTTCTTTCACCAAGCGTAGGACTTACAGTTGCCATAGACGTCACATCTCTAACTATAATACTTCCTGTAAGAATTCTATCTTGCAAGTTGCATAGGGTCACGTGTTAACACTTTCAGTAAAGAAGTGTACGTGCAGTCTCACCTGCCTTCACGGTATTCCCTGTATTTGTGTATGTTTACTGTTGGTTTGTACACTGGGTAAGCAGCCTTGGACATCCTGGGATGGCATGTGCGTGCCGCCATGCCTGGCTTGCCTTACTCAGTCCTCTAGGTGAGTAACTTGAGGTTCCAAGAGGTGGCTAAATGTGCATTCAGGGTGAGGGAGTGCTCGCTGGGAGGCTAAGATTTAAGAGGATGTAAAAAGTCCTCAGCAATTAATGTTTATTACAGTACTTCTTAGATGTGAAATTAATATTTAAAAATTCGTAATGAGCAGAATGTCACACCTTTCTGTAAGTGCAGGATCAGGTGCTGGAGAGATGGCTCAGTGATTAAGAGCACTTGCTGCCAGTCCTCATGAGACTCCATAAGCTGGGGTCAGATGGACGGGGAGGAGGACCTCCCCTAGCAGTGGACTTGGAGAGGGGCATGGGAGGAGATGAAGGAGGGAGGAAGGGAGGGTGGGATTGGGAAGGAATGAGGGAGGGGTCTATGGCTGGGATACAAAGCAAATAAAATGTAATTAATGTAAAAAAATTTAATTAAAAAAAAGAGCACTTGCTGCTCTTTCAGAGAACCCTGAGTTCTGTCGCAAAACCCACACTGGGCAACCCACAGTCACTTGCCACTCTGACCCGAATTCTGGCCTCTGCTGGGAACCCTATACACATGGCGTATGCACACACAGAAACATGGGCACACCATGTCACACACACACACACACACACACACACACACATGCACACACACACACACACGCTATTAAAATACAGAAGTTAGATTTGGGATAGATATCTGTACTCTTTTGCTCCTGTCTCCAGCATGGTGGTACCCCACTTTCTGTCTGAACTCTGGGCATTTGGAAAGTTTCTAACAGCGATACTCTTTATCCCATGGCCTATAACTATCCCATGGCCTTAAAATATTAAAATATCGTGTTTTATCTTTCCCCAACCTGAAATATTAACTGGTTTACATTGCCTGCATATTTTAGCTTTGCTCTAAAAGAAATATCTTTTTGAGTACTAAGAAATCTCAACCACCTTATCATGAATGATTAAGCAGTAACTCGTAATGACTCCGACCACAAATCGTTGCCGAGAAAAAGAACAAGAATTTAGGAACCATATCGGTTTAGACAGCAAGACAGATAAATATATTCCACACAAACTAACAGATGATATTTTTAGTATCTTAGGATGAACTATGTGGCTCAAGCCACGTAAAAGGTCAGTGAGTTAGTGTGTGTGTGTGTGTGTGTGTGTGTGTGTGTTTATACATATGTACACACGTGAGCTCACACGTACCCTCACCTGGGTGTGGATGTGGAGGCCAAAAGTCACCAGTAGATGTCTTAATACATTCTCTGCCTTACTGTTTAGTTATCTGAGACAGGTTCTCAAATAGCCCTGGCTGGCTCAGCACTCACTGTGGAGAGCAGAGGGGTCTCAAACTCACAGAGACCCACCCGCTTCTGCCTCTTAAGCGCTAGGATCAAAGGTGTGTGCCACTACACCTGTCCTTCCTCACCTTGTTCTTTGAGACAGTGTTTTCAGTGAGTCGTTTATTTATTTGTTGGTTGGTTGGTTTTTTCCAGTCAGGGTTTCTCTGCGTAGCCTTTGCTGTCCTGGACTTGCTTTGCAGACCGAGCTGGCCTCGAACTCAGAGATCCGCCTGCTTCTGCCTCCCTGAGTGATGGGTTTGCAGCCGTCTCTCAATGAGTCCTTGGCTAGACTGGATGGACAGCAAGCCCCAGGGATCCTCTCCTCTTTGTCTCCCAGAGCTTACAAGTGAGATTACAAGTGTGCACCACCACTCCCAGCGTTCTGCGTGGGTGTTGGCGATCCCAACTCAGGCCCTCACGGTTGCACAAGAGCTTTAACCCTCGGTACTAGTTACTTTTCTGTTGCTGCTATAAGCTACTATGACGAAAGCAATTTAAGGAAGAAAGAGTTTACTTTAGCTTGTGGCTCCTGGCGGTCACAGTGGAAAGGCAGAGCACAATGGCCAGAGCAGAAGAAGGCTGGTAAAAGCAGACAGTGAGAGACCAGGAAACCGGGTGCGGCTAAAACTCTAAAAGCCCACCTCCAGTGACCTCTTCCTTCAGCGAAGCCCCACCTCCTAAAGGTTCCATAGCCTTCCCAAACAGCGCCACCAACGCGGGCAAAAAGGTTCAAATATGGGAGCCTAGTTCTCTTACAAATCGTTATACCAGCTGAGGCATCTCTCTAGTTCAAAGTTGAATTATTGCAAATCATTGCAAAGCCAGCTGTGGTAGCAGATACTTGTAATCCTAGCACTTGGGAGTTGGGAGCAGGAGTATCAGGAGAGCAAGACCAATATTGGCTGCATGAGTCTCTGGCTGTAAGTAAATGAATAAGCAAACAAATTTAAAAGTCATTGTATATGTATATAAAAGATATACACACAGAGACAATTTTATAGAAAAGTTTTACTTGTCCTAGCATATGTGAAAAGCATACATATGATGAAAAAAACCAATATTTGTATTTGTTGTTTTAAGACAGAGGAGCACTGAAGTAGTCAAATGGAACAGATTATACTTTTAATTACATCCAAACAGAATTCTAAGCTGATTTTTAAAAATTTGTTGGCTGTTCTTCCTATTCTCTCATTAATTACTAGAGTCCAAAAAGATATCAAGATTTGTAAATAAATTACTGTAACACACCATTAGATCCAAGTTGCTTTCATTACAAAGAGAATAGTTAAGAAAGGCGCTCCACTTTAATAAAACATTTTTTGATGTTGTTGTAAAGATTAAACCAAAAAGAATTATTTTTATTTTTATTTCATACATATATGTAAATATATATATATATATATGTATGCAAATAAAATCTTTTGGCTATTATGGGTTTGGATGCCAAAGTAACAAATCTCAACAGCCATTATTTAAAAAAAATTTTTTTTTCTTGTAATGTCTCATAACCCAATGGCCCTTTGTGGGCTATCTATTTAATCTTTTATTCTATTATGTACAACATGAGATGAAAATTAGCCCATATGTGTTTATTTCAGCCTGAAGATTAAATTGCCTTTCTCCATGGATACAAATGGCTATACACACATCCTCTTTAAGTTGGAAAGTTCTAGAAAATATGCATAAGTGACTATACTTAGAGATTCAAAACTGCGGAATAGCAATAGTAAAGAGCAAAACTGTATACATTTGTTGAGAGGTTTTTATCTTATGTGTATGTGCTAGTGCCTGCATATGAGTGTGTACTATGTAGGTGTTTCGTGCTTGCAGAGGTCAGAGGGGAGCATCAAATTCTCTAGAACTGGAGTTACAGGCAGTTGTGAGGCACCCTGGGGGTGATGGGAACTGAATCAGGGTCCCCTGCAAGAGCAGCAAGTGCTGTGAACCCCTAAGACACGTCTGTAGCCCCAGGTGTGTTTGTTACGTATTTCCTTATGAGCTGTATTGGTTAAGGAGGAAGTCTGGTGTAGCAGGCAGAGTTTGTGGTTGGTAGGGAGACCACAGCTCTCCTGCACATAAATAATCCCTTTCACAACTTACCCCTTCCAGTGTTCTCTATAGCAAAGCCTCAAACTGGAAAAGAGATAACACTTTTTCCATAAATGCCTTCTTTCCTGGTTGTTATTATTTATTTATTTATTTATTTATTTATTTATTTATTTATTTATTTATCTATCTATCTATCTATTTATTTATTTATTTAACTCAACACAGGCTAGAGTTCTTTAGGAAGAGGGAACCTCCTCGGAGAAACCACTCCATTGTTTGTGGAGATGTTTTGGAGGTACCCTGGCAGCATGTTAAAGTAACAGTCTCCAAGACAGAAGGCGCAGGGTTGAGTTTTATGTTTTCTAAGTGAGTGTACTGGCCCGATAAACTGCCCTGGGTTTTAAAGGGCAGGTGTTCTTAAATGGATTTTTGACTCTCAAGTTTTTAGCTAGACCTTCCTTCATGGGAATGGATGTAACTGACAAACCCGAAGCCACTTCCTGCTGTAGGCAATTGGTTTTTAGCCTTGTTAAGTAATGAAATGTATTTCGTTTGTTATTACTGTTGCTGTTTTCAAGAAGGAGAAAGACTCTGGACGGCTTTGAAGCTCTAAAAAACCCTGTAAAGTGGATGGGCTAAATCAAGGTCTAGTAGTAATATTTTTCTCTTTAAGTTGTGGCCTCTATTCTTCTTCCTTCCTTCCTTCCTTCCTTCCTTCCTTCCTTCCTTCCTTCCTTCCTTCCTTCCTTCCTTCTTTTTTCTTTTTATTTGGCTTTGAATTTGATTTCCAGTCTGAAATCCAAAAGACTCTGTCTGTGGAATCTCCTTGTTTTACATGCAGATGACACATTAACGAACTCATCACTGTGCATTTTTTTTTCTGGCTCTGGACACATTTGTGACACTATTTTTCAAAACAAAATGGGGTTAGGCAGTTGGTTGATTGAGCCTGATAAGAACTGGGGAATTCTCAAACACTACTAACTTACTGCAGATGGCCGCAGAGTATCCCATGATCCTCTTACCTCCTCAGAAAAGGCACTTTGATTTCCTTGTATTCCTAAAGACCTTAGAACCTCCTCTCTCCCAAAGTGTAAGGCCAGACTCCATCCTAAGACTAATTCAGAGCTTGCCTTTGGGTTCTCTTTGCAGGTGTGGGTATTTGTGTATTATTACACTAGAGTCTGTCTCTTTATCACCTTTCCAGCCTGTGGCCATGTGTGACATGTGACATTCATCGTGGTGTGTGTGATTGTAGTGGGTGCTTGGCTTTCTCTGGAGAAAGGTTCCCCTCCTCCCCTTTTATCTGGAAATATATAATAAAGCACATATTGAACTGCTGTGTGGAACAGGCCCTGAACCAAGTCAGAAAACACTTGGAATTTAATTCTAGTCCTGAAGGAAAGTCAAAATAGCAACTCTGATTAAATTTGTCTTTCTAATCAAATATTAGCCATGGGCTAATCATTTAATCTCACTACCTTATTTTGCCCATCTGTTAAATAGGAATTTACCTATAACAGCTGTATTTGCCAGTGCATTACATGTAACTCATTAAAGGAAACAGGGCTTTACATTCTGAAGATAATACTCTTTGGGTTCTGAATATGGACACTACAAGGTGGTAGTAATTTCTCTGCTGTAAGACTGTGCATGTGTGTCTGCTTCAGTCTGAGCATGTGTCAGGAGGTGAGGTTTGATCCTAAACAATGGATAACGATTTATTTGGGGTTTAAAATGTATCGTGTAACTTCAAGATTCAGGTAGTAATGCTTCTGGTAGTCAGATGTCACACTAAATTTGTAATTCCATAAACCCAGACCAAATGGTTGATAGAAAGTAGTTCAAGAAAGGAATGAATCTCTTCTGAACAAGTCTGTGAACCAGGCATCTTTGTGTGTGTGTGTGTGTGTGTGTGTGTGTTACTCCAAGCAAGCCATTTTGAATATGTTCCCATTCCCTCATTTGCAGTGAGGAAAGCTAGAAGTAGGATTAGCCACAGTTAACCTTATCAAGGTTAGGTAACTGGGCCAAGGTCATGCAGCTGGACTGTGTAGACGCAGGCAACTCTGAGGCCAGGGCTGTCTCAAGGCCCTCGAGACATCCTCCAGGAGAGCATATTGGGATTAGAGTTTAAGCACAGCGTCCCCTGGTCATTCAGTCTACCTGGAAGTCACCGAGTTGCTGCTGTGCACTTTAAACTATGTGGTCTCTGAGTACTGGAGATGTTTGGTTGCCAGGAGCAGACACTGATCTAGCTATCTCAGTTTACACAGGATAAACAGTCGTGTCTTCTTGACAGTACACTTTTCTTTGAAAGGACCAAACATTTATTTTCTTTTGCAAGGCTACTTGGGGAAGGAGAAGGAATTATCTGATAATCCAAACAGTTAACATTGACTGAACTCAGGACTTGACCAATGGCTTCGCCTTGCCCCAAGCCCGTGTGTGAACCAGACTGATGTCATGAAGCTTAACTCCAGTGAGTCTCTGCTACTTGTTTGAAATAAACTGGGAAAAATGTCTTAATATTCAGTACTTTGTGTCTTCATTTTTGAAGATTTTAGGATTCTCCTCTTCCTTCTCCTCTTTCTCCTCCTTTTCCTGCCCCTCCTCCTTCTCCTTTACCTCCTCTTCTTCCTTCTTCTTCCTCCTCATTCTCTTTCTTCTTTTCCTTCTTCTCCTTTCCCCTTCCTCTTTCCCGTCCTCATTTTCCTTCTTTTTACATCACAATTTATATGTAAATTAGCACTGTTAAACAAACAAACAAACAAACAAACAAACGAACAATGTGAGCCAAGCTCTGGATTGGGTAGCATAATTTTTCTTTACATTTTCTAAAACAGTCCCCAGTTGTGAGTCACACTCATTTATCAAGGGAGCTTCACTAGATCTGTACCTATTTTTTCCTTCACTTTCTGGGAGACAAACCTTTGGCCACAATGTATTTTAATTTCATTTGACCCACTTTACTCCATGCAGCATCAAATGAGTACAATCTCTTTTGAATTTCCCCGTGATTTTTGCATGGAAACAAAGTGAAGATTGTGGATGTTTATAAACCAGGTCTTCAAGTCGTACTCCAACTCACGAGGGAGACTGTTGGAAAGAAACAGATTCTGGAGGTTGGGGAGATAGCCCAGCAGGCAAAAGGCTTGCTCAGCAAACCTGACACACTGAGTTTGGATCCCCAGAAGCTCATATAAAAGCCATGTACTGAATCATGCAACAGTGTAATCTCCACATGCCCCTACTGGGAAATGGGCCGGGACAGGAGAATTGTTAGGAGCTGGGAGCTACTTAGCCTCATATTTGCGGCAGTGAACAGTAAGAGAGCCTGTCTCAAGTGAGGTGGGCCAACACCTGTGGTTTGCCCTCTGACCTCCACACAGACACAATGACATATGTGAGTGGCACACATAGACAGGAGAGAGATGAAAAAAGAAAGGAAGAAACCTAGATTCTAGAGTACTGTTCATTAACATGCTGACACAAGTTTGATCTGTAAGCTCTGTACTTGCACACAATGCTGCCTCCTCTGAGGAGCCTTCCTGGTTTTCCAGCCACATTCCAGACTCCTCTATAGAAATCCTTTATTGTCCAAACTGAATATGCGTTTCCTGGAATCCAGATCTTGTTACATTCATTTCCCTATCTCTGATGTCTAGACGACTCCCTGGCGCTAGAGACTTTTTGTTGAATGACTAAACAAGCAAGTGAATGAAGGAATGGATGAATAACGTGTTACCTGCAGGATTCTAGGTCTGTTGAGTTCTGAACTGCGGCTGGCTTACTCCAGGCTAGTTGAGCTGTAATTCTGGGAGTCATGAAGGAGGCTCTCAGTCTGCTTTAGCCATCTTCATCTTCTCTGGATTACAGCAAGCTCCTTAAAATGATTTTTGCCTCAGTGACCCCTGATGAGCCATCCTTCATTCCTAAGAATGTGAGAATCTCTCTATCCTGGGAACTATCCTCTTATCATAGGAAACGCTCCCCATGTTACAGGTCAAAAACCAGCTTTCTAGAAAGCACATATGAGAGGCGGCCAGAGCCTCCCCAAACATATATTTGGACTACTTTTACAATTCATATTATTTTCTCCAAATACTCCTCCAAGGGTTATTTTCAATCTTTCCTCCTGAACTGTGCACAGAATCACTTTCTGTGTGTCTGGAGAGCCAGGCAGGTTGAAGAAAGTTTTTGAGAAAAGCTCTTTTGTTTACTGTCAAGCAGAGGATGTTGTTTTTCTTATTTTCCTTGTCTTGGGACAATCTGGAGAAGGTCACCCATGGTCAGCGGGACCCATGGATTGGGGTACCAAGATGGTGGCAAGTTTGCAGAAGCGGAAAGAAATCAAAGTGTTTTCCCAGAGCTGGGGGATAGCTCAGGTGAAGTGTGTTCCACACAGTATGGGAACTTGAGTTCCGTCATCACACCCATGTGGAATCCCATACTGGGAGGAGAATACAGGGGGCTCCTGGGGCCTTGGTGGCCAGCCAGTTTAGCAGAATCAGTGAGTTCCAAGTTCAGTGAGAGATACTGCCTCAAAGAATACAACAGAGAACTGGCTCAGGAAGACACCTGACATTGACCTCTGACTTGTTCATGCAGATGTGTCTATGTGTTTGTGCCCATACACATTCACAAAGAAAGAAAGAAAGGAAAAGAATTTATTTCTATTGAGCTGGGTTTTCAGTGCTGAAATGACATGGAGCCAGGAGAAGGCACAACACAAATGCAGTAAACTCTGTCTTCAGAGCAGTGGCATAAAAACCAAACTGACTGTTCCCTTCCCCTCCTCCAAATTCCACAATCTATAAATAAGCATCCCTAACACGGGCCCTCTTAGGCCAACTTTCAGCCTGGAGCAAATGTTTTCCAACAGAGTTATGAACCCCCTAAAATTACAGGTTTGTGCCACAAACGATGACAGGCCCATAAGTCTAGCAGGTACAACTGGGCACCCGGATCTAAGAAGATGAAGATTTCACCATCTAATACCTAAATCTCCATTAGTAAATTCCACAGCTCAGTAAGTCTGCTTCATTATCTTATTAGGTAAAAAGAGCAAGCCAGCGCACCCTGACCAAGTCAGCCAGTCCAGAATGCTAATAGATGTAGCACTAAATTATTCTCCGCTTTTAAAGAGTTGTGTTAGTGACATTTTGTTTTTATCAAGGAATGCAATTAGACTTCAGCCTTAATATCTCTGAGGCTGTCACATCCCTGAACTCCGCAGCACTGCTTGCCAGCCGCTATCAGAAATAACTCTGTCCCTTCAACTTAATGAAAAAGAAGTGCTTGGCTGTAAAGTTGTAGTCATCCTCTATCCAATCATATTGTCTTGAGTAATTAAAATGATTAGCTTAATTAGCTTAATTAACTAAATTTGACTACAGGACATGGCCATATGGTGGAGCAAAACAAAGATGGGAGCTAATTAAAGTTAAAATAATGCAGGTTTTAATTAACTCAACCCCTAGGCATCAACATTTTCAAATTTATCCAAGCTGATAATTAAAAAGTCCTCTTGCCCAAGCAACATTTCTTCTCTGAGCTAATTAAATCTGGAAATGAATTAGCAACACGAAGCTCCAAATATTAATTCCTGCTAGAAGATGACTTCACTTCCTAATGAAATTAATTAGCTGCACTGGACCTTCAATCAGACGCCAAACGCTGTCCATGAACACAGACCTCATGTAATCTACTGCAAGGGTACAAGCCCCGGGGCAAGAATTTACAATAGTAATGAACACTCTTTAACTGGGAGGCTCTCCTAATCTACCAGAGGAACGTGAAGATCCCTTTGTGCCATGGGCTTCCTCTCCTGTTTAAACAAGTTGGTCTCACAGACAGTTAAGAAGTGGGTTGCGGATAATATTATCCATAAAGCATACTGTTACCTGATTGCAGGCAGGTCCATTTCCTTCCATCTTGTCTGCTGTTGAATGAGTGAGTGTGTGGGTGAGAGAGAGAGAGAGAATCAAAGTTTGGACATCATAGTGTGAACACCTCAAGAGTTTGCAGTCTGATTGTCCTTAAGCCATCTGTGTGACTCAGGACAAGTCATATCAACCCCTCTGCCCCCCATCCCGAGCTTCTGGCTTAGAAACAAGAGGGTCCACCAGTTCCCTGAGGTCCCCTGTTTGACTCAGTTCATCGAATCTGGCAGCACTATTGATCCTGACCTAGAGTAAGATGCCCATTTCTTGCCCGCACTCCCCATCCATCGTGTCATTAAAGACAGCCTCCTCTGCCACTGCCAGGCAGAGCTGCAATGGTTCTGCTCTGCGCTCGAGGCGAACTGCACAGAAAGGATGCATTGTGGTAGTTACATTTCACTGAAGTACCTGCTGCAAGGAAGGCTGAGATTTAAAGATACTTCAAGCCAGCATTAGCCACAGAGGAACAGGCCTATTACCCAGCCTCTGTTCTGGCCGCCATAGATAACACTGTGTCAGTGGTCCTGTTATAAACCTGTTTCCAGGGGTTTACAACTGGCCTGTAAAAATGCATCCCACGTTGAATCGGAGCCCATAAAGGCCTGACCCGGGAATCTCGTTTTGCATATTTTTATATAATCATCTATACCCATAGTTAGAGTCGTAATGGATGTATACGCTGCCTCACACAGGGGCAGAGGCTCGCAACTTCGCAATAAACACGGACAAATATTTGGGTCATTTTTATGGGAGCACAAAACCAGTGTGGCTCTGCAGCTTCCTGAGTGTGGAGGTTATGTTTCAGATGGTCTCCGGCATCAGGTGGAAAATGGTGGTGCTTTCTTTTTTTTTTTTTTTTTGGTATTGGAATAATGGTCCCAGTAATGTGAAGTTCCCCTCCATTCTGTAAGGAGTAGGATGTATTTTCCAAAGATGGCTGTTTCAGTATCTTGCATGAACATGCCCTTCTAGAGCCCTGCTCCCTATCAATAGAGGGAGTCTAATGTGTGTATGTGTGTGTGCGTGTGCGTGTGTTTCAACCTGCACGGTCTAGTGCTCATTCATTAAGAATAAACTGCAGACAAGCAGCTGCATGACCTCTGAAGCTAGGTCGTGGAAGGTGATGCAACTTCCGACCTTCAAATTACCTGCTCTTGAACTCTTGAGCCTTAGTGTGCAATCCAGCCAACCTGAGGCATAACGTAAAAATGTCCTTTGAGAAAAGGACGTAAGGCTATGTGAAGAGGCAGTTATACCTGGCCAGTCCAGCCACTGTCACCTGCTACACAAACCTCTGCCCTGGTGAAACGGTTGCTGGATTCTAGGTCCACCAGAGCTCTGAGACACTGTAGAGTGTTGATGTTTTCGGTGCCTCTGAGTACGGGGTGCCATTTGTTATGGAGCAATAGCAGTTATGGAAAAGCAGAATCATAGCTACCGAGGCACGTGATTCCAGGAGATCCAGAAGACAAGCAGATAGGTTGCTCTGGGCTCTTGCCTGCTCTTCTGCTAGGTGAGTATGAGGAAGAGCGATGAGGGATGGAACCAGAAATTGGACCTTTATGTCCCAGCCTGCTCAAGCTCAAGGCTGGTGATGAAACTTGGCTAAGTACCTTGATCTTTCTGAACCTTCACTGCATCACAAAGGTCTCAGCAGAACAGGAAGCAGAAAGAAATGGGGATGACAGGATAGTAGAATCTAAAGCCCTCTCCACTGAGCCACTTGGTTCAGCTAAACCCTGTTTCCTAAATGTTGCATAATCTCCTAAACTATTGGCCCCATCTAAGGGCCAAATGGTCAAATACATAAACTTATTAAGGTCCTTTCATATTTCACAGACCACTCCAAGAAGACAGTAGCCTGCACCTGTGGTAGGTTGAATGAGAATGGCTCCCATAGGCTCACAGGAAGTGGTGTTATTTTGAAGGTTAAGAGGTGTGGCCTTGTTGGAGGAAGTGTGTCACTGGGAGTGGGCCTTGAGGTCTCAGTGACTCACTTTCTCTTCTTGCTGTTTCCTGGTCAATTCAGATGTAGAACTCTCAGTTCCTTCTCCAGCACTTTATCTATGTGCTGCTATGCTTTCTGCCATGACAATAATGAACTAAAGAACCTGTAAGCCATTCTCAAAGAAATGTTTTCCTTTATAGGAGTTTCTGTGGTCATGGTGTCTCTTTACAGCCATAGAAACCCTAAGACAGAAGTTGGTACCATGGATTGGGTATTGCTGGGATGGGCCTGACCATGCTTGTGTTTGGAGGAATGTGGACTTTGGGATTTTGGTTTTTGTTTTTTGAGACAGGGTTTCTCTGTGTAGCTTTGGCTCTCTTGGACTTGCTTTGTAGACTAGGCTGACCTCGAATTCACAGTGACCCACCTGCCTCTGCCTCCCTGAGTGTTGAGATTAAAAGTATGTGCCACCACACCTGTCTTGAGTTTGGAATTTGGGGTTAGGAAAACAGTTGAATGATTTCAGTGAGGCTTAATGGGCCATACTAACAGGAGAATGGAAGGCAGTGATACTGAGGGTTCAAGAGGTTTCAGAGAAGAAGAATATTATCATGTGGCCTAGCGACCATTCTTGTAATAGTTTGGTGAAGAATGTGGCTGCTCTCTGCCCTTGTCCAAAATATCTGAAGAGTCATGGATTAACAGCTTTGGCAGAGGAGATTTTCAGACAGTCTAGTACTACGTTTCTTGTTTATGTTTCTTGCAACCCTTATGCAGATCTATAATGAAAAGAAGAACATATTTGAATGAGGTGACCATGTTCCAGCCCTAGCAAGATGCAGAACTTGGCAGCTCCAGCCATGTGGTTCTGGCTTTAGAATCAAGGATACAAGAGAGGTGTTATGGAATCTTCCTCTGCAAGTAAAGAAAGCCACTGAGGCCAGGCATATGTCAGGGGTGTCCCCGAATAAAGGCCATTGTGTAAAGCTGTGATGGTGAAGCCTGGATGCCTTGGAGACCCCAAGAGGTTGGAGATGTCAGATACTTCATATGCGTCAGTGTATTCATCAGTATCACCTCCCTTTCGGAAGATGGTAAGGTATATCCTTTGCCAGTGTGTGCTGGAAGTATATGATCTGCTTTTTAGTTTTGATTTTACAGAGAATTATAGTTAAGAGATTGCCACAAGTGCCACAGTCTTTGAACTGTGAACTTTTAAACAGTGTTGGGACTGTGATAGACTATGGGGACTTTTGAAGTGGTGATAAATGCATTTTGCATTATGATATGGCTACAAGCCTATGGGCACCAGGGAGTGGAATGTGGTGGTTTGGATGGAAATGCTCCTCTCATAGGCTCATAGGGAGTGATATTATTTGAAAGGATTAGGACATGTGGCCTTGTCGGAGGAAGTGTGTCACTGGGAGTGGGCTTTCAGAAGCTCAAGCCAGGCCTAATAGCTCTCTTTCTTTTCCTGCTTTTGGCAGATAAAGATGTAGACCTCTCTGCTCCTTCTCTGCACAGCACCATGTCTGCTTGTCCACTGCCATGCTTCCTGCCATGAAGATAATGGACTAAGCCTCTGAACCTGTCAGCCAGCCCCAATTAAATGTTTTTCTTTATAAGAGTTGCTATGACAGGGCTGGAGAGATGGCTCAGAATTTAACAGCATTGCCTGCTCTTCCAGAGGTCCTGAGTTCAACTCCCAGCAACCACATGGTGGCTCACAACCATCTGTAATGAGATCTGATACCCTCTTCTGTCATGAAGATATACATGCAAATAGAGCACTCATATGCATACATACATAAGTAAATAAATAAATCTTAAAAAAAAAAGAAAACAAAAAAGAATTGCGGCAATCTGGGCATGGTGGTGCATTCCTCTGATCCCAGCACTCAGGATGCAAAGGCAAATGGATATCTGAGTTCAAGGACAACCTGGTCTCCATAGCAAGTACCAAGACAGCCAGAACTACACAGAGAAACCCTGTCTCAAAAAACAGACAACAACAACAACAAAAACAAAACAAGACTTGCGGTGGCCATAGTGTCTCTTCACAGCAATAGAAACCTTGACAAAGAATGCACCTGAATTAAGAGAATGAGACAACAGCAGGGTGACACTTTCAATGGAAGCTACTGAACTTACTTGGAGGTGCTGCTTTGGTAAACAGCCACATAAAGGCCCTCTTAAATGATTCTAGGCTGAAAGCTCAGCAGTAGAAACAGTTGCTGAGAGAAAGTGTTCTAGACAGAGGGCACAGCAAGTACCAAGGAAGAGATTTGGACGTGTCTTGACCACATTGGCCGTCAGTACCAGCCTGAGCTGCAAAGGGAAAAGTCCTTGCCGGGGAGGTCAACTGTGAGGATGCATGGCTTTTGAAGGGCCTGCAGACAGAGGCACGTGTGTAGCCCTGGAGAGAGATAGAGAAAGCAAGACTGTAGAGGAGATGGAGTCAGATCAAACAGACAGCCTTCTGAAGCTTGATGAGGAGGTTGGCCTTAACCCTGAGGGCAGTAGGATCCTGCTGACCTAGTCAAATTTCTGCTTTAACTGTTTTTCGGATGGTGATTACAGCAGGCAAGCCTGGATGCAGAAAGACAAGCTGGAAGTGTGACAGTAATCATGGAAGAGACAATGTTGACATAGAGGGATGAGAGCCATGGGAACAGAGAAATCCCCGTGGTTTGCTAATGCCAAAGATGATGCGTGGCAAGGCTGAGAGACCATGGGAGTGGGCAGGGGGTAGGAGTCCAGAACTGTAAGCTACTCTCGCCTTCACATCTTGAATACCAAGATGGAGAAAGGGATTCTAGGGTCAACTTGATGCCACCTTTTCTGGTCCCTTGGTTGCAGCAAGGCCTTGTATTGAAGCAGGTATCAAAGACCTAGAGTTTTTAACACCTGTTTGTTGTACAGGAATTTAGAGTTAATTCAACCTGGCCTTTAATGTTTTCCAGTCATGAAACCTAATTATTTTCCAAGCAGTGATCTGGTCAGAGTTTTCAAAAGACTCTACAGTCCCCAGTGTTTTCCACTCAGCTAAGTCCCCAGAGAAGCAAAGAGGCATGGTATTTGTGGAAATCTCATGAGAGTCCTGCTTCGTGGGCATCACCTTCGAAAGTGGCGCTTGCTTCCTCTTTCCAGCCTCCGTCTCCTTCCTTGTGGTCTCATCCCTCTGTTTGTAATGATTTTTTTTTTAATTTAACTGGGGTGGGGGTGATGCTTAGGCACATATCACAAAGAAAGCAGATCCGCAGATAAATGATATATGTGGTATCATTTGATACATATTGGCTTCAGCAACTTGATTTTGTTTCATTTTTGTTTGTTTTTGTTTTTGTTTTGTTTTGTTTTCAAGTCAGGGAAACAAATCATGAGCAAAGCAAAGTTGCAGTTCTGAGACCAACCCTCAGGCTGAGCATTGTGTCAGTGGTGCCTTGAGTGAGGTCTGGATGGCTGGGGCAGGCGGAAGTGGTGCTATTTAATGTGTCCAGTACATGTCCTCCTGCAGAGCTCTTGTCGTTTTCCATGTATAGTCAGCAAAACTAGACACAACAGCAGGCCAGACTTTACTTTTAGCCTTTGTAGTTGAGATCCTGGGATCTGTCTGGTTCAGTGCTCTATAGGGAGAGAACTCACTGCAAACTCCAGCTTCACTGCCTACTCCGCAACACTTGAGTGAAAATGTCCTCTGTAGGCTCACAGGGAGTGGCACTATGAGGAGGTGTGGCCTCCTTAGAGGAAGTGTGTCACTGGGGGTTTGGCTTGGAGGTTTCAGAAACTCAAGCCAAACCCAGTGGCTCACTCTTCCATCCTGCTGCCTTCAGATCTGGATGTAGAACTCCCGGCATCTCTCCAACACCGTGTCTGCCTACATGCCCCATATTCCCCACCATGATGATAAGGGCCTAACCTTAAGCCAGCCCCAATTAGGAGAGTTGCTGTGGTCATGGCATCTCTTTATAGCAGTGAAACCCTGGCTAAGACAAACATCATGTGGTATCTTGCCAAGTTTTAAGTGACATCTTTGTAAGCCTTAGTGTCCTCATCTGTTAAGTGGGGATGATAGGGCACCAACATCACAAGATAGTAGGCAGTGTTCAGTAATTAAGAATGCAGGTTCCGGGGCAGACTGGGGGAGCCTTGCTTAATTCTGCTGTTTGCTAACTGTGTGGCTTGAACAAGGATGACTGACCTAGGCTTATGTATTTGAACACTTGGGCTCCAGATGGTAGTGCTATATGGGAAGGTTAGAAGGTGTGGTCCTTCTGTAGGACTGGGGACTGGTTTGGGGAGCTTAAGACCTTCCAATGGCTTAAGGCCATTTCCCCAATTAATTTCCTGTTTTCACTTTAAGATGTGAGCTCCTAGCTTCTTATTCTAGCCATGTCTTTGTCCCAGCCTTTATGGACACTAGCCCTCTAGAATTGTTAAGTCAAAACTAACTCACCTATAAGTTGCCTCAGTCATGGTATTTTATTACTGCAAGAAAAAAGTAGCTAATACACTGATCCTGTGGTCTTCTAGGAGCTGCTTTGCTCTCTGAACCTCAGCATTTTCATCTATAAAATGGGTGCAAATGTGAGGCCTGCCACAGTGGTTTGTCAGGATTGTAGGAACATTTATAACTCATCTCCAGGAAG
Organism: Psammomys obesus; assembly: GCF_907164565.1. Taxonomy (NCBI): domain Eukaryota; kingdom Metazoa; phylum Chordata; class Mammalia; order Rodentia; family Muridae; genus Psammomys; species Psammomys obesus. Next base: position 16,408,471 of record NW_026592548.1, read on the forward strand.
AGGTTCTGCCCAGAGGTGGATTCCCAGGGAAGTGTATAAAAAGTACCGTTTCGGTTTTGGTATTTGCTGAAGAAGTAAAGAGGACTGTGGAAGACAAACCAGAATGTTCTACACAGCCAGTGGCTAGCTTAGGCTCAATAGCTGATATGTGGATTCTGACTCCTGCCTTCCTGTCTCCTTCCCTGGCCTCCCTAAGGGCAGGACTGGGGGGGTCTATGTCATGGTGGACGTGAAACTTTCTGGTCTCAGATTGGTATTGTTTTATTTTTGAAGTGGAGGCTGGTTCTGCGTGGAAAGCTGGTGAGGGGAGCTGTGATTTTCCTTATTTACTAACATTTGCTAGGATTAATGTCTAGGACACCCAAAATATGTTATGAGTCAGTCAGAGGATAACGAGATCGCAGCACTGTACAGATTACTCACTAATTTGACATTTGGGGAATTTTTGCAAAATGTTAGGGAACATTTGACAAAGATGCAAATTGCTGTATCCATGAAGTACATCTGACTCTGAGGGTTGGTGGCTCTGTCTCCTGATATGGCTTCTTCGTTCCCAGTAGCAGCTGGTGCATCCTGCCCATGGCTGGCTTTCCTTGCCATGCTGAAGGAGAGGGTTGGAGCTTTGCTCTGAAAATACAATGAGGACCTACTGAACGCCTCATGTGGGCCAGGCGCCTCATTGTCTTCTGTCTCCTTTAGGCTTCATTGTCACCCCACAGGTTGTGTCAGTTGCAGAGGGGAGGCAGAGGTTCAGGGAGAGTAGGTCGTCTGTGGGAGGCTGCCAAACTCTGAAAGAATTTGAATGTGGGCTTAAGTCAGCAAAGTGTGGGTTTAAACTCAGCACACAGACTCCTATGACACCCCAATGTCAGGTTCCCTTGGGCTTTTCACACAATGGGAAGGGCTTGAAGAGGAGTTGGAAGTTCATTAGCAAGTCCTTAGTTTTAAAACAACTCATTGTCACAAACACTTATTCTATGCATGTGTGTGTGTGTGTGTGTGTGTGTGTGTGTGTGTGTGTAGGTGCTGGTGACGGGTGTTGCATCTCCTAACGTTGGAGTTTCAGCTGGTTGTGAGCCACCTGAATGAGTACAGAGACCCAAACTTTGCTCCTCTGCAGGAGCAGCAAGCCTTATCAACCACTGAACCATCTCCCCAGCTCCTACATTTATTATTTTTAAGTAGTATTAAAAAAAAACCCTAGAAATATGTAAGGATATATCACTAATATCTGGAGGAGAAAAAAACAGAATGAATGTTTTCTACCTTTTTGATCACAGAAATGCTGTCTTTATTATTAAAAGTTTTATGGACCCTTCCATAGAATCATAGTTGGTTTTTTTAGTGTCCAGTAACTGCATAAAAGGCACAACAACAAAATGCTCTTGCATTAATTTTTATTTTCTTTATTCCAACAGCATCTATAAGATGTGAGGAAAAAAGCATAATAGAGTTTGTGGCCCATTATTTACCCTCTTTCCCAGCAGCACTTGGCACTTGTGTAGATTAGGCAACTCTTCTGGCGCGGATGGGGTGGGCTGAGAGTGGGTGGGCACAGCTCCAGGGTGGGAGTCAGCTGGGAGGCCTTGCGTCTCTTCCCCTTGCTTGTTCTGAGGAGTTCTAAGTTCCCCGGATGTTCACAGTTGCAGCTCCAGTTCCATGCATCTCAGACGCCGAGAGATGGAAGGCTGTATTTATTTCTCTGGGACCTAATTACTTTAATAATGGTTTGAGTAAAATTGCACCCAGCTAAAGCCTCACTGTCTACTGTGCAAAGGTTCTCCAGGATGTCATCCTCAGAAGCATAGGACAGGCTGGGCTGTGGAGGCAGCATCTGTGTGCTCATCAGAGACCTTGGTTCTTAGTCTGTCTCTTTCTAATTAGAGGGGGAGGGACCTCAGTGTGCCGAGTGCTCTAAGTTCAACTGTGTAAAATGGGGAGGTTGAACAGGCTGAGCTTTGAAGTCCATTCCAGGCTTTGAATTGCACCAGCCCCCAGGAATGACCCTGAGTTGATCAAGTGGCCTTGCTAGGTACAAAGAGCCCAAGGAACTCAGCCTATCTGCATGGACCAGCTCTGAAGTGCTGTGCTGAGAGGGGAGGAGGCTTTGTGTGTGTGTGTGTGTATGTGTGTGTGTGCGCGCGCGCGCGCGTATGTGTGTCCCCTATTATTAACCTTTTTCTAAGCTCTGTTTTCCAAGCCTAGGTCGGCTCATCAGAGTTGAACATGGACTGTTTGGATTTTTGCCCGAGCTGTTCTCCAAGCCTGATAGCACACTCATTACTCCCTACCCATGGTTTCTGCTAAATGACCTCGTTAGTGCTCTAATTACATGTTGCTCTTCAGAAAGCTGGGGGGGGGGGCGATGAGTTAAGGAAGGCTGAGGGCTGAGATGGAGGACATTGTAAACACCCGAGAGGCGCCTACCTTTCTCTGGCCTGATCGCCTCATTGGGAGGGAGGCTTTGTGCTTTTTCTTTCCTCCCCTTCCTTTTTTCTGTATCCTGGAAAAGGTGATGATAATAGCATATGCCAAACGTACTGGTAGAGGTTGGTAATAGCCAGAGGGTGATATTTTTACAAACAGCTAGAGAATGAAATAAAACAATAACAAAAACAATCTGAGGTCAAAGAAACAAACAAAAAAAACCAGACTTTTCAACCACCTACCTGCTCTTGTGCAGCCCCATGAGGTAGTTGGCATTAGATTTCCTGATCAGCTGGCTTCAGAGAGGCTTAACTATTTTCCAAGACCACAAAGCCAGTGTGGGACAGAGTGAACTTACCTGTTTGAATCCAAGTCTCAATATTCTATGTCATTCATTCATTCATTCATTCACTCAACAATTGTACTCTGGGCTCTGTGACAAAGTGTGATTGTATAACTCCAGGAGTTCTAGACTACTATTTTTAAACTTAATTCTGTGAGTTCCTCTGATGAATTCATTGCTGTCTTCCTCCATTACATTTTTCTCCATCTGTTCAAAACAGAACTGCTATACTTCTGTCTTAGGGATCAGATCATGGATCTGAGATTCAGGAACCTGGGAGGCATAGTTAATGTTTATACTGAACAGTCTTATTATTTTTCAGTTAAGGAAGTTGGGGTTCAATGACTCGCTGGTGTGGTAAACCAGAGCTGCGCTTTCCACTAGAAATGCCAAGACTGGAGCGGAATTTCCATGCACTGTTGAGAAAGGATATTCTTGTGTGATAACAAGCATCAAGACTTTCAGAGCCTTGTGGCGCCTTCTACCTTTGGCATGCACCTGATGAGAGGTTCAACGTCCACCTCGCTTACACAGCCTGATTGGCAAGAGACTTTGACTTTGGTCAAGACTTTTGGTCTGTTAACTATAAAACCATGGATGTGTGTGTGGGAGTGGTAACGTTTTTGTTTTATTACATTTATTATTCATTTATTTTTCTCCTCCTTCTTCTCTGTCTTTCTTTCTCTCTCTCTGTCCCTTCGCAGTCCAATAAGCCATAGGATGTATGTGGAGGTCAGAGGACAACCCGCGCTGGTTGTTTCTCTTCCACCAATCACCAGGTGGGGTCTGGGATTCAAACAGGTTGTTAGGCTTGGTGGTAACTGCCCTTAACGCTGGTCTATCTTAACAGCCTTAGTGCTAACTTTAGTGAAGAAAGAGGCCATCTTTCAAACTGAGTGTCTTAGGCTGGCACAATTTTCTTAGAGGCTTCCTTTTGGATATTAATGTAAGCTAAAAGAGTCAAACCTTTAAGTTTCCCCAGAAGAATTCACTCTGCTACATTTTCCTAAAAGCGGCAGATGCAGCATACTGAGGGAGAAAGAGATGTCCACATCCCAGGCGAAATAAGCGACATTGTAGCAATACTAACTGGGTGCGACTTTAACCATGTGAAGAGCTGTCTTAAAGCAGGGGTCTTACTAATTAGTATTTCAGTGTAGAAACTGGAATTTTGCAAGCCAAACATCTTAAAAAGTGAACATTGTCTGTTTGACAGACTATCAAGACACATGTGCAACCTTAATATATTAGTTTACTCTTTAGCAATCAAATTGTTATTATAACTTCAAGAAAAGTGGAAAAAATAGACTTTTTACAATCTAATCAGCCAAAAAAAGAAACACACACACACACACACACACACACACACACACACACACACAACTTTGAGCTATTGCCTGAATCTACAGTATGTTTGCTGAATTGGGGATGGGAAACAGCAGGAAACCATTACTGCATGTGATCATGGTTTTAATGATTGTACTGGAACACAATAAACGCATAAAAGTATGCCACAAAATAAATTGTAAGTCCCATGGCAAAGCAGCTCCTTATTCAACTTTTGTCAGTTTGGGAGAAGTGCTCCCTTCTTCTGCAAATAAGTCATTAAGCTGCACATTTTGCCACCAAATAACTTTTGGAAGAACGATTCAGACCTCCTAAAGTAATTCACTTGCAGTCTTCGTCTATTTTTAATAACTCAAAACATACACAGGAGGTGCACACGTCCTTCTAGACTTTTTGAACGACTGGACAAGGCAGCGTTAAAAATTCAACAGCACTAATTACTGGCTGAGCAGTATAAACCCTCAGAACGAATGTCAGCCTGGAAGATAAGCTCTTATCTTAATCTAATGACTCCACAGACTTAATTTGTCAGGCCAGCCGAGTTGATGAAAAACAGGTTTCTATTCTCCGGCGTGAGCAGTACCATCTTTCCAAATCTTTGAAGTCGGGTAGTAATACCATCAGTGTCATCCCGTAAAAATCTTGTGACCAAGCCAATTTAATTCCTATTGTCCTGTTACACTAATTAAAGTTGTTCCACTCTTGTTGGACAAATATCTCAAAGTGAAGCCAGAGTATTTTTAGATTTGCTGTATTTTGAACTAATCACCCACAGCTCCCTCCATGTTTCATGCCTTTTTTTTTTTTAACTTCCCTCTTTCTTTTTCTTTCTCTCACTCCCATAGTGCTGGGACATCAGGGACCATCTATCTTCATATGGGAAAGCCAAAGTTTCCAGAGGAATTCATTAATTCAGAGGAACCCATTTATTCAGAGACAACGCAGCAGGGTGTTCAGCAGCATAGACTCAGGCACGAAGGCTGGGGAGAGTTTTTGCTCTGTCATTTACAAGCTGTGTGACCTTGGGTCAGTGTTTAAGACCTTCTTAGCCTCACTTTAATCATTTGTGAACTGGAAGAGTATCATGGACATTCTGAGGGTTAAATGAGATAACGCACGCTAAGTACTTAAGAGTGGCTGAGTCTTCTGCCCAATAGAGTTGAACTTCCATTTGTTCTCCAACTCATCCATCCATCTTAGCAAATACATACAGAGACCTAACAAGTCTAAAACACATTCTGGATGCTGAAGGGCACAAAAAGAAACACAAGGCAGGGCCATCTGCCTGTGATGGACTTTGCATAAGCTCTCTGCACAGGAAGACCACACTTAACATAATCAGTTGATGTCACTACACCCAGGAATGAATTTCTACAGAGTTACCATGGCTTTCCACCAAAACTCCACTGTGAACCCTGTTGCTTCATTTCCAGTAAAATGGAAATGCGAGCTTCCATCTCAGAGATCTAGTGTGCTGAGGACATGAGGTAATGCTTGGTGGGCAGCCAAATGTTGGTGGCTTCTCAGTTTCTTGTCTCTTATCCCTGCAGCTCACAGTCACACTCAGGGGACTAAAACATCTAGTAATTTTTTGTCTCATTTCTTTGTCATCTCCATGGAGCATCCTTCCCTACAGCCCATGCTGGGGATACCTACTCCTAAGTACTTTCAAGGTACCATATTGGTTTTGGTTTATTGAATGTCACTTGAAAAGACTTGATAGTCTTTGTTGTCCCTTTGATTTCTCATCCTGATGGAATGTGATGACATAATTTCTCCCATCCTCCTTGAAATTCATGCCTGTACTTAAAAAAAAAAAAGTGCACTGAAAGCCTGCTATGCATTAGGAATCCCACTAGGTACAGAAACACCAAGAGATGGAGGATGTAGTGTCTACTTTTTAGGGACTTGTCCTGTGGTGGTGAATGCTGTAGCAGAGCTTCCCAGAATGCACTGAGTGCAGAATGAGATGGGAAAGCAGAGGTTCTGCTTGTGACACTGGGAACTCTTGAGGGATTTCTGGAGAGTACTCTCAGGTTTAACTGACTAAATAGATCAGGGAAAGATGCAGTGTAAAGGAAATCCTAGGCCTGGGAGTCACTGTGTGTGGATAGATGGAAGAAAAACAGTTCAGGGAAGAGAGAAGGCCTGGAGTGGTTGAGTGTTGGGACATAGAGATGAGCAAACATAGGATGGAGTGGCTGAGAGCTGGGACATGGAGATGAGACTACAAGAATGGACTGGCTGAGAGGTAGGAAGGTAGATCTGTTGTTGTTCCATTAGTTCAAATGTCTTTTGTTGTTCTTGTTGTTGCTGTTTTTCAAGGCAGGGTTTCTCTGTGTAACCTTGGCTGTCCTGGACTTGCTTTGTAGACCAGGCTGGTCTCGAAGTTACAAAGGCCTGCCTGACTCCGCTGGGATTACAAGCATGCACCACCATGCCTGGCTCAAATGTGTCTTATAACCTATTAAATCTATTCATTTCATGAATAGGTTAAAGTTTTGTTTTCTTATTTCTTAATCTTACTTTATAATGTTTATTCTTTTATAACTTTGAGGGTTAAAAATATTAATTTAGTGTTTTGTATTAATGTGGCTTAAATATCTTACTTTAGGTCTGATTTTAGATTTTAATTTGTTAACATTTTCTCCTTGATATGGATCTTTGAAATACATATTGTCATGTTGTTTGTGGCCTCAACCTTTCATTTTCTTGTATCTTGAAGTCTTCCTTACATGAATGGCTTTATAACCGCCTCACCCCAAACTGTATAGTCTCTTTCTGACCAAGGCATGTAGTTCTGGTTTGGGTGGACATGCTCTACAGAAATGATGCAATTCCAGGCCTTTTATCAAACGAGGGGCTGACCATGGGAACTTACTGCTTGTACCCTGTGGATATGTGACTTCATTTTGCTTTCACTCTTGGATGGGTAGAGGTATAGTTCAGTACCCTTTCATGGCCGTGGAACACTGACCTCACTTCTAACTTTATATGGGGGGCTCTGTGTTAGCTACTTAGCTATAGTTTTCACTAATGTTCCAGTTTTTCCTCCCATCATTCTCACTCTTTCTTACTATATCTTTTTAAGGAGACTTTCTTTGTTTTGTGGTTATTGTATGTTGATAGAAATACATTCTTGTTTTTCCATGCCTATAATATTTTAAAATTATCTTTTTAATTCCACTAATAGTGTATAAAGGAACTTAATGTCTTTTAAAAAATAATAGTTTGTCCATTAAGATTTATATTTACAATACTTAAAACTTACTTTTTACTTCCTTACTTAAAATATCTTAACATTTTAATGTTTATATTTTATTCTACAATATAGCCATTTTATTAGCAAAGTTTTATTTTTGCAAAAGCAATACATGTATATTATTTTAAAAGTAATGTAGCACTAAAAAGCTTATAATAAACCAGAGTAATTTCTTCCTCATCCTTAATCCTCTGTTCAAGAGACAAGTACTTGTATTTCTTTTAGTTCTTTTATTGCTGTTAGCCTCAGATCTCAAACAATAATTGACACTGCTTAGTATGTGAGAGTCATCAATATAATGACTTTTTAATTTTTATTTTATTTATTTATTTATTTATTTTAAACAGCATTTCTCTATGTAGTGTTGGCTATCCTGGACTCGCTTTGTAGACCAGGCTGGGCTCAAACTCAGTAATGATATTTTAAATTATGTGTGCATGTACACATGTGAGTGCAGGTTTCTCAGCGTCCAGGAGAGGGCATTAGAGCCTATGGAGCTAGAGTTATGAGTTGCCTGAGAGGGGAGCTAGAAACACAACTTTGAAAGTAAAAGTATTATTCTCTGTGAGAATAATAGATGCTCTTACTGCTGAGCTCTCTTTCTATCCAGCCCCTGAATGATATTTGTTAATGGATACATCTGGAGATTATTGTATCATATAGTCATGGACAGCTTAATACTTTAATTGGCACATATTGCATATACAACAGTGATCTCATGAGAGCATAATGATCTGAAGAATTCCTATCACCATGCGTTACTCACGTGTCTGTGGGGATAGTAATGTAACCTGTTGGCTGGTCATGTAAAGACGTAGCACATACAGTGATGTCCACTCTATAATTTTGTGCATGAAAATAAAAGATTGATGTTTTAGAGGGAACTGCTCGCACTTATTAAAAAGCAAAGTCATGGTAGAGCCGTATACCATGATGCTGTTATGCTAACAGCAGCCCTGGACATCCTGTGTTTAGCTTGTCTCTTGATGCTTGATGAGCCCATGTTGAGAGACTGACTTTTACCATCTAGACTTGTGTAAATACACCTGTGCTGCTGGCATGAAGAAATTGCCCAATGATGTATGACTACAAACGTATCCTACCACTAAGTGGTGTGTGACTCAATTCTTGCCATAATCCATGAAACCCAGCTCCTCCTTAACCTCTATTTTCTCCTGCCACACATGTTTGACTAAAGAAGTGATAGTTGCTTTGTTGTGCAACAATAAGTAACTGTGTTTCCTTCCTTCCATGCCCCATATTCCTTTTGTAGCTAACATTTGCCTCTTTCATGCTTCCATTTCTATAGACTTATGATTTCTGATCATGAATGCATATGGAAAAGCTCTGATTTTCTATAAATGCCCTAGATCTTTCTTGTGTAGGATAGACTTTGTCTTAGTTTGCTATCTGTCCGTATAGGATGGTACCTGTGAAAATCAACCCAAGGGAAAAAGGTTTTATTTTGTTTCATGTATTCGGAAGATCAGTCCATAACTGGCTAAGCCCACTGCGAAGGGCATGGGGCGAGAACATCATAGTGATGGAAGCATGTGGAGAAGATCGCTCACCTCATGGTAGCCAGGAAGCAAAAGGAGATAATGTGTGGAATGGGCTCAGGACAAGCTATATCCTCAGGTAGGTCTCAACCACCAATCTTCTATTACCTTTTATGAATCAATGAATGGACCAACCCCTTGACGAAGTCAGATTCCTCATTCAGTCACCTCCTCAAAGCCTTTGAACCCTGGGGACCAAGCCTTCAAGATACAAAACTTAGAGGCCCTTCCAGATGCTGGTGTAACTGACCTCCTTTTCGGAGACTGCTGCTTTTGCCTCCCTGCCTCCCCACTTTGAAAGCATGCCCCGCCCTTTTTGAATGCAAACCCACTTTATTTTCTTGATTTATTTCTTGTTTGGTTGAAGCGTACTTTTTAATAACTCTCTAAAACATTATAATGTTTCAGTTTTAAAAATTCTCTCCAACTTATCTCCCCAGGATGATAAGTGGGAAATAGTTCTGATGACATTCTTCTGCCCTGAGAACATCTGGGCTCCCCATCAATGAGTCTGATGCCAGTTGGATTGGTTGCTTTGCACTCTATCCCAGTACTTTGGGGTGATGTTTTTAAGGGGAGCGGAACTTGGTAACACTGGTGTTGATGACCCTGTCATTGTTTTACATTCTGAGTTCAGATTTCATGTCAGTTGTGTATAACCATTTCTGTCACTGTTGTTTTCAGTTCTTTTAGCTCTTTCAGACTGTTTTCTATGGCCAAGCATGTGTTTTAATTTGGAGAACATGCTGTTGTGCTTGAAAAGGAGATATTGGATGCAGGAGTCTATAAATGTCAGCAACTATCAATTAGGATAGTTTAACGGTGTTACACAAGTCCTCCACGTATTAAGTGACTTAAAAACCTAGCTCTCTGAATTGGTAAATTTCCTTCTGTGACTGTGAATTGTATGTTACTCCGTTTAATTCTATCTGCTTTTTTTTTTAAATGTCTTTTGAGATTGTGTTATTGAGCACATCGTCATGTCTTCCTGATAAACTCATTCTGTAAGAACAAGTATGTGCTCCTCTCTGCTAGGCCTCTTTGCCTCACAGTCTATTTTATCTGCCACTAATGGTGACACTGAAGCTGCTGGCTGTGTGCTGACCTCTTGCATTATCCATCTTTCCACCAACAATTTACTTCCAGTCTCTGCCCACCATCATGTCTGAAATATATCTCCTATCATCACGGTCTTGTAAATTCTTGCACTTGGAAATATATTCTGGGGCAGGAGATGTGACTGAGCAGTTAAGACCACAGGCTGCTCTTGTTGAGGGCCCAGATTCAGTTCCCAGCACCCACATGGTAACACACAACCACCTGTCACTCCAGTTTCAGGGGATGTGAGGTCCTCTTCTGGCCTTTGGAGGCACCAAGCACCCAGATGGTGGACAGACAATAGGTGGAACAACCGTCCACATAAAATAAAAATAAAGTTTTTAAAAATGCATATGTTGTGTGTGTATGTCTCTCTGTGTGTGAAATTTTCATGTGAAGTTCAGAGGGCAATCTTGGGAGTCATTTCTCCTTCCACTCTGAGACAGGGTCTCTTTGTTGCTTGCGACTGTCTGCACAGGCTAGCTGTGAGCTGCCCATGAGCTTCTGGAGATTCTCCTGTCTCTGCCCGTCATTTCGTGACTGAGGCTCTGAGATCGCAGATGTGCACCGCTGTGCTCAGCTTTATGTGGATTCTTAGGGCTAAAGTCAGATCATCAGGGTTCTGTGATAACTGCATTACCTAACTGGCTATCTCCTCAACCTGACTTCTATATTTTTATTCGGCCATTTTGTCCATTAACATCTGGAGTATTGTTATTGGTGATATCCCTGGATTTAGCTTGTTCCCTTTGGATTTTATCTCTCATTCTCCTTTCCTTTCTTCTTTCGATTACCTCTTGGTTTCTAAGTGATACTACTTTACATTATTTTAATCTGTGCTCCTAAACTCATTCCTTCAGTACTGGTCGGGTCCAATCAAGAAACAGCAAACAACCAGTTATGGAATGAAGCATTTAATATAAATGTATATTGCAAGGATACAAAAGAGATTCTGAGACGTGATGAAAGGAGGAGGGATCTATCACCTTCAGAGCTATGAGAACAAAGCGAGGAGATTATAATTATTAAAATTCAAAATGCAAAAGTAGAGGCCCATGGAGGTGGAAGTCTCTGGGTAGGTGGGCTGGCCTCAGGCTCTCTGAGGAAGAAAAGAAGAGGAAGTAAGTTCTAGCTGGCATCTCTGGCACCTAAGGAGGGGAGGCTGGGTGCAGTAGGCGCTCAAAGCGCAACAACTGAACACGGAATTCAGTTCCTTCTATTACAAGAACCCACTACTGGGCGCTGTGGGTGAAGAGGTATTGCTGGGGTGACTGGCAGTGTTCAGACCAGAAGCCCACACAGAGGTAGCAGAGAGGAAGAACAAGTCCTGGCTCTGCCTCCAGCTCTCTTGTGCTCCTTTTGACAGAAGCTTACAGGAAACAGGCTGGTAGGGTTCGCAGAGCTCCAGCCCTGAATTTCAAAAATCTCATAGACGCTCAAAGAGCAGGTCTAAAGCTGGGAATAATATCTTTGTAACAGTTTGTTTTGCTGTGATGTGGACAGGTCTCTTCTCTCCCCTCCCTTTTCCCCTCTCTTCTCTTACCGTCTCTTCTCTCCCTTCTCCTCATAAGATTACCTCTGTTACTCTATTTAAAAGGACCTATAATTAAGCCTTAAATTGTTTCAGTCTTAGTCTTTTTAAATGGTTAAGATTCTCTCTCTCTTTTTTTCTGTTTTGTTTCTGAATTGTGCCAACTTTTCCTTCTTCAAGGAAAACAGTTTTGTTAAGGGGGGAAATATTGCCAGCATGTTCCAAAGGGGAATTATAATACAACCATCCTTCAGTATCCATGGAGGATTGGTTCCAGGACCCCTGCTTATACCAAAATCTGTGAATACTCAAGTCCTTTATAATAAAATGCCATCATATTTGCATATAACCTATTCACATCCTCCTATATACCTTAAATCATCTTTAGATTACTTATAATACCTAATACAATGCAAATTCTATGTAAATAGTTGTTATACTGTATTGTTTAGGGAATAATAATGGCAAAGGAAATCTATATATATTCAGCTCAGATGCAGTTTTTTCTCTTGAATCGTTTCAGCTTGTGGTTGGTAGACTGAGTGGACTTGAACTGTTGGATATGGAGAACCAGATGCACATTGTTGAAAACAGCATCCCTTTTTGGAAGACAGAAGGGCGTGCCTGTTTCAGTACCCTGGCTGTGTTGATCCACAGACATGAGGAAGGAGCTCTGTTTTCTTGCTTTGGCCTTGAACTTTGCTAAGGCATCTCTGAATTTTTCTCAAGGGGACTGAGACTCTTGACCAGAGTTTAGCAAAGCCAGCTTCACCCTCCCAGTGTAGCTTCAGCAAACCACTTGGGCTCTTAGACAGGTTGGAGATTCTGCGGGTATGACTCCTTCAAGACTAAAGGCAAGATAATCAGTCCTAGGAGACAGCTAATTTTAGTACAAAAGAGGATTTCAACGTGATTTATTTCTAATGCCTGTGAACTAAAAGGACTAACTACCATTCAAACAAAATGGAGACCCGTGAAATACTCCATGCTAAAAATCAATGTGTGTTGACTGAGATCTGTCATACCCTTGGCAAAGGATGCAACAAGGTACAACTAGGTGGCCCAAGAGTGCTGTGGAGGGCATCTTCGGAGTGTCTCTATAAGGGAAAGCATTTGAAACCCCATCGGATAGAGAAGTGCGCTTAGAGACAGAAAAGAGGATAGAAGAAGAAACACAAGTGAGAGAAGATAGAAATGTTTTTACACAAGTAGCATCTCTCTTCTCCTCCCTCATTATCAGTAACAGAAAGAACAGTGGCAGGACGGATCTCAGTGACAGCCTCTCAACCCTTCCTTCTCATTGCTGCTGGAAGTTCTTCTCTGAGGCTCTGCGTGCTGATGATCAGAGTTTAAGGTGACTCCGCATCTAGGCAGAGGTGCTCCTGGCCAGCGGGGCTCCTTGTGGGTGTACTGTTCCCTCGGAGTGGTGCACTCTCTTGTGTTGGAGCAGAACGTGTGGAGCTGTAGCGGACTTTGGGAGCCGTCCCAAGGTCAGTTTATTCACCTCGGCCAGATAGCTCAAACGAGCCTTTTCCCGGTCCCTGAGACTCATACTGCCTCTGAATCCCATGGCTGAGAGGAAACCCTTATCAGTAGCAGGATGAGGGCTCAGACAGGGACGTACAAAGGCCCTTCAGTGAAGCAAAAGCTGCAGACCCTTTTCCTGTCCCACCTTCAAAGTCAGCATTTGCCAGAACACTTCCAGGTCTCGAATTCTGTCCTCTCTAATCACCCCGTCCTGGCTGCACTTTCTGTTTTTGCTTTCACACACAAACATTCCCTCATTTAAAAAAAAAATCTATAATTTATTTATTTATTATTTATTCATAGGCCAGAACGCTGGCTTAATTTTCTGTGAGTCTGCTCTACAGCATAGCTTGGTCAGAGCTTGGTGTTTACATAGAGAGTGAGTCCAAGGGACTGTGGGAAATAATGCCATTCATGTTGAGCGGATAGCCATTAGAAGCAGAGCCAAGCTGTCTCCATCAAGTAAGAAGAGAAACACTGCGAGACCTCTCTGTTCGGAAGAAGAAGATCTGAAACCGACCTCATTTTCTGTCATACTCTAGGAGGCGGCTCTGAGGGTCTGCTGTGGCTTCTCCAGTGGGATTTAGAGCCTGCACAAGCCCTCGCGAAGCAGACACATTTCAAAGGAGGGTTTCCACTTCTCTATCTCTGGTTGCTCCTTTCCCTAGCTTTTCTGTCTCCCTCACTGATGGCAGGAGCCATTGGTATGAGTTCTTAGGTCAGCCAGTCTGCCTTGCTGTCAGAACAAGGGGCCAGTCATAGGTTTCTGGTGACACAGCCTGGCTCTCGAGCTTTACTTGTGATGCACTTAAATTGCATAGGTTACATAACTGAAGGAAAAGTAGTTTTTGTTGTTTAATGCACTTGGGTATTTTGTCAAACAGGAGAGCAGACAATTACATTTGGTAGTGGCTGGGGAGGAATTGGATTTTCTACAGTCCTTCCTTGAATTGCCAAAAGCCATTTCTGGAGCGCCCTAGAATCCCATGATTACCAGAGAACACTAGTCAGAGAGCTTTGCAAAGAGTTCCTGTTCCTTACTGCCTTCTGCCAGAACCTCGGCTGGGCCCGGGCACCCTCTCTGACCTGTTCATTTCCACACCATCGCAGCTCTGGAGCAAAGCCAGGGTGTATGGGGAATTTCTGTGTGTGGATGTCCACATCCTTCATCCATGTCCTTCAAGGGTTTCCTTTCACATTTTCTGATTGTGTTTCGGAGTACATGGTGTCAACAGCTCTCAGAGCTGTTAAGTTTTCTATTTATCCTCAGGCCAGGAAAAGGCACAGATCACTGCGGTGTAAAATTACCAGCGGTTTTGACAGTGACCTGGAAGAACTATGGAATGAAGAAATTTAGCCTTGAGAGCTGAGGTTCAGCCCCAGGCCCATCTTAACCAAGAAGTTCTGCTCAATTATACAGGTCACAATAAGTTCTGTAATCTTGAAAATATTGAACTCGTCAAACTTAAGTTCAGTGTTGTTGACACCCGTTGGTGAATGGCCAGTTCTGGACACCAAGTACCGCATTTACTTGTTTATTACCTCCTCCATCCAATTTCTATTTGTCTTCATCTTAAAAAGTAGTTCAATGAGTTTTGAATTTGCTTTGGATTTCTTTTGTAGGGGCTTTTTAAACCAGCACAGACTTCTCTGAAGGCTTGAACAGTCATTGAAAAAGTTTTAAAATACTTATTCAGTTATTTTTATGTGTGGGCATGCCTGTATTTATACGAAGGTCAGAGGACAGTTTTGTGGACTCGGTTTTCTCCTTTCACCATGTGGCTTCTGGGGAATCAAACTCAAGTCATTAACTTTGGCATCAAGGGCTTTTACCCCTCGGTGCCATCTTGGTGGCTAATGGTAAAGACGCTGTGTTTGGTAGAAGAAAAGGGGACTTATTTCTGTACAATTGCTCTGGCCAAGCCTTGAGAAGGGTAACTGGAGATGGGCTAGGTCTTAGAGCCAGAACAGTGAGACTGAATCTCTGTTCTCCCACGTCCTATGACTCTGTGAGCAGGTTACCCACCTTTGGTCTCAGTTTCACCATCTGCAAAATGGGAATAGCAGTAATAATACTTTCTTCTAGGGCTGCTGGGAGTTAAAAGATATGAGCTACTTTCAATAGTGTGTAGCAGGTAGAAACTTCTCGATAAATATCAGCAAATAAAGTAGTCCTCTTGGGTTGCCATAATAAAGCCCGATAGACTGAGTGGCTTAACCAACGAAACTTTATTTTCTCACAGGCAGGAGGCTGGACCTCTGAGGGCAGGCTGTCGGCATGGCCAAAGCCTTGTTAAGGCTTTCAAATGGCCACCCCATCCATGTGTCCTCACATGGCAAAGAGAAGGGAATGGCCTCCCTACCCACCTGTGACCTCACATACTTTCAATTGCTTTCCTGGAGACCTATCTTTCAGTATACACACAGATAGATCAGGAATTTAACATATGAGTTCTGGAGAGACATGATTTAGTCTTCTGCAGTTACTTCTTTGTGTATCTGTGTGTAACGTGTGCACATGTGTGTAGAGCCTAGAGGGTACCTGCAGATGTTGTTCCCCGGGCATCATCCATCTTTCTTTGACAGAGCATCTCTCAATGGCCTCAGATTCATTGATTGGGAGGGGCTGTCTGCACTGCCAACCGCAGGGATCTGCTTGTCTCTGCCTCTCTGACAGTGGAAAACCTTTTAAAACCTGGGTTCTGGAGATTGAACGCAGGTCCTTATGCTTGTAGGGCAAATACTTTACTAAATGATCTGTTTTCCCAGCCCTGGCAGGTGGACTATTTTAAATTACATCACAACTTAGAACTTTGTCACAACTTAGATACACCGTCAAGTCACAAAGTCCTCTCTGGGTGGAACAGACAGAAAGAGGCTCCTAAAAGGGTTGTGTAAATAAACATGATATAGTCCAAACCAGTGCTGTTTTATTTAGGAGACACTTCTCCCCAGGGTCCTTACTCAAGCCACCTTTTTGTCAGATCCTTTCTAAAATGGCTTTGAACTTTCTGCATCAAGTTCTTCGTGGTCGCACACCTTGTGAGAAGTTTCTTCTTAAATGTGGTTCTTTACTTGCTCCCAAAGGCCATTTTAGCATCTTCAGATCTCACTGACATCTTCTCTAATAGCTAAGGATGCATAACCCAAACCCATTTTCTCCTTCTCTAAAAAAATCCTTCACACAAAATGTTTCTTTCATTTCCCTCTTCTGGAACCCTTTATCTTTATTGTGACAGATTTCAAGAACCGTGAGATGCATTCTTCTCTTGGACATTCTGTCTGTAGGGTCAGAATGCAACTTCAATTGTATGTTGATGCATCAGTTGGATCTTTCTGCTCCACATCCTATTGGGTTAGAAATGACTGTGTTGTACCTGTCATGATTCAGTGGACAAAGAACACTGACAACTCTCCAGCCTTCATGCTGAACTAGGAGAGCTGGCCCAGGTAGGTAGGGAACATGACATGTATTGACTTTAAGTAATTTGTTCAAATCTCCTATGACTAGAGAACTGCAGAGCCTGAATTGCTCTCTGGGCCCATAAGTTCTAAAACCCAGGTCCATTTCCTGTATGTCAATGGACTCAAGCAAAAGCATCTAGGAACAACTTCTTTAAACTCTTTCTTCCAGGAGAGGGAGATGGGTGATTCAGTAAAACATAAAGATCCAAGACTTGCAGACACACACATGGAAACACACACACACACACACACACACACACACACACACACACATTCAAACAGAATAAATGTGTCTTTAAATTTGTTACGATTATATCCACCAGTCTCTTAAAATGCTGTCAAATACGTTTGAGTTTTTGATAAGTCTAAGAAAATGTAAAAGTTTTAGTCATTTTCTTTCCTCCTGCTGTGGTTTCTTTCCTCTTCACAGATGAGGAATGAATTGCCTTTTCTTTCACAGCCTTTGAGAGTCCTCTTCTTTAAAGTATAAAATTAGTGACTTTTACATGGCCCCAAGGGGATGTGTTTATTAACTTGGTCATAAATATTTGAACTCTACATTCTTAAGTTCAATTTCTCAGATCTGAGAAAAATCATGTTAAAATGCATTTATGATTTATTACTTCCCTAATATCAAAGTGAGTTACAGTAATCAAAATATGCTCTTGC
The DNA here is from genome assembly GCF_907164565.1 of Psammomys obesus. Classification (NCBI taxonomy): domain Eukaryota; kingdom Metazoa; phylum Chordata; class Mammalia; order Rodentia; family Muridae; genus Psammomys; species Psammomys obesus. Next base: position 16,425,699 of record NW_026592548.1, read on the forward strand.
TTCCTATGTTCTGTGGAGCAGACAGAATAGAGCAGATCTTTCTGTTCAGGTTCTCCACACAAGCTTATATCCACACTGAAGCACATCGTCATGATGCTTTAAGGTACCAAGGAAAAGGAGAAACTACTGAAAGGTTTTATAGAGGAGAAGAAAGTGGGTTACCTTCTGGGAATCAAACTCAGAGTATCTTTTGACTCGTGAGCAACATTGGATTCTGGAAGACAATGGAACAGTGCATCAAAATTCTGAAGGGAAGACATTTCCAACATAGGATTTTATGTTTAGCAAACTACTGGTTAAATAAAGAGGGGAAACCATGTCAAATAAGAAGCTATAGCTTGTAGTCACACAGAAAAGAATTAAGGGTGAAGCCTAGGAAAACAGGAAAAAAAAAGGAAAGAGGAAGCCATGAGCAAAGAGGGAATTTCAAATGCACACTTGATTTTTTTTTTTTTTAAATAAAAGCATCCAGGGAACTAATGATACCAACCTTACCTATGTCAGTGGGGGCTTTTCAGATAGACGTAATTGAGAAGATCTCTCCTGACTGTTGTGTGGTACCGTCTCTTGCACTGGCTCCCAGGCTAAATAAAGAAGGGGAGAAGAAAGCCATTCTTCTGGGTGCTGACATTCCTCTTCCTTCGGCTCCTGATCTGCCCATATACGAACAAGCGACCTTCCATTCCTGCTGCCACTGCTGTGAGCCACCTCCACCACCAAGCCTTTCCACCACAATGAATTGTGCCCGCAAGCCACAAGCTACAACAAACCTTCCTTTCCTCACCTTGCTTCTTGCCAGTAATGGCTGCAGGGATGGGAAATGTAGCCAATGTACCATGGATGCAGGAACAGCGGCTCTACCCTGGAGGGGCAGAGAGAAAAGGACCTGGATAACAGTGGGGCGGCCGCTAAGCAGTAGGCAACCTAGATAAGAGCAGAAATAAGAGACGCCCAGGTGCATAGTTACCTTGAGGGGGGAGAGACTGGGGCACAAATGAAGATATGGGTGTGGCCAGAGAGGCTCCATCTTTAGGCTTGACGTTATTGTTTGAGTCAGTCTTTAGATAGACCGACCCACAGAAGGCTTAATGAAAATTATGGAAAAGATCACACATACTCCTGGCTTTGACACCATAAATGCATACGTAGAGTGATAGGTGCTAATGGGGCTATGGAAGAAGCAGGAAAGTAAGGGACAGTGTCCTCATCCAAAACAAAGTTGCTGAACTGAGAAATAGACACTGGAAACGTGATTTAACATTATAAGAGTAGGAAAGAGGAGAAGCAGAGGCACAGCGCTTCACATCTAGAAAAGGAAGGTGGTAAGGTGGAAGGAGGACATGTCAGGGAATGCTGAGGCTCACTCAGGAAGTAAAAGGTAATTAGAGAGAGAGAGAGAGAGAGAGAGAGAGAGAGAGAGAGAGAGAACTCCAGTAGAATTAGAAGGGCAGGTACCAAAATAATGTAACACACACACACACACACACACACACACACACACACACACATCTCACTGAAAATAATTCCCTCTGGGAAAAGTGATTGTACATTAGGTGCACAAAAGTAGAGGGTTATGGTATTTATTATAAGCATTTCTATATTTTATCACACTCATCTTTCTGTATATCCGCTCTGTATGTGCACACGTGTGTGAGTCTGTGCACACACGTGCATGTGTGCGTATGCGATGGTGCACACATGGTGGCTAGAGGACAACTTTTTTAGGAGTCAGTTGTCTCTTACCATGTGGGCCCCAGGACTGAACTCAGGCTGCTGGGCTTGGTGACAACCCCCTGAGCCACTGAGCCAGCTCGTTAGCCCACTATATTATTTACTTTGTTCACATTTATGGAGTATTTTGTGACACACATACATACACAATTAATTTTTAAGTAACGCTTGTGAAAACATGCTAGCCTGCTGGATATTTAAACTTTCGGTCTGTTCCAATTAACAATGGCGGAGAGGATTGTAAGAAAAAAAATAGGATGCTCCTGGAGATGCAATTTGGAAGAAAAATCAGGGCGGGCTTGCATTTTTAAAGAATGATTTCTATATATTAGGAACATGAAAATTAGTTCTCTATCAAGTACATCATCTTCAGAACCCCAAAGAGGCAAAACCCTGGGACAAGAAATGATCAAGAATCCAGAACAGCTTGCAGGGACCAGGGCTTCCTTCAAAGGTCATCTGCTGTCAGTCATTGTAGTGATGAGCAGATGTCAATAGGTACTTCCCCCCACCAGCTGGCTCACCTAGCCTTGAATGCTGGCTTGGCTAGACATGAAGTGTCTGGGTTAGTCTTCTTAAGCTGAGACCAGGCAACGGGGATGAGGACATCCTTAGGACCCCCCTACCCCCGTTGTAAACATGAATGAATTTTTATCCACTATTTTCAGTTTGCCTTCTCTTTCTACACACCATTAATGTTTTAACCAATTTTTTTAAATTATTTTTGTTTTATGCGATGGGTGTTTCGTCTTTATAACTTTCTTGGTGTACTGTTACTTTTCTCATTGCTGTAACAAAATACCTAGCGAGAAGCAACATAGGAAAGATTTGTTTTGGCTTTCAGTTTGAGGAGACACAGTCCACCAAGGTGGGGAACACAGGACGGCGGGGGCACAAGGCAGCTGGTCACATTGGGTCTGTGGTCTGGAAGCAGAAAGCAGATAAGAAGGGGGCTGTGTTAACAACAACAAAACAAACCTCAAGTCCTGCTCAGAGTGTCGCACATCCTCTGCCCAAGCTCTACCTGTTAAACCTTTCACAACCTTCTAAAACAGCGCCACCAGCTGGAGACAGAGAGTTCAAATCATGAACCCAAGGGGGACATTTCAGGTTCAAAGCACGATACTTCGCTGTAAATAATTACACAGAATGTTAGGATTTCTTTACTATACACTTTGCTCCAAAGCATGTGTCAGTCAAGGCTAAAGCAGCAGCCTGGGGCAATCAACTAACCTATCTCTGATGATAACTTCTTGCAGAGCCCTTCTAACATGGAGACTTCCATGTATACCATGACCCTGCCCCTCGAAGGCCAGCCCCACGAGCAGCTGGAACTGCTCAGGCACCCAGGCCATCTGTCTCTCAGCTCAGAGAACACCAGGGCTGGAGAGCACATTCTTTGTCCTCTCTGTTCTTCATAACTGGGCAGAGGGGATTTCCAAGCCTGCCTTTGTAAAGGCAAGCTTTGGCCTGATGTTTATGGGCATTTGTGTTTACTTTGTTCTAGGGAAGCGACAATAGGAATTAAGAGAATTTAGTGTGTGTGTGTGTTGGGTGGATTGTTTGAATTGTTTTCAGAAGAACATACTTCTGATGTTGACTGTTGAGGAGTGCAGGAATGGCTAGGACAGTTGGAGAGCATAGAGTGCCTTTGCAGTATGTGGAAACAGGGAGCCTTCCAATGAGCTCAGTGGTACTGAATTTCATAAAACCATTCTGACACCTTCTTTGAAAGAACACTGGGTCCCTGTAACCATGTTTATTATGTGTCCATTCTGTCGACTTCAGGGGTGGTTCCACCCTGGCATCAGAAAGTGGAATTCTGGGGCACAGAGGGAATCCAGAGGGTATCCATAGATGGACAGGAGACTAGTTCCAGAGCATGCTTAGGCTACTAATTAAATGAGCTGAATTGGGGCTGGAGAGATAGCTCGACCGGGAAGAGTATTTACTGCTCTTGCAGAGGACCAGTTTGGCTCCCAGCATCCACTTCAGGTAGCTTACAACAGTCTGTAAGTCCAATGCTAGGGAATACAATGCCCTCTTCTGGCCTCTGCAGGTACCTGCATGCACATATAGACAAGAACACACACACATACACACGTATGTACACACATATGCATGCACACGCGCATGCACGAATGCACGAATGCATGCATGCACATGCAGATAAGAATTTTAAAAAATGATTTGTCTAAATTCTATTTGTCTAACCCCCACGAAGTTCCTGGTCCTCAAAACACTTCCCTCGTGTCCTTGGTAAGGCAGCCTGTCATTCTCTAGTTTTGTTAATAAGATGCTTAAAAAACAAAAAACAAAACAACAACAACAAACACGTCTTGTTTGTTACCGCTCCATGGCACTTCCTGAGTTCCTCGTCTTGAAGGCTTAGAACCATTTCCTCACGCCCTACTTGCTGAATAAGTTTCCTTCATTCTGGAGCTGGGGGCTGGGGACGGTGCAGCAGTTGATGATGAGGTGGCCATCTCTACCAGCATCGCTGTGGCCGGAGCTCACCAGGACCCCAGGCTGTCTCGTCTTCTGTGAGCTTTGTGAGAAGCTCGTAGGTCTATAGACATCCTTCCATGCCCTCCTCCATCCTTGGCAAGCAACGGGAGAGGGAGGCTTGGGGCCCTCCAGCTGCACAGACCTTGGACTGTCACCAGGGAGGCTGCACCTGGGCCGGACCCATTTGTACTGACGGCACTGGGTCCCGCACTATCTGTGCTGCCCTAAAAATAGCTCTCAATTAACATTGCATTTCAAGAATTGGAAAATTTCCCAGAAGTCCATTCTTTTTTCCTTTTCTATTTCATTACGTTTTGCAGTAATAATACACAAGCCTGTAGAAAACATGACGGGTAATGAAAAAATGTAATTAATATAAGCAGTGCAAGGATGTTTTTTTTTTTTTTTCTCTGTTGCCCTCATAGAAAATTGCAGCTTTAAACCAAGCGGGATATGAAAATACATAAATGCTCTCTCCCTAATCTGCTCTGGTTTGTAAATATCTAATGCAAAAACAGTTAAGTCAACTGTCAGATTATATATATTATACATATATGACATATATGTAATATATATATATATATATATATATATATATATATATATATATATATATAAACATTAAGTCACATATTCTTGTTTGGAAAGAAAATTTCCTATGGGATAAATTGAATGGTTTGGATAACTGTTTGTGAGACTGGGTGCTGATGGTGAAGCTCTTCCACAATAAACCTAAAAGCAGGAAGTACCTCCTTTTTGTAAGGCTGTACTGAAGCATTAATTGTCCTGCTTCTTGGTACCCTAAATGTTGACGCAACGTTGCTGTCCCTGCTACTATTTCACACTGATCCACCCGAACTATTAACTGAAGTAAAGTGATTAAGAAGCCCAGAGGCTGCGCTATCTGGTGCCATTCTTGAGACCACCAATTCACTTGCGTGTACCACATAGCAATTACGTAGAGGTGTGTGATGGGGGTGGGGTCACAATAGGGTTTCAAAGCTGAAATCTATGTTCCCCAAATATCTTCCCCAAATATGCTTACAGTTCGTTTTCAAGAGACAAACTGCGTGTGCCTTGGTCCTCTATGCTTTGAGATGACAGTGGTCATATCTTACTGCTTACTGCTTAGCTCTGTCTTGTTCTGTTGTCTGCAGGATGGCTCTGGTGTTTGTGAACATTCAGGTTTCCTGGGGACCCTGCCCTTATCCCTTTTGCTCTGCTGGGCTCCCTGGTGAAGGCAGGTTCCCCCAGATGTGAAGCGGTGCCTCTCTGCTGTGGCATTCTGGGCAACCATTTGGAGTCCCAGATGTAGGAAATGAAATAATCCACGCTCACACAGTCACAGAGTGCCCATCTGGCACCCAGGAACCTTGCTAGATAGAAGCACACAGGCGTGAGCTCACTTTTGTGATGGCATTTCACCAGCAGGGCTGCAGCCAGCTAGAGGAGAATTCTGGGATGCAAACAGTCCCTTTCCGTTGCTCCCTCTGCCTGCTCTCCTCACCACTGCCCCCACCCTGGGACCACATCCACATACAAATCACATATGCACACACATAGAAACTGAACTTTTAAAAAACTTGGGTATGAGTGGAAGACAGAGAAAGAGACAGACGGAGGCACAGCAACACTGTTTTTAAAGGGCCTGAAGTAAAACTATTCACTGAAGGGAATTATTCACTAACAGCTAAGTGCCCCCTCCCTGTCTGGTCCTGGACTTGTCATAGTCTTTGTCTTTCACTCTAGTACACCCAGCAATGGCATGACATTTGGTTAGTTAAGCCCTTATCCCTTCCTTCCTGCACACCCTCCTAGATCTGAAAAAAAGACATGGCGGAAAGGGCCTCAGAAACCATATAAAGGCATCCCTTTCCAGTTCCTCAGACCAGATTCACAGGATTCACAGCCCAATAAATGACCACAACTCCTTTTCTTCAGTTTCCTTTTAAGAGTATGTGCCATAGTAGGAGCCACAGAAGCACTGCCAAGGAGATGCTGGCCAGAGAACACCTGGGGCTGAGCGTGAGCATGTGTGATTGCAGAGGCTGACTGTCCCTGCAGAGGCTGGCTTGCTGACATTCAACCCGAGTCATAATTAAAGAGCAAGGCAGATGTGTAAACTCCTGGGGCAGGGGGTAATTGTTATATAAGCTTTCCCTTAATCTATGGCTCTAACTGTGTTATCCTTTAAAAACACACATTTTGAAGAGAGGTGGTAGGTAAAGACAGGGTGAGATCCCTAAAGTAGCAGTTAACTCTGGGCAGGGACAGAAATGTGGCTTCAATGAAAGGCTGGTTAAGTCATGTACTGATTTGTATCACAGCAGCATTAAAATGAGGAAAGAGATCAGCTTAGACATTGTACTTGACACTGTCGAGAATAGCTACAAGAAGCATCAGGTTGCATTAGCCTCCTGAAATCTCCTATGAGCTCCCAGTACTCCCAGTTTCCAAAGAAGACGTGGTCAAAGCCCATAGAGAGAGAAGGATGCCACTGCATGGGCAGAGTGCATCCCTGGCCACTGCTGACCAGTAGCACACAGGAGAAAGGGGGTTAGCTGGAAGAGGTCCCCGTGGAGTCCAGGTTCCTACACTCAGAAATATTAGGGCTAGAAAAACAAGTGGTTCCCTCCTCAGGGGACTTGTTTGCTCTGCTCAGGCACCACTCTTGTCTTTTCAGAGAATGCTTTCTGCGAGTTTGCTAATCCATGGTACCAAGTGGGAAGCACAGTGAGATGTTTGTAAATATGATAAACCATTACAATGTTACAGCTTTTCATTTGGAAAGCCATTTAGGCAAGAAATGATTACTGACCCATGATATGTAAATGATGGAAATGCAGAAATTAGTATTTGGGTCAACTCATGTATTTTTCAACCATGAAATGAAAACCTCAGCGTTCACATTCCAATTCATACATGAAAGCGCCACAGTGCTATTAGTTGGCATTGTGTTAATTCATTATTGTCTTAGTTAATGTTCTCAGAGCCAAGGTGAAGTTAGATGTCTACTTTCAATGTACTAATGTTAGAGCTGAAAGGAGGTGTATGCTTGACTGAGCCCATGGGTTTCCTGAGGGAATGCTAAGTCAGTTGGGTGGAAAGAAAGCTAACCTGAAGGGGAGGCTTAGGGAAGCTCCTCACCAAATAGCTCAAACATAAGCCTAATCTACTGTTCACATTTTTAGAAGAGGCTATAAAAACATGTAGAAAGTTATGCTCCTAATTCCAAGAGAAGCCTACAATGGAACTGGAGAGATCACTCAAAAGTCGAGAGCATGGGCTGCTCTTCCAGAGGACCCAGGTTCGATTTCCAGTGCTAACAAGGTGGCTCACAGCCATCTTCGAGGAGGATCTGATGTCCTCTTTGACCTTTGTAGGCATTTCCTGTGTGTGTGTGTATGTGTGTATGTGTGTGTGTATGTGTGTGTGTGTTTTATAGAGACATACATGCAGGGAAGCCCCCACCCCCTTATACCCATCACATTAAAATAAATAAGTAAAAGGATCCTCCAATGTCCTTTGTCTTCAAGGCTAACAGAAAAGAGGCTCACTGTGAAATGACTCCGAAACTCAAAGTGGGAGAACACCCAGGAAAGCTTTCTGGAGGAAGTGATATTTAGATTTGAGACTGCCAGATTTGATGTTAAGACTTTCGTGAATAAAACAAAAGAGAAAAGTCATGCAGGGTGGAAGGCAAGGGAAAGACTCACGGGTGAGGCAGAAGCCAGGAGGCCACAGATGGCTGGATGGAAACTGAAGAAGGTGATTGCAGAGCAGAGGCTGTGGCTGTGTCTCCATGCAAGTGACGTCCCGGGAGTGGCTCCTGAGGAGCACTCCAGGCTGGGGAGAGAGGGCAACTGGCCTGGGCTAAAGCTGGCACACAGAAGTTCCACAGGAGAAATGAAGCAGGGGCAAGTTGAGAAGAGAAAGAGCCACATGGCTGCGTCCAACCTGAGCCTGGGCCAGCACATACCCCAGGCTAGCTCGGACTGCAACCCAACACAATATTGCAAATCTATTTAAAAGCTTATGAGATGTTCTCGTGTAATTATTATTATTCTTTTTTGTAACTTTGTAGATGGCAATGTTGTGTCCCCATGTCAAAAAGTCGGACACATTTGAGGGGTTAGAGAAAGATGGACTAGGGTTGGGACAGTCCTGTGCATGTGTGCTAGGAGGAAGACATAAAGGGAGGAAAGGAAAGGGTGTTTTAATATTGCATGCAGTGGAAAGATTACTGTCAACCCTTAAGTTCAATGGATTTAAAGCAGATGATGCTGAGAGGGAAGGCGATTGGCCTTGCTTCTTAATATTATTGGACTACCATGTCCCGGGACACCTGGCATTCTATTTGCACAACTCAGGCTTAGTACTTTGAACCTCAAGATTGGGTAGTGCTGAGACTATGGTCTTAGTCAACTTAGGTCCCCAGTTATGAGTTATGCCAAGCTCAAAGACAAGACAAGGTCTTCTCAAGGAACTCAAGACCAGAGAGCTGAGGTCAGAAGCTCTCTTAGAGTGTCTGCTGCAGGACAATTTTGGTTCTCAATGGTAGTTCTACAGCCTCCTATGGAGGGCCTTGGGAACTCCCATCAGAATTTCTCAGATGTCACAATATTGGGTTAGAGCCAAAGATACTAGACATCTATACACAAAACAGGCCCATGAAGGTTCATGCAGCGTCCCACTGGACTGCTGAAGGTCTTGCCAGCTGTGCCTGCAAATGAACCTGTTTATAATTACCTCAGCCTGAAACCCAACTCCAACTTACATACTCCACTGCTGAATTCTAATACACACTAAATTTTCCATGAATTTACAGCTTCCATGTAATCAGGGGGAGACTATATTTTGTCTTGTTCAGAAGAACTTTGCCAAGAGTTGGACAAAGAGACAGCACATTCCCTACAGTAATAGTTCTGAACTAGCAACACTCCCTCTAGTCCAGGGGCCTTATGGCTCTGAGTCTACGCAGATGAAAGCATTTACCACATTGTGCCTTCCAAATGTACATATCTAAGTGTACATTTTATTGTGAACTTGTTTCTCTTTTTCCTTTGGTACATTATATTTAGGACATTATTTCACTATGCAAAACTATGTATGTGGCTAGCAAACTATATCTGTCATTTATGTTCAGGATTGTACAAGAAGGATTACGTATATAGTTGTTAGTTTTGTTTTAATTAAAAGGCGCAGTGTTCATGCCTATAATTGCAGTGTACTTAGGAAGCTTAGAGAGGAGGGTTGTCAGAAGTTCAAGGGCTCCTCGGGCTGTATAATTCCAGGTCAGCTTGGGCTACAGAAGAAAATCCTGTTTATAAACGAACAAACAACAAACAAACAAACAAAGATGTTGGGTATGATGGGCTGAGAACCTCAGACTTAAAAATCTAAGAAACTTTAGCATAATACATTATATGCAGTCTGCTTTTATTTGATGCTGGGTTAATCCATAGCTCTTTGCTGGTGTTCTCTGATTAGCCAGGCTAGGAGTGCCTCAGACACTGTATAGGTGTACTGAAGACACAAAGAGCCATGTGTCATGTACTACTCTTAGGTCCCGACAAATAATTGTCAATATATTTTATGATGAGGTGGTAGAGGCATAGGCCTTGCCAGCCATGAGCATGTAGGAGCAGATACCTAGAAAGTTAGGCAGGATGTTGAAGGTCAGTAGGAAGAGTAGACGGATCCTGTTGTCCAACACTTCAGGCTGGGGATGAGAGAGGAAACCCTACCTATTGGGGGAAGGACCATAACTGTGGGCCAGAAGCAAAGATATGAGGAAGGCTGAAACCCCAAATCTAGGCAAAAGTAGGACCTTGGTCTGAGGGTACAGGCTAGAACTCAGAGAATCTGGGGTCCAGGGAAGGCTAGCAGTAAGAGAGTCTCTATATTGAGTCACAGACATCGAGGTCATGGTGACTTATTATGTTGTGCTGAAATGCAGATATCTCTGTGCTAGATTTTGAGAAGGAAGCCAGGTCCAGAGACTGGGAGCCAGGGCTATCTGACACTCAGGTAGTTAATGATCAAACTGGAAGAGCCCATAGACACACGTTTAAGGAATGGGTCAGATGGACAGTTGCTAACAGAAAGCTGTGTGGTATTTCAAGAATACCTGAGGATGCTGACCTCTGATCCGGGTCTATAGTTACTTTTATTACGAGACAAAATGATCAAGTTCATTGGTGGGTGACTATGCTATTTATTGTAAGTAACAACTGTAACCCAGTAAATACATAAAAAGTCAGAGATATCTGTTCCATCCCACTTGGTCTTTGACACAATACAATCGGAGTATGTAAGCCATATATTATCTGTATTTCTTATTTTACAGATAGATTGAAGCTCAGAAACGTTCACCCATTACATTAAGCCACACTGCCATACAGATCAGAGGGACACTGGCTCTCAGAGCCAGAGACTCAATCCTTGGTCTACTACTTTGAACTGGCTATGCAGCTACATTTATTTTACAACTCCCACAGGTATTTCAGTTTCAGCTCTGACCTTGGGTTGGAATGAAAGGTGTGTTAGTTACTTTTTTCATTGCTTTGGCGAAATACCTAACAAAAGCAACTTAAGGAAGAAAAGGGTTTATTATTTTGGCTCACAGTTTAAGGGCACAGTCTTTCAGGACGAGAAGGCAGGGCAATCGGAGCTGGAGGCAGCTGGCGCCTTGTATCCACAGGAAGCAGAGAGAGACTACTCTGGCACTCTGCTCCCATCCACTCTCCCCAGCTAAACCTTTCAGCAAATACCTTCACAGGCACACCCAGAGGTGCGTTTCTACAGTGATTTTAAAAGCAGTCAAGTCAACAATGAAGATTAACCATGGTAAGAGGCTTATACTTAAGAAGCATGTGAACACTGGATATGATCTGAGTGATTGTCAGAGCTATTAGGAGATAAAGACAGAGCAGACCTCCAAACCCAGGTACTGTTCCCCAGGCTGGGGCACACTAAGCTGAAAAGAGGCAGTTCCTTCTCTGATTGATGGCTTGCATTTGAATGAATACCATTCTAATGATAATGATGTGATAACAGGAGTTGGAGGAGCCACCACCTAAGCGCCGGCTGTTTTGTTTGGACCTATGGCATGTTAGGATTTTAAGATAGGTCTTATTTCCCACATTTAGTAAATACAGTAAGAACAATGGTTAAGATATGGGGTTCACTGATAGCTGCTTAGGGGAAATAAGAGAGCAGGTAGGTGACCAAAAGAGACCTGAGCTCAGGTTTTTACACCTACGGTCCTAAGCGTCTTCATCTGGTGATGAGGCAAACTCTACACAATGGATATTTTCCTGCACCCACCCACCCCGTCTTTCCCAGTGTGGGTGCGGCAGCATCCACTCACTACCTTAGCAGTCTGTCCCCTATGCCCAAAGGCAGCCAGTGAATACTTCTCATTAAGCCTTTCCACTATAATAATACTGAGCTGCACCTCTGGAGCCAGGGAGCTGCTGCTGTTTCCCAAGGTTTAAGCCTCTGAAGCAGGTTCCTGGTGGATTACTGCTCCATCCATATCCCCATAGCTATGAGTGTATGTTAGGAGGGAATGATGTCGGCATGGACTTGGGGAATTTGAGACATGGACACCTACCTTAAAGTTTCAGGAGCCACTGAGTCCAATTCACATCAGCTAGGAAAGGAGCCGAAATGGGAGCAAAGTTTTGGCTGGGATCCCTTGCGCATGTTGGAGTGCTCATTCATTCGCCTTTTACCAGCTGTGTTCTAAGGACGGTTCCTGGAACCTCTCTGGGCACCACTGACATTATTATTTAGCTTGCAGGAATGTAGCAAAATTCCAAGTTTACATTAAATGAACTTCCTTCAGCTTACTGTGGTGTCGTCCAAGGGAGACTTTCTAGAACACCCCCTTTCCAGTTACTGGGGAATTAATGAAGCCAAGTAAAGAGGAATCTTTAGTAGGCTTAAGTTAAAGCTTCCCAAGTTTTCTGTGATTGAGACTTGGGCAGAAAATAGAATACCGAATAATGTGTAAATGGCTTTTCCTTATAAATACATTTATCTGAAGAACTTCATTATTACATAAATTACTTCTTCAAAATTAATTTCCACTTATTTTAAAGAGATGAAACCCGTGTTTTCAATGTGCTTAGTAGAGTTCAGTGATCACATATAATAACAATGTATTAAAAGCCGCACAGAAAAGAAACCATTAAAAAAACCCATAACTCAACAGACGAAAATAATGACAGACTAACCATTCATGCAAATTAGCTAACTCACATTTATCAAAGAAAATATTTCATAGCATTAACAACACTGTCACTTAAGAAAAATTAAACGAAGCCCAGAACCACACATTCATTTTTACTGCTCTCATTATTCATTTGTGTTTCTTTCCTCCTTTTAAAACAAAAATCACAAGTTTTGGATTCAAAGTTCAGCAGAGAAAGAAGCAGATGATTTTCTGATTTTTGCTGACCCCGAGGTTAGCAGCAGTAAAGCAATGGGAACAAATCTGGCTTGACACGTGTCCAAACCCACATCTCCCAGTGTGTGAGAGAGGCAAGGAGTAAGATGTGCAGCGGATATGAACATGAGTAATCCTGGAAATCGAAATATTAAACATATGTCAAAGATTATCAAACACACATCCACACGCCTCGCAGAGATGCCTTTCATCTGAGGAGTTCAACCCACGTCAGTGTGCACAGCCATGCTCTCTGTTCCTGGGGCCTCATCGGAGCTTGGCGCAACCAGTTACCACAGCACAGGTTTCTAGATGGGTGCACACAAAGCTCTCACACTTTTTAGCAAAGTCAGTTTTTTCAAAAGACACTCTTATTATTCTCTAATCTCTATGCCTGTCTGGATGTTTTATTTTTATTATTATTATTATTTTATGTTCTGCACAGCTTTATAAGCAGTGAAGTATGTTCCAGATTGAGAAGTTGAGAGTATTTCCATGGTGGTTTGAGTAGGCGTGGCCCCAGAGACTCATGTGTTTCAGTGGTTGGCCACAGGAAGTGGCACTGTTAGGAGGCATGGCCTTGAAGTACGTTACTGTGGAGGCAGGCTCTGAGGTTATATATGCTCAAGCTGTGCCCAGTGTAACACACAGTGTCTCCCCGCTGCCTGTGACTCATGATGTTGAACTCTCAGCTCCTTCTCCAGCACCATGTTTGCCCACATGCTGCCATGCTTCCCTCCATGACCATAATGGACTAATCTCCTTTAACTGTAAGCCAGTGAAATGTTTTTCTTTATAAGAGCTGCCTGGTCATGCTTTTTCTTCATAGCAATAACTAAGACAGACACCAGCCATGGCTTTCCAGCTTGTTTCATGGGATGCTGCCTTTGATACTTTCTTCCCCTGTCTAAACCTTGTCATTTGGGAAAATGAAAATTATATTTTGAAAATCTTGTTTCACCTGAAAGCATATAATATTATACTACTGCTTTATAAACTAGCCTTTGGATAATATTATTTTATCAACATCTCTGGGGCAACTTTACCTTTTCTTTGCCTCAGTTTTCTCATCTGTTCATTGCTTAGAGAAAGCAGATCCTTCGTGCCTCATGAGCTCTTGTCTAATGTGAGAAGGTAAACAGCTCTGCGGTTTTTGTCCGAATAAAGTCACATGCCCCAGAGAGAACCCTTGTGTGGGAAGTCTGATCCCACCTCTGTTTCCAGGCATCACTGGCAAATATCACAGCTTTGTACAGCATCTTCATGCCAGGCTACCTGTACTGTCCTGGCAGGAGCATGCTATGAGAAGGGATCGAATACCTACCTTTCTGTTCTCTCAAGGAGTCTGAATTGAGTGGATTTTCACTGACAGTGGAGGACTTGCATGTAACAAGGTAGGGAAAGCAAAATAAATGAGTAGTTTGGCTGAAGGGCTCTAGGAAATCAGAGGTTGAATCAGGTCATACAAATACTGGGGGGAGAGAGGCAGGCGGATCTCCAAGTTCAAGGCCAGCCTGGTCTACAGAGTGAGTTCCAAGACAGCTAGGACTACACAGAGAAACCCTGTCTCAAAAAGCCAAACCAAACCAACCAACCAATCAACCAAACAACAACAGAGCTCATCAAAACTTCATTAAAAACGAAGAGCAGGGGAGAATTTCGCTCTTTCCAGGGGGGAGAGAGTTGAGAGCATTGGGTGTGCCTGGATGGCCATCTAGGCACTAACCAGTTTCTCCTGTGTTGTAGAGGAGCAGGCAGAATGTATCTGACTTCTCTGCCCCACCCCCCTACCTTCTCATGGTCTGGCTCTTACCCCTTGGAGGAGGAGTGTTTGCCCATCTGTTGCTACTCAGCCTTTTCTTGTTCTATGAGGTAGAGAAAGCTGAGATTCTTTGGTGTCGTAGTATGAACTGTCCTCTTGCATCCTTCAGGGAATTCACAGGCACGACAAAAGATAATCAGCAAGCTTTGTCCCATAGACAGGAGTGAGGGGAGAAAAGACGGCTTGTGGAAAAAGATCTGAAATATGTCAGCGCACACTTGGGCAGGAGATTTGCTTATCGAGTTTGTCCTAAACCAAAGCATCTGTTTTGGTTATTAAAATAAAACATCTTTGATGATAAAAAGAAATAATTGCCGTATTAAGTTGTTTTTTTAACCTAGTATAATCCCTTGACTTGCAGTTTGAGAAGGAAGTATGGGGGAAATGTGTCTTGTAAAAATTTCACTCGCTTTGTCAATTTGTACCTAAAAATACAATTTGATCTTCTCCAAACTCATTTGAGCTCCTTGCTCCACACCTACTATCTGTGGAAGAAAACCTACCGGAATTAGTGAAGGGACCTCCATCCTGAGCGCGCTGTCCCCTTGCTAGCGCCTGCTGAGGATGAGGCCCACTTACCATCTGAGTCAGGGAGGGTGTCCCAGCCATCGGAGCCATGGAGGGCTGTCCCGACACTCAGCATTCTTCCTTCATTCCTGCACAGCTCACCTTTTTTCCATCTTTATCTTTAGCCTACATCTCAGAAGCTGATTCGGTGAGAGGCTCAGCCCCTCCAGGACTCATCTGCCCCGCTGGAAGCAAACAGATCTAGGGCTGCAGCTGCTTTCTGAGTCTTATCTCCCTCTGGACTAAGGAAAAATTGCAAGAAAAGACTAAATGGGGAAAGTCACGTTTTTTAAGTGCTCTATAATAGTTTCCCTTTCACCTCTCCTCCCCTCCCTGCTGGCTATTACTTAAAAAAAAGATGCATAGAAAACTTAAGTTGGGTCTAAGTGACCAGGGTGGGAAAAAGAAGAGAGGACCTGCAGATCAGGATGTTGGGTTAAGTGAAGCATCAGCCTCGAGTTGATTCTGGGGGACTGTCAAGAACTAATGACAACTGGGCCGGAGAGACAGATTGACAGGTAATGTGCTGTGTAAGGGCGAGGACCTGAGTTTGAGGCATATAACCCAAATTAAGTAAACAAAACAAGACAAAAAACCCGGGCACAATGGCTGCCACACCCACATCCACACACCTGCACACACAATATACACTGAAAACTTTAGTCACAGCCAGACACGATGGGTCAGAGTTCAAACATCTGACTACTTCCTTGTCTTTATTTCACAGTGGAATGCTCCAAAGGGAAAGTGTATGTTTTCAGAGGATAGACAGCGTCTAAATGAAAATATTTCTGAAAGATTGTTGGAATGCTCCACATTCAACAGTTAATTCATCACAGCCTTGAACTTGATTCATATGGGGGAACTGTTTAACTAAAACAATTCTCTTGCCATTTTCATATATGTGTCCACGAAGTTACCAGAATCAGCTAGGGTAGTAGACTACAACCAATGGAAAAGTCAGCATGTTCATTTAAAAACAAAACAAAACAAAACAAAACAAAACAAAACAAAACAAAACAACTATTTAATTATTTAAAGACCTAATAGGTAGAAGCCCACAGCAAGTAACAGGTCTATATATTTTTGCTAAGCTTTCATTACGCTCATTCAGGTATTTTAAAACTGCTATTGAGAAGCAGTGAGAAGAGACAGTTGGAGCAGGTCTGGACAGCCTCTGAGGTTTGGAAGAACACTGGACAGGGCATGGATATCCCACTGTCTTTTATACTCCATGAACGGAAGCAGTTTCTGGCCCTTCTGTGACATTTGACTGTGGAACTCCAGAACAGGACAGGGGATTGTATTCATTTAAATTGCGTGGTATTTTTGTTTTATTGCCAGGGAAGCTTTAAACAGACATAGTCCATCCAGTCTCAGGTCTATGTCTCCCAGATATCAGAACCACCCAAGGAGGTGGTCAAGAACGCAAGAGGCTGAGAAGTGCGTCTGCAGTCTTTAGGCTCCAGTTCCATCCACTACCTCCACATTTTAAACAAGCTGCACAAGCAGTGCCAGAGTAGGATTGGGAATTGGAGACCGAGTCGGTTCTTCATGTCAGAAATCTCTTCCAGAACATTTTGCTAAAACATTTGCTAACTCAAACGCCAGCCTATTTCTACAAGAGGGGCGGGTCTCCCAATTTTAGAGATTGCTTCCATTTATTGTGCCAGATTATGATTTCCTGTAACCTTCACCTTCCTGATCCAGTGTGCCCTCTGGAGGGAACAGAATAGATTTTTCACATGTACTACTTGCAGAGGATGCTTGGAAAATGCTAACTATGTCCCCTGTTCCCATGTAGGCGTCTTCCAGCTCTGACACTGCAATAGGATGATCATGGGTCACTGAATTTTCATGCAAAGCCTTTCCATTTCTAAAATTGTTTTTGATGGTGTCCACACTAACTGCTGGATAGCAGACTTGCTACCATCTATGTTTAAGTTAATAGAATCAGTAGCTTATGTTGGGTGTTCACTGCCTGTTGGTGTCCTGTTGGGTGTCCGATGCTTTAAAGATGAGCTTTGGGGCACTGACTTGAACTGAGCTCAGGATCTCACTGCGCTCTAGGTGAGAGTAGTGAAGATGTCTATTCTAGTGTAGCGCATGACTATACTGGCCTTGAAGTCATGTCACGTTGTTAAAACTAACAACGTGAGCTCCACTCAAGTCCTGGGACTTCATTACTATGAACACTAGAAAAAGGTAAGTTTTGGATAATTTACAAAGCTCTTTCTGCACGTTTAATACTCACTGTCAACTTATGTTATGATTTTAGTTTCTGGATGGTGTCTAGTTTGTTGGGGTGCTAAGACAAAGTGCCCCAGGCTAAATGGTTTATAAACCACAGGAATTTGCTTCTTGTTCTGGACACCGAAGGCTTGAGACAAGAGTGCTGGAATGGCTGGGCTCCGGGGAGGGGAGATCTTCCAGGATGCAAACTGACAACTTCTCTTTTCAGGGAAGAACCAACATTGTCAGTTAGCTCATTGGCTCTTTTCATGAAAACACTAAAACCACCCACAAGGGGTCCAGCTTTTTGACCTCCCTGTCTCCCAAAGGTCTTAGTATAACCACATTGGGGTGATAATTAAACATTAGGATTTGGAAGGGAACATAAACATCCAGTCCATAAGAAAAACTGGGGCTCAGAAAATTTTAGGGTGCTTGAAATTATATATCTGATATACAGTCTAGTTATGACTGTAGTTTTTTATTTTTTGCTTTTGATTCAAAATCTGAGGCAGTTCTTAACTAACAATGCACTAATAAGTCAGGTTTTCATTGCCTGTGTTTTAGCAAGTGAGAACAAGGAGAATAGAGGGTGCTTTTTCTGTAGTTAGTTATATGTGCTTCTCCTGACTCTGAATTTTAGTCTCTTAAGATGTTTATAAACTCTTAATTTATCTATCACCATACTATCGATCTTTCTCTTCAGTTTGTATAATCCGTAAATGAATGAAATCTGTAAGCCCCTGTCCAAGGTGTCAACGGTTTTACACCTGAGAGGATGGTTCAGTATACAAAATGCATGACACTTGAGCACTCGTAGAAAAAGCCTGGCGCGGTGGTAGATGCCTGCGGTGCCAGTGCTGAGGGCATGGAGGCAGGTAGATCCCTGGATCTCACTGGAGGGCCAGTCCAGCTGACTTGTTAAGCTGCAGGGAGGTTCAGTGAGAGCCCTTGTAGCAAAAAAGATGACACAAGTAAGGTAAGCAATGGTTGAGAAAGATGCCCAGTGTCGAGCTCTGGCCTCCAGTGCATGGGCACATGTAAGAGAGCGTGTCCGTGTGCACAGATACCATCATACGGACCCGGAGTGTACTGTCAAAGTCCTAACGTCTGTTCCCCACCTCCCCCTCAAAGAGGGAAGCTCACTCTTTAGCTGAGTAGATGATTTGAACAGTCCTTTTAAAAATCTGAGGACTTCAGTCACTCAAAGGGGAACACCCAAGCCTGCCTTTTAAATCTTAGACGAATAGCCATGGTAACACTTGCTTTTCTTGGCAAGCTTTTTTGACCCACCAGGCAGGTTTGGCAACACCTGTGGCCCTGTCCGAACTTGCTGGTCATTTCTCCAACCTAATGTGTATCAGCTTACTGCTAGTCACTTATTTCCTCCTTCCTTTTAATACTTGCACTTCCTGAGGGCAAGGACTGTATTTCATTTCCCTCTGAAAGATCATCCTTAACATCCTATGTAGTGGCTGCTGCATTTAAGAGAGTCACAATAAATATTTGCTCAATGAATGGATATATGATTGAATACATAGCTGAGTGCTATGAATGAACCCTCTTGCATAGTTTTTCTTAAAAGAACATCAGAGATCTCTCTTTGATTTCTTTTGGACTCTGACACTTCTTGTTGAGGGCACATAGAATAAAAATGGACAGGGCCTGCTCAACAGTGTCCAGCATTCACCCACCTCCTGATAAAGACAAATAAATTCTCTCCCTCCCCCCCCCCGAGTAGTTGTAATTTTAAGATTAATCTTAACTCTGTTTGTAGCCTATAAAACAAAACTAATTGCAGAATTCAATGCTTTTGAGCATTTTTAGGTAGCTTGATGGGAAAGCATCGAAATAAATACAAACATTTAGATAAAACAACCATTTTAATAGTATTAACTCTGCCAATTAATGATAATGGAAGAGCCGTCCAATTAGCTAAATCGCTAATAGTTTTATCAAGCAGAGGTTGGTAATTTAAAGCAAACAAATTCTTTCTAATTTTATCCACTTGCACACCAAGATATTTAAAGGATAACAGGGGATCCAATAAAGAGTGCTTCTCAGGAAGAGCTATATTTAAGTCTCCTAATGGCTATAGCATAGAGTTACCCCAATTAGTCAGAAAACCCAAGCAGTCAGTAATTCTTTTGAGTCTCTGCAATTTGGGGGGAAAATAATTGAGATCCAACAAAGGTGCTGCTTGCAGCCGTTAGTGTTATTATTGAGGTGCGCTGGGGAGGAGGTGACTGCGGTGAGCTACCTGGGAGTGTGCCTGACTCATCCAATCCAGTCAGCGTGTGTGTCTGTGTACACACTGAGTTTTGTCCCTGAGTGTTCCTGAGGTTGTGTCCATGGAGGTCACTACAGAGACCCCTCTGGGGAGCAGAAAGCTGCTCAGTGCCCCACCATCACTGTGGCTTCCCTTGTCAAATGTCCATAGAGAATTCGGGCTTATCTTTGGAGAATTCAGGAACATCCATCTAGGATGAGTATGATGCCAATATTCCTCATAATCTTTTGTATTCTTCTCAGAAGAAGAGTCTTTCAAAACCGTCTCTGCTGATGAGCAAAGACCTGGTCAGTCAAGGGCAGATGATATGTGATAGACTTGCTGAGAAGTAAGAGCAGAGTTGAACTGAAACACTTGAACTTTGGGACTGGCAACACAATGGGCTTTAATAACAGTCTCCGAGACAACTCTAACAGAAGAGGGCGGCGTACAAGGTGGCTTTAAAAATTTCAGAATCGAGGATGTGAGTCAATTAGTAAAGTACTTGGTGTACAAGCGTGAGGAATGGAGTTTGGATCCTCAGCACTCAGAAACTACTGTAACCCCAGTGCTGAGGACATGGAGATGGCCACTCAGCTTAGCCAAATTGGTGAGTTCCAGGCTCCGCAAGAGACTATGAAAATTATTTTCGTCAGTTTGACAGAATCTAGAATCACCTAACAGAAGGTCCACTGGGCATGTGTGAGTGCATGTGTGTGTATGTATGTGTGTGGGGTATATCTTAAGTGCATTAGTTTAGGCAGGAAGACCTGTCCATTGCTGAGCTCTGGCAACCCTTGGCCTCTGCTTTCTGATTATGGATGCCATGTCACCAGGAGCTTTAAGCTTCTGGCTTTTTGACTTCTCACTGTGATGAACCAAAACCTTAAACTGTGAGTCAGGATTAACCTTTTCTCCCTCAAGTTGTTTTGGCAAGGGGTTTTATCAAACCAACAGGGAAAAGTAACTAAGGCAGAGACTTTGTCTCAAAAAGTATGATGGAGGACTACTGAGAAAGGGATCTGAGGCTGACCTCTAGTCTCCTTGTCCATGTGCACACACATGAACACACAAGCACACATTTCAGAACTGAAGATTCTATTTATCTCATGGTAGGATACACCGAATGAGCGCTGTGCTAAGATGGAGATAAACTTTAAAGAATGAAGGGCAAGAGGAGAGCCTCGTATCTGAGTGCTGGAGGAAATGCTCTTTGACTAGAAGACTTATTATTTATTGTGTTATTTACTATGAACCAAATACTGTGCTAATCTCTTCATACCATCCTTTCATTAGCCTTCCCATTGGTAGAGTTGGTTTTACGTATAAAAAGTTTCCTGAATCTCATAGGTAAAGTAGGTGGCCCATTGCTACTCTTCTTGTGGCTCACTGTCTTACTACAATGGCCTTATTCTTTCCTGGGGTGGTACTCTCTCACCCTGGATCTCCAGGCTGGCACATTGTCAGTGTCCGGATGGCGATGGTCTCTCTGTGTTCCAGTGTTACAGAGAACAGACACCGGAGGATAGCCCTGTGAGGTAAATAAGGAACGAGTGGGCCCAGCTGGGCATTTGCATCAAAATGCCCAGCCAGAGTTGCCAGCTGCTCTGGCTGAGTGCCCAGGCTCTGCCCTGCAAGATGCCTTTGATTTTTCATTTTATTAACTTTGCCACATAGAAATGGGTCTGAGGCTGGCTTCAGAGTCACCGCTCTACCCTGTTCTAATGGGGGTGAATAGGAACAATGTCATGGAGGAAAAGGGGGTTGATGGTGCCAGTATTTTGTAATTAAGTATTCTATTTTAATCCAGGCATGCTGCTATGTACCTATGTACCTGTAACCCAAGCACTCAGGAGGCTGAGGCAGGAGGATTACCACAAGTTCAAGATCTTCTTGGCTACACATTGAGTGCCTATCTAAATAATAGAAAGAAAACATTAAAAAAAATGAAAGAAACCCCAAAAATCCCTATTAACCATTTAAGGCTTTTCCTAATCTATCCAGGGATTCAAATTTCAACAAAGAATGATCTTTGGATAAAAGGTCTCAGTGAGTCGTTGGAGACTTGGGTTGATCAAGAAATGAGAACATTGTTGAATTTAAAGCCTTCAATGTATCATAGCCTGGTGGCTGAGAGCAGGGTAGGCTATTAGAACATCTAACACAGGCCAGGTGAGCCAGTGAGCCAGGTCTGATGAGTGTCAGCAGGAAATCTCAATGTCCCTCCTTATCTACTGTTTGCTTTCAACCACTATGAATATGTTTCTCCCTAAAACAGCTACTCGAAATAATGGAATGAGAAGCTGTGGGAGCGTCGGCTGGAGGCTCGGCTCTCACTAAAGTGGAGAAAAGTGTCTTGAGGCTAGAGATACTCAATAAACAGGGTTCCTTTCCTAGTTGTGGTTCTGCACTAGCTGGAGAGCATGCTAGTATAGATAGTCTTTTCCTCAGCAGGACTGGTTATGTAATTTGAGGAAGAATGAAGAAATATGCTCACAAGTAAACAAAGCCAATGGGAATGCGGCAGTGGAATGTTAGCCCTTTGGTCTCAGTTCTGCTCACAGCAAACTGTGTAGGAACAGGAGCCAGGAGTCAGGATCCTCACAGTTTTCTCCTGTGGCCATTGTGGGAGGCTGCATCTCCTGGGAAGCATACTCTAATACGTGAAGATGTCTGTTCAAGGGTTCCCTGGGAGGCGCTTTTAGCACCTATGAGATCAAAGGACAAAGGATTGAATAGAAGAAGAAAGTGAATTGAGGTATTACTTTCATATGGGCCTTGGCAGATACCCCTGGGAACACTGCAACAAGGGTTTCTCTTCTTAAATGTACTCAAGTTTTGGCAAAGGGGCAACATTTTTGAGTCATTGCATTGGTAAGTTGCTCCCTCCAGAGGTACCATAACCCTAGGCAAAGCCATTTCTTCCTGTGTATAAGAGGCCTTGCTATAAGCCTTCAGCTGCATTTCAGACAATTGAAAAAAATAAATGTCTTATGAAAGGAAGTAGGGCTCTGTGCAGTAAACCATAGCATCTACCATTGCTATCTACCATTGCATGAATAAGCCATCTTGCTTCCATGGTCCTGACTATTCTTTTTTTCTTTCTTTCTTTCTTTCTTTCTTTTTTTTTTTTTTTGACTATTCTTAAATAGTACTTTCTTGTGAATATTTATGATGCATTCTTTACACATACTGTTTTATTGCATAGCATAACATCCTTTTACTTAGAACTACTTGGTAAGTTAATTCATCAAAATCTAATAAAATGCAAGCTCCTCTAAGGAGTTAACCTTAACTACCATGCACAATTGATGTACTGTCTTGTCTCTAGCTCTGTATCATCAAAGCATTTTATAATCCTTTCCAAGGACTTGTCTTACTGTGTTAAGCTTACTGGAGACAAAGATGCCATCTTATTTATAGTTGTATTTTTTTCTTTTCTTTCTCAGCATGGCATTTTTGTGGATAAATCATTAGTGAAAGCATATTTTGTCTGGTATTAGCATGGTGACTATTTATTATTTAAATCCAACATGCAATGTTTCTATATATTATACTTTAGGTATATTTCCTATAGATGAATTTAATTCAACTTATATTTTTTAGTATCTATGCTGATCATTGTGCTTTAACCATAGTATTTAAGCCATTTATACTTAATGTAATTGCTGATATATTTGTATTTAGAAGTTAGCTATCTTGTTTAATGCCTTTTCTTATTACATGTTAACTATGCATAATGATGATTTCATTATGCCACTTGTATACATATGTAAACTGTATTTTTTATCATGTTTACCATCATTATTCTCTCTTGTTACCCTTCTGCTGATCTCTTTCCTCTTCTCACTTAGTCTTGTACTTTCATTTTTTATCTATTATCTATCTATCTATCTGTCTATCTATCTACCTTTCTATTTTTTGATGATCCAGTGAGTTGCATTAGGTTTGCTTACAGGATCCTGGGTGAAGGATTATTTATAGGAGTATGGACTACACCTTACTTAATGGTGACTACACCATTGAACAAGATATGTCTCCCTCAGTAACTACAAAGTGTCTGTAAATACCCATGAAGAGGTGTGGCTTTGTGGTTCCCCTCGCAGTAGCTAGCACTGTCTGCTTATTGGTCCTGATGGGCTAGAGACTCAGGAGCCTGTTTATCTCTCTTGACATGGTATTGGCAGGCCTGGTTGCACACAGGCCTTGTGCACATAATCTCAGTTGCTGTGGATTCAAGAATGCAACAGTGATGTCAGGTTCCAATGATGATATGTTATTTCACTTTACTTCTTCATTTAGCTCTCACGTTCTTTCTCCCTCATCTTCTGCAATATTTCCTGAACTTTAGATGGTATAATATAGAAGTATTATTTATGCCAGATCATTCCATAACATCCCTCCTTATTTTGAGCACTTTGACCAGTTACCACTGCTCATCGTAAACATGCTTTTCTGACAAAAGCTAATGGTATCAATAATCTATATGTATAAACATAATTATTTAGGCAGCAAATTAATGGGCATATTATATGATTGCAGTATCAGCATGTTTTGATCCACCAGCTCTGCTTCTTTTTCTTCTTCTGGGCTTTTCTACACAGATTTCTTTTGGTTGCCCTTGTTTGTTTCCTCCCTACTAGCTTATTAATTATACATTATTTTTTGTTTCTTTAGTACTTACCTTAGAAATTATAGCATTTCACCCTTTGCTTAACAAAGCCCGGTGCTAGTCAGTCCTACTCACTCTTGCATGGGGTGAATACAAGGACCTCAGAATACTTCAGTTGCGTTTCTTCCTCTGATTCTCTACCCCCAACTTAGAGTTGGTGACAGGTTACTGCCATGGACTTATTGCTGTGCAATGGAGAACTTTGCAGAAGTTCATGTTGTAGATTTAAAGTTTATCTTTATGTTTTCCCATGTATTTCACATTTTAAGTTTGTAATCAGTCTGTCCTATATCTCTGGTCATGGCTGTAATCTGCTTCAGATTTTGTTTTTCAGTATAAATGTTGTATTTTCCCCTTTTTTGCTGGAAGGATATTATCTTGGGAATAGATTTTGATGACAGTTTGTGTTTTCATGAGAATACTGCAGATGTTTTCCTATTTCCTTTAGTTTTCATTTTTGTACTTTATAAATTAATTGCTAAATTAATTATAAATTGATTGCTCCCTGAAGAAGCAAATATTTTCCTTTAGATATTTTTTTAACATCATAATTTTTTCTTCACTCTCCTGTAATATCACATTTGTCTAAATGTGACCCATACTCCTTCTCTCTTTTCTTCTTTCCTTCCATTTTTCTTTCTTCCTTTTCTTCGGGACACTCATAATTCTGAACTGGATAACTCTTAGTTATTTTAGCCATGGAAATATAAATATTTGCTTTGTCCCATTTCTTTCTCTTTTGTTTCCAAGTTTACAATTAAATGTATTTTAGATTTCTCAAGGTCTCTTCTGCCTCTTATCATTGCTATTTCTGTCTCTTGTGCTGAATTATAGAAAGTTTGTTCTCACTAATTTTCTCATTCAATATTTTTTCAACTCTCTATTTTAATTAAATTAATTTAATCAATTTTTAATTTATTATGTTTTTTTTTTTCCTTTTGGAAATGCCGTTACTCTTTCCCATCCACTCTTACAGTTTTTAGGTCTTTTTTTCCCCCCTGATTTGATAAGCATAGGCATCTTACAGTTGATAGTTGGCAAGTCCAAGGAGTGAAATTTATCTATCTGCTGCACTGTCTTATTGTTTTGAATGGTTCTTGATCACAGTATTTCCTATAAATATCTTTTTTGTTGTATGTCGTGTATATATATATATTTATGTCATTTATATATACATACATGACATATATACATATGTGACATATATATGTATATATATATACATGACATACAATATATACATATATGACATACTATATATATATATTTGAGAAATTCCTAGGTGTCTGGAGAGCCACTAGTTTAGGGCTGTCTTAATGCAGGCATTTGAGGTTTCCAAAGAGCTGGGTTATAGAAGGTACCTGTACGACTTTTCAAGGGTGGATTACTTTTCCTCATTCCCACTCCTCAGTGAAAAGTTTTCTGGATTCTACCTTAAATTGACAAGTGTCCCATCTGAGTACTGACCCTGAGTAGACCCTGAGCTTTAGTCTTGTCCCCTGGACTCTCCTGGCCAATATAGTTTCACAGTTGTTTTCTTCTAGAGAAGCAAATGCCCAGGTAGGGAAAAAGATTTGAACACAGGACTTACATTTTCTTGCAGATTCTGATTATTTTTATTGATGTGTATGTGTCTGTATGAATATATGTCACATGTGTGTAGGTGCGTACGGAGGCCAGAAAAGGGTGTTGGAGCTGGAGTGAGCGGCGGTTATCAACTGCCTGAAGTGGGTGCTGGGAAACAAACTCAGGTCCTTTGGAAGAGCAGCAAATGCTCTCGTTCTCTGCCAGCTCTCAACCTAGTGTATGTTTGATTTTACCATGCGCACGTCTTTAAGCAGCACATCAAAGCATAAAAACTGAAGCCCTGAGCATGGTGGCACACACCTTTAATCCTAGCACTTGAGGCAGAGGCAGGCAGATCTCTGTGACTTCCAGGCCAGTCATGGTTACACAGTGAGACCCTGTCTCGAAAAATAAACAACAAACAAGCAAACAAACAAACGTGCTGGTGAATTAGAATACTAGTCAGCAGGTGACTGGAGAGGCAGTTCAGTTTTGATTTTTCCTTTCCTTTTCTTCATTTAATTGATGATGATGATGATGATGATGATGATGATGATGATGATGGTGATGATGATGGTGGTGGTGGTGGTGGTGTGTGTGTCTGAGCATGCAGCGGTCAGAGGACACCTTTCAGAAATGCTTCTCTCCTACAGTGAGTTCCAGGGATTGAACTGAGGTCATCAGCCTTGGAAGACAAGCACTTGTTTTTACCCGCTGAGCCCTCTTGTTGGCCTTGGCCTTGGTTTTGCTTTCACAGACTCCTAGGACCCTGTGAGAATTCAAGCATCTTTTTCTGTGAGATGAGAACACTGACCTGGATGATTTCCAAGGCCACTTCCCACTTTCTTTTCCTTTCTTTCTTTCTTTCTTTCTTTCTTTCTTTCTTTCTTTCTTTCTTTCTTTCTTTCTTTCTCTCTCTCTTCCTTCCTTTCTTCCTTTCTTTTCTTTCTTTCTTTCCTTTTTTCTTTCTTCTTTCCTTTCTTCTTTCTTCATTTTTGCAGTGCTGGGGATCAAACCCAGGATCTCAAACCTGTCAGGCAAGCCTCCATCCTCGGCTCCTCTTTCACAATGTTAACATCTCTGTATAACATGCTTTCATCACAGAAGTCCTTCCATCAGGCAATGCCTCTGAAGATAATTTGGCAATCAAAGTATTAGGCAAAAGCAGGGACCGCTGAGAACACTAACTCTGAGTTTGGGTCTCTATCAAGTGCTGCTCTGTGCTTTTCCTAAGACAATAAACCGAAATCATCATTTGTTTGGCTTCACAGTTTGAAACTGTGATTTTTAATATAACCTCACATTCAAAATATTTCAGTCCTGTTTTTCTTGAGCATTGGGCAGGCTTTGATTCTGACAGACTGACCGAATCTCATTACCCCCTATTTGCTGTACAACACAAGCTGATTTCCTAAGTGTTTCCACATTTTATGCTCACGTAGATCTCAGTGGCTAAAACAGTTAATTAAATGGACTCTTCATACAATCTCATTTCCTGGTTGGTCATCTAAGTCAATGATAACAGCACCTACCTCTTGGCTGTGACTCTAAAACCTAAGGGGGAAAAGGGAGAATAATCATTTAAATGTAAACAGTGTTCAGACTAACAGCTGAAAAATCTTTTTAATTATAAAAGTAATTCACGTTTATTTTCAAAGGTTCAAACAATAGAAGACTAAGAACTGAAAATCGCTTCTCCCTGGTTTCAATTTTACTATCAGATGTGATTGCTATTTCACTACACACACACACACACACACACACACACACACACACACACACCACACACACCACACATGCACACACAGACACACTCACAAATGCCATGCAGGCACACGGGCTCACACAAGGGTGCATGCACACACACACACACACACACACACACACACACACACACACTCTTTCTCTCTCTCTCTCTCTCTCTCTCTCTCTCTCTCACACACACCATGTGTGCTTGTGCACACACACGCACACACATGCACCCATTCACTCACTAACTGGAGGTACATGCCCATTCATTTCCTGTTTGCTTTCAGAGTAATGGAAACCACACTGGACCTTCCTTTGTTTAACCTGTCCTTATGTTCAATATGCTGGTCATGGGTACACACAACTGTACATTGTGCACCCTAGCCAGCCACATAGCTACACCGCCACTCACTTACGTGCTTCCTTAGTGATGGGTACCCAGAGTTAGCTTCTTTCCATCCATATGCTCTGAGAAGCTGATTCACACTGACTGTGCACATTTGGCTGGAGGTTCCTAGAATCAGGGTTTTAGATTATGTGGCACTTGCTCTTAGCTCCCATTGTAAGCACTTTATAAATATCATCCCCACAACACCCTCTTAAGGTGTAGATGCTGTAAGAGTACCCATTTTTTGGATGGTAAACTCAGAGATCTAAGTAACTTTCTTACAGTCTCACGGTTGCAAATGGGAAAGCTAGAGTTAGAAGCCAAGCTCTCTGAGTCTGGTTCATGTGGAGCTCTGGTAGATTCTCTTTCCCTCAGTTTTCCTCCAAAGGGTTTGTACCAATTTATACTTCCACAAACTATATGTTAGAACTGAACCATTTAACCATGTCTATAAAAAAATCTTATGTGCCTACCTTTTTTAATCAATTTGTAAGAATTAATATCGCTATGATTTTAATGTATAATTAATGCACTACTAACACTAGCATTCTAGTCACCACACACGAGCAGCAAAGGGTCACGTGACTCCCGAAGCACTGACAGTGTGGTGAGCATGCAGCTTCCCTGTGGTTCCACAGCTTTCCTCTGAGGTCACCATCTTTTCTTTTCTTTCTTTTTGGCTAAACTTTGCACAGAGGTCAGAAGTGAGCTGAAGACATTGCAGAATTAGAGCCTAAACACTTCTGGGAACACAGCAAGTAGATGAAAGGGTTTACCCAGAGCAACTAGGAAAAGCAAAACAGGGTTCGACCCTGAGGGATTTAGTGAGTAGATCTAACCCAACAAGGAGGGACTCTCCTCAGGGTCAGTCAAGTTCATGTCTAGCACATTCTTCATGGACACCCAACAGGCACACACTTTGTCAATGGAAATGATTTTCAGTCTCATGTATGTTTTGTTTGGCATAAATCACTTCTTTGAATACATTCCTGTTAATAGTCTGTGGCTTTTCATTTCTGCCAGACTCACTCTGGTGTTCACTAACAGATATGGAGGAACCACGCTTCAGTCTGTACTCAGTTTTAATCTGTGTTTTTGTTTTGTTTTGTTTGGTTTTGTTTTTTGGAGTGTAATTTGAGAAACAACGAGACTCCATTCACAACTAAATTTTACATCTTGGATACTACAGAGAGTGAGAAATGCTAACTCAGTGGAGTCCATTTGTCCTCTGTGTTTTTTTTTTTTTTTTGAGACATTATCAGTGCATCTTATTTGTTGAGAGAGTATCAGATCCATCCTAACTGTTGTTATCACCCCGTCTTTGTCCTTGTGACTTTGTAGTTTTATTTCAGGGGGATATGGCTTACCTTGTGTGCTGGCTGGGTGATGTGAGAGGACGGAACCCCAGTTGAGAAAAATGCCTCTATGGGGCTGAAGGCCTGTAGGCAAACCTGTGGAACACTGATGTGAGAGGGCCTTTTTGGGTAGGATCACCGCGGGCAGGTGGTCCTGCGTTCTATAAGAAAGCAGGCCGATAAAGCCACAAGGAGCAAACCAGTAAGCAGCACCCTTCCATGGCCTCTTCATGAGCTCCTGCCTCCAGATTCTCTCCATGTTTGGGTTCCTGTCTTGCCTTCCTTCCGTGATGGACTATGCATGTGGAAGCATAAATAAAACCCCTTCCTCCCTTTTATGGTCATGATGTTTCATTATAGCAACAGTAATTTAAACTAAGACTAAAATCAGAATCAGGGTAATAGGGTATTTCTATGATAGACCTGACCATGTTGTTTTGGGAAAGACTGTGAGATAACTTTGGGACTTTGGGCTAGGAAAGCTGTTGCATATCGAGAACTCACTAGGCTGTTCTGTAGGACCTTAGAAGACAAGAATGTTGAGAGCAGGGCAAATCATGGAAGCCTGGCTTGTGATGTTTCAGAATGAAGCAAACACTCTATTGGGCCATTTGTGTGAAGAATATGGGGGTGTCTGGTCAGCTGGAGCTGAAGAATTAGCCATGGTTAACAAGAGACCAGTACCAGGAAAGGAAAACCTTTGTTTTGCTGGGACAAAGGATGCTGGTCAGCAGGGGGTGAAGAATCAGCTGTGGTTATGAAGAGCCCAGCGTCACTGGTCAAACCTTCTGGGAAGCGTTTCCTCAGGCAGCACATGCATGTTCAGAGCTGGCCAAGGCTGTACCTTGCTCTGGCAGTCAAACTTTGTCATGTGTAAGGGTCCCCCAGGTGGTACGGGTTTTGAAGGCATGAGGGGTCATGGAGAGAAGCTGAGGCTCAGCACTGTGAGAGACCACTTGAAAAAGTCCAGCCTCAGTGACAGGTGTAGGCACAGGTTTGAAGAGGTCACAGAGAAAAGCTGAGACTTTGCATGATGCTGTGATGCTGCAGAGGGTGGGGCTGGAGAAATGACCCAGCCCCCTTGGAGGAGCCCAGAAGATTGGGAGTGAATCCCAGATACTGGACACTGAATTATTTACACTCATGGAGTGTGGGTTCGCTTTGTTCAGATTGTGACTGAGCCCTGGGTCTTCCCTCTTGAAGTAAACAACAACAACAACATCAATAACAAACTTACCTTATTTTTGGTTTTATAGGAGCTCACAGTTGAAAGACTAAATTATTAAAAGAGATTTTAAAAAAGAGATTTTAGATTTTTTAGATTTTTTAGATTTTTAGATTTTAGATTTTAGATTTTTACAGAGACTGAGCCTTTAAAGTGTTTTAACTAATAAAAACTGAGGAATTTTCAAGTTTGTAATGTGTTTTATATTTGTGACGTTTCTTAGTCTGAAAATTTGGCGATGAATTAAAAAAATGGAAGGTTATATCTTAAAATGCCTTTGGGTGTAAAGTTGATGAAGGGTTAATTTTGTTGGCTAAGTTAATTTCAACTTGACACAGGCTAGAGTCACCTGAGAGCTGGGAGCCCCAACTGAGAACTGCCTCCATAAGACCAGACTGTAGGGAAACCTGTAATGCATTGTTAACTAGCGATTGATGTAGGAGGCCCTGGCCCACCATGGACGTGGCTATTCTTGGGCTGGTGGTCCTGGGTTCTAGAAGAAAGAAGCTGATCAAGCCATTTAGAAAGCAAGTCAGTAAGCAGCACCCTTTCATAGCCTCTGCCTAAGTGCCTGCCTCCACGTTCTTGTCCTGTTTTGAGTTCCTGTCCTTACTTCTTTCTGTGATGGACTCTGGAGGTGGAAGCATAATTTGAACAAACCCTTTCCTCTCCAACTTTCTCTTGGTCATGGTGTTTCACTACAGCAATAGTAACCCTAACCAAGACACCTTAATATTCAAACGTGGATAATGGCAAAGAATTTGTGGTGTCCTGAAGACTGTGTCTTCCAGTAGATGACACAAACTAGTCAAAATGCCTTCCGCGCAGGTGCATGGCCACTCGTGCAATGCTGGATGAAGGTACGCAGCGTGCAGTTTGTTCTTGCCGAAGAGCATGTTGGGTAGCGCTTCCTCCCAGGCCGTGAGAAGGTTGTGGTTCTTCAGGGAGCATTTCACCAGACTTCAGCTTAAACATTGTTTATACATGGCCATTGATTTCCCCTTCCAAGAACTGCCAATCCCATGGAATTAGCCATACCTGCTAGGCAGCCCCCAATCCCCAGCTCAACCAGGTGGCCGGCATAAGCTCTGCCCCTGTGGTGAGAGCAATAGCCGTTCTGCATGGGAACTAGCTAGAAATGAAAATCCCTCGCCCCACACTGCATCACTGGAGTCTGGATGCCCGCCAAAAGGTTGAGAACCTCCACTCTACTTTAATAGATTATAAATCTTTCCTTGATTTCCTCCACCCTGTACTTTTATATCCGCTTTACCCATGTAACATTTCCTGTCATGAGCTGATTCTCTAAACGCCCTATGAAACTGCCCCATTGACAAGGGCTCCCCCAACTGATGGTGTGCTTGATGAAAGGCTAGGGGAGTGGGGCTTGATGTGCAGTCCTTCACAAACTCTGTAAGGTAGACACTCTGTCCAAGTGACTTCCACGACATTGCCAACTAGGAGTTGGAAGACATCCTGTACAACTGAAGTGGGTGACAGCCGACGGCAGTGGTCTATAGAGAGGCACCAATAAGGTGCTGACTTCGGTATAGCCCATCAGAGAGTTCCCCCTTATTTTCCTTTGCTTAAACGTTAGCAGTTTAAATTGAGTTATTCTTTGAGACTATTTGTTGACTCATGGAATAAATACTCTTAGTTCTTAAGGTGACTCAGACACTCCAGGGACATCCTTTGAGATTTCTGAAAATGTTTTAAATTGGCTCATTTGAAATGACACATACATAACCGGATTGAAAGCTGACACCAGCACTTGGTGCTCCTATTCATCACCGGTGAAAATGACAGCTTGGTCATTCTAAGCTGTTAAACAACATGGCCCTTGCCTCCCTTACCATCCCATTCTCATTATTCTTATTCAGCACTGTTCAAAACTGTCTGTTGAGTGAGTAACTTCCTAATTATTTGTTTATGAACTGCTACCACCAAGTAACACAGATTGGGTGGCTTAAACAACACACATTATTTTGCTGTAGCTTTGGAAGCTGGAAGTCCAAAATCAAGGGCTTGCCTGTTTCGCCTCTTCTTAGAACTTTCTCTTTAGCTTGATGATTGTTATCCTTTACCCGTACCTCACATGGTCAGCCCTGCCTGGCATCTCTCTGTGTGTTTCTCTTTTTAGAAAGATGGCAGTCATGTTGGATTAGGGCATACTCATAACATCTAATAACTAATCGCCTCTTAAAGATTCCATCTCCTACAATTACATTCTGAGAAGTTAGGACTTCAACATATGAACAGAGGGGTTACAATTCAGTTGAATAGCAACCAAGCTACTCTCTTGAAGCTTTAATTGATCAGTTGTAGCTTTGATGTGAGTCATATATGTGATATGAGAACTTTCACTCATCTAAGAAATAAGCTAATACTTATTAATTAGAGAAGATACCTCTAATGTTTCTCTCCTTATCTCTCACTGGGTTACTGTGTGTTATAATTTGTATAGAAAATGTCTTATGTATTGACTATGTGGTCCCCAGATGGTGGAATTATTTTGGGAGGTGTTAGAAATTTGGGGAAGTGGCTAGCTGCAAAGTAGGTCACTGGGAATGTGTCTTTAAAGGATGTGTGTATGTGTATATGTTCATATGTATATACATATGTATATATGTATATATGTTTATTTTATGCTTCTGAGATGGTGATGATGACAATGATGATGGTGATGATATTGATGATGATGATAATGATAATTGTGGTGAAATCATGCTATGTTGTCCAGGCTGGTCTTCTGCTTTAGCCCCCTGACTGGCTAGGAATAAGGCATGCATCTTTAATCAATCAATCAATCAATCAATCAATTAATATCATTTGATGGTTCTCTGAACAATAGGAAGGAAGTTTTAAATATAAGTTTGAGAAGCCTTTGGGTATCTCTGTTGGGGAAAGTAGACACAAAAGGCCCTGAGAATTTTATTTTATTTTATTGGTTGAGAAAGGACTCTAGTCTTGTCAGAACTCAAGCCAGCAACAAACAGGACGACATGTCACCCAAAGTCCAGCGTCTGATTTTTTTCTTGTTGATATTGTGTCATCTTAAATCTTGTGTTGACAGAGTGAATCATAGCACAATGTTTATTGTACTCTTGTGGGTTTTGTTACATGTCGCTTTTCTGTTGCTTTTTGGACTACTATCAGACTTTCAAAATTATTTTACTGCTTTTCATACTGAAGTTCTCTATATTGTCTTTTTGTCAGTCAACTTTCCTTTAGAAACCTTCAGAATAATGTCAACATGCCCCTAGGGCATATGTTCTTGTATAATAGCATGACTAGGTGGTTATTGGCGTCCAGCCTAGCACAGTGAGGCATGCTGTTATTGCACAATTCCACACATCCTGGTGTGTGTGTCTTATTACCTAATTGTTCTTCCTAGTCAATGATGCTGCTGAAAGACATTACGTAAGTCCCGTTCATTTCATGGGGAATCTAAAGGGTGGAAGTAAAACTGAGCCAAGTTCAGCGGCTCTGAGAACAACGTGTTTTTGGGTGGTAAGGCGGTCTTGATAAGACATTGGGTAAGGTAACAATCTGATTGAATTGGCACAGTTTGGCCTCGCACAACAGCATTTTTCTATGTTTGCCCCTGCTGCCAGGAAGCAATAGCAGCGTCACCAGTGATGTGTTCATTTGTGTTTTACATTTCACATTTGTAATGAGGTGATTGAGCAATGGGTCATATTTCTAGAAGGGCTTGGAAAGCTTATTCTGTGTGTCCAGGAGCACGCCACATTTCAAATGACTAAAAGCAAGAAACCTAGAGGAATGGGCAGGGCGATTTGCTAACATTTAACGCAGTTCCCAATGTGGTGGCAGCAGGGGACAGCTGGCTATCAGGCACACAGGTATTCCTCCCCTAACGGCTCCGTGGGTTCTTTGTGTGGGAGAGTGCTGAAACCTCTTCCACACTGTGAGGGAACTGTCAACTCTCCTGTAAGGTTAGCCAGTGGAGGACACTACCGTGGTTGAAGTGCTGTGCTTGGGTGTCAGTTTGACAATGATGGTTAATCATCATTGTCAACTTTAATGAATGGCTTACTAATGAGAAGGAACCAACTGCTTTCGTCCTCATTTTCCAATTTCTCCTCAAATCCCCAAGGAGCTTCTACTAGTGCTGAGTAAAGAGGCGGTTTCCTAGGAGCTCAAAATTTTCAGAATTGTGGTTTGGAATGAACAGGCCTCTTTCTGTTCTTTCTGAGCAGCAAGTTGCCCTTGACACCAGGGCCGTCTCTTGAGACCACAGCTGAATCATACTCTGCAATGACCCTCTGCAAGAGGGCATGTCCTAAAGTGATGGAAAGAGAAAGCAGATGTTGGAACTAGCGTGGACTCTGGTATTTTGTTGTACAAATCTTAGTAATTTTGTTATGCAAACTTGGTACCACTGAGACAGTGAGCCCTAAGCTCCCTGAAGACAAGGATTGTGTCATCAATTCTTAAATCATATCAAAATCAGAATTTTATATATAGGAGGTGCTTAACATGTGACATTGTTTGTGTCTGTGGTAGTTTAAGTACCAATTTGAGTAGGTTACAATACTCAGGTATTTGGTCATATATGCCTGGATGTTGCTGTAAAGGTTTTATATTTTATTTTATTTTTATTATGTGTGAGAGTGTTGTTTCAGTAATACATAGACTAGGTAAAACAGGTGACTGGTGTTTAATTGTGCTGTGAAGTGGATGGACTTCACCTAGTCAGGTCTAGTCAGGTGTAGGTTTTAACCTACAAACCTCTCCTAGGAAGAGGGAGGGGAGTCTGGCTAACAGCCTTCCGCTCACTGCAACAATCTCATCTTCTCTGGGTCTTCAGCCTGCTGGCTCGCCCACTGATTTAGACTTGCTTGCCTCTGAGTGTGTGAGCCAATTCAGTATGGATGGATGGACAGACAGATCGATAGATGGACTTAGCTTCTTTGCTTTACTTACTTTGATATTCCCTCTCCCAATTCCAACGAGATAAGAGAGATCGCTTTGCAGAGGCAAAAAAAAAAAAAAACCAAAAACAAAACAAACAAAACTTAGTCTTTTCTTTAAAGAATGAAAACCTCATTGGTACTGAGATGGGAAGAGAGAAAGAGAAAAAGAGAGAGAGAGAGAGAGAGAGGGAGAGGGAGAAATAATTCAACCAGCTTTCCCAGAATCCTTGATTTTTCTCTTTCTGTTAGTAGCCTGATGTAGAATGGTTGGCTTGATTTAAATGCCTTTGTTGGCTTCCAGGGCCCCAGCAGCAGCAGCAGCAGCAGCAGCTCGGCCTGCCATGGACCCAAGAGGCTGAAGACCACTTTTCAGCCTGATGTGCTTTCTAACAGCTGAGATATTAAAACACTGAAAAACGGGGTTTATAATGGAAATGCTGACAGACTATTAACTATAGCAGCGCCGCTCTAATAAATGGAATGGCTTGTCATAATCTCTAGTTCATAAATATGCAAATACAAGGCAGGGGATCTGCTCCAAAGGATGTCTCTATAATTTTAACTGACCTTTACTGATACCGAACGAGCCTGTTGCTTCTGTTTTTGTACGTTGGATATAAAGTACAGGAAACCCAGCCGCCTGTCTGCCTAAAGTATATAAAGTTTGAGCTGCCAACTACTAAACTCTGGGCCCAGACTCCATTTCTCTTCACGTTCACACTCTTTATTGACATTTTCATTTTTCCTCCCCAGGGAGTGGAAGCTGAGTGGGGGTGAAATCAAACATTGTTCACCCCCCCCCCCATTATTTCCACATGTCACAATGCTTGCCCAGCCAAAATTCATGGATTGCCTCAAGGACAAACAGGCCATCTACGCTGACTTATAAATTTGAGTTTTATCCAGTTCTCTGCTTTTGGACCTAATGTGCAGCAAATCCAGTGACTTCATATTTAATAACCTAGATGTCGTTTGTCCTGTGTCTTTCATCGCTGAGAGAAGAGTTGGATGGCTAGCAGTTTTTCAGATTTTTTTTTTTCCCTCTAATTATTTTAAGCTATTCAGCCCGGTATCCGAACTATTGATGCAGAGCCAAATCGCCAGCAGGGGAGAGATCTGTCCAATCCAGGAGCTAAATGAGTCACTGAGAGTCAATCTGTTTTTCCCTTGCTGCTGGGGTTTCTGTGGGCCCAGCCTCCCCCTCTGCCACGGTCCTGTGTAGAGCTGCAGGCTTGGTTTCCGGTGCCTCCCATTCCCGCCTCAGTCCGGGCCCACTGCAGCTGTGGATGGGTTTTGACAGGCTGGCCTTGGAAGTCCAGGACCTGATCCATGCTGTAGTTGAAGTTTAACTTTGACAGAACATGAAGGTGTCTTGGCCTTGCTGTATTGCTTCTCTGGTAATTCAGCATCTGTCTGGGAGAGAAGAGGAGACACTGAAAATGGGGTAGGCCTGTTTGCTGTTTACACACATCTATTTCTGCAAAATATCCTACTTTTCCAAAGTGCCCAAGAAGACTTCTTAGAAGGAGATTCACAAACAAACAAACAAACAAACAAACAAAACAAAACAAAAAACCCCAACCCCCCAAATAAAATCAAATAAATAAACAAAAAACCCAAACCCTGGAACAAAACCAAGATACCACAGAAAAATAAAAAATTCAGGTTGGCTAGACGAGATGGGTGGATATATTGGGGGTCTAATAGGGTGGCAGGGAAGATGGTTCCAGCATGCACCAGTGTCGGGTAAAACATAAACAAACAAGCAGAAAATCTCAGTGCTTAGTAAACACACCTCTTTTCCAGTGGAACATTTATGGTAACCTTTACTCAGAACCAACATCCTTGTATTCTTCCTAGAGGGGTCAGTAGTCAATTCCATGAAAATACACACTTAAGAGAGGAGTGCACCTAGACTAACAAAAGCTGTCATTTCATGGCAAATGATGGAATTAACAGGCACAGTCACTGCTGAAAATTTGCCATCACCAGCGGAATTTTCGTGCTCTGAACTTTAAGGACTGTGGGCTCAGGGGAGTCTTTTCCTTTTAAAACTCACACACACGTATGAACAGAGTCCCTTGCAAGTGCATATGGAGTTTGAGGAGTCCTCCCTTCCCTCTTTCCCTCTTATTTCTTTAAAAAAAAATCCCACTGCAGTCAACTGAACTGTCTAGGTATGTTCAGGATTTACAGGGAGCTCAGGGATCCTTGAGAAACAAGGATGAGGTGGGAGGGAGAGGAAGTCTTAACTGACTGCCTATAATTTTCTAATGGAAACATCTCAAGTGCACCGGGGGGGGGGGGGGGGGGGATGAGTCCTCAAACAGGCTGGATTGTTTCTCATCACAGTGAGCCCTCGGAGGAGGAAATGCCTCGTTCCTTCTGGAGACTCAGTTCTATTTCTGTAGTACTGACAAAACCCACCACTCCACACAGCCACTACAGCTAGCGCTTTCCCCTGCTTCTAGCTGCCATGGTGGCAAGAATCAGGTGTCTGGAGCAAAGAAAAGTTTCTCAACCCCTGTTGGGGGTACCATACTCCCTCACCCCCCCACCCCTGGTCACCCCAGCTGTGAGATGAAGTGCTAAGACCTTGAGGTTTGGAGGAGGCTTGTTCTCCAGATTCCAGGACTGCTTCAAGGTTGGGGGGGGGCACGCCCAGCATCTTAGGCACAAGTAATGAACTCCAACGTAAAGCTCCCCTTCAGGTTTTGAACCGTAGATGGCTTAATAAGGGCGCAGGAATCCTAGCTCTCAGATCATTGCTAGCACAAAGTGTCCTCCCCGTGTCCCTGTGTGGAGCTAGGCTGCAGTTACTGCGGCCTTCTCAAAGCAGGGATCTCCTTGAAAAGAAATTTACATGAAAACAGTGGCATTGTTTCAGAACTTAAGCAAATGGGCACACAATGGGTTTGATGCTAATTCAAAAACTTAAATCTTTATCACTTCCTCAAAGATATCCAGAGAAACTTGGTCCTAGCTAAAGAATTCCCAATCACCTGCTTTGAAAAGGGTGTGTACAATATGGAGCTGTTCAACACCCCCTCCCTGAACACTGAGCTTCTGGGGTTTCAAAGCCCTCTATAACAAATGTCCCACGGAGTCTAGTGCTTTTGAACTTAGTGCTGTCAAGAATCGCTTATTACTGGTTAAGAAAATTGAAGATACCATTCATACATAACTGTAAGTATTTTGAACAACGGAAAATGTTTCTCTCCTGGGTGCAGCTTTTTAGGACCACATGGGATTCATCCCCTCAGTGCTCAGGCAGCAAAGATGATCTCTGAGTGTCTCAATCCACACTGATTGCCTCTGAGCTCCTGGCGCTAGGATCGGAAGGCTTCCATCATTGCATGCTCAATTGATGACAGATCACCTGGGCTGGTGTGTGTGTGTGTGTGTGTGTATGTGTGTGTGTGTGTGTGTGTGTGTGTCTGTCTGTCTGTGCAAGTCTGTGCATGAGTGTGATTTCTAGAGAAGGGCATTAAAAAGGTGGGTGAGGAATGAGGTAGGTGTCCAGTGGAATTTTGTGACATTTACCTTTGATTTCTGACTTCTTAAAATTCTTTCCCATTTACTACCTAGTGACGGTCTGGCTTTGGTCCCCTCTTTTTTCTTCTGCTTTTCCTCTTAATTCAGTGTGGAAGATGATCAAAGTATAGTTCCTTCTACCCCAGAGGTTGGCATTTCTGCAGGCACAAATGAGCTTACTGTTCAAGCACCAGGCTTTGAACACAAGGAATTCCTTTAAAGCCCAGGCTTGGCTGTGTGGACCTGGGAAGCAGACGCTTAGAGGTCTTGCTCTACCACTTGCGAGCTTTGACACTTTAGGCAAAGCCCTTTTCACCTTCTTAAGCCTGTTTCCTTTTCTGTAAATCAATAACAACCCTGTCTTACCAGGTAAAGAACCTAAGTAAACGGTGTGCTCTCAACATATATGTGATAACAGTACGTATTTAACATAGATGCCATTACTACACGATAAAATATAGTTTGTATAGCAGCCAGACGGTCACTAGGCAGTAAGGGGAATTTTAAGAAGTCATCATCAAAGGTAAATGTCACAACATTCCAGTGGACACCTATTCCTCACCCAACTTTTCAATGCCCCTCTACAGAAGTCACACATGCACACGCTTGCCCACACTCTCACACACATGTAGTATAAATGAGGAAGCACATAGAAAACTAAATTAAAGAGAGTACCACATATACAGAAACAAATCTAGGTAGTTTGGTGTCATCTACAAATTCTGGCTGCACAGACTACAGACACGCAATGTGCTTGGGACCCTGCCTGGAACTCAATGGCTCTCAGCACATGTTGGCTTATTATTGATTTTCTTGCCTAAAGTCCAGTTGCGGGGTGGGGTGTTCAGTAACTGTGGCAAGGGTGAACAGTTACCCTCGTTTTGTCTTTGTTCTTACAAAAGTAGGAGAGTGGCTGAGCTCTAAGGCATCATCTAAGGTTGAGCCACCTCAGTGGTCCGTTCAGGTAAGAGCCTTCTACCGAGAGACACTGTCCATTCACAGTTGTTTTCCCCAGGCCTTGTGTCCCAGAGTACTGCTGGCTTCTACCCGCACACAGGTGATGCACACCGCAGAGTCATTTCCCCCAGGGTGGGCCTGAGGTGTCACTGCCTCCTTGAGGAATTAAAAAGATATCGTAAGAATGTGTGCACACGGGGTAGAGGACATGGTTCAAAACTGGAGAAAGGTACCTGTTCTTTCTTTTTCTTTCTTTCTTTTTCTTTCTTTCTTTCTTTCTTTCTTTCTTTCTTTCTTTCTTTCTTTCTTTCTTTCTTCTTCTTTCCTTCTCTCCTTTCTTCCTTTGTAAAACCTTTAAAGAGTCTTCAAAAAAAATTAGAGCAAGAAATGAGGAGGAGAAGAATTTACAGTCATCTTGATAAAAGCTTTCAGTCAGCTCTGCTGAGGACCTACCGGGTAGCCATGCTTAGACATTTCTTTTCTGCTCAAGCATTCAGGTCACCGTCACTCCTCAGGAAGCATACAACCCTCAGAGAATGGTGGCATGTGTCTGTGGGCATGTGTGCACTAGGCATCTCGAGTCCTCATCTCTGTTCATAGAAAAGACAAAATTTCCTGGTCCTGTGGGAACTATGACCAGGTCCAGCAGATAGACTGGGAGCCAAGCTGGGGTGATGCTTACTCCTGGGGAGGCATGTAGCAGTGCTTCAGAACCCTGCCTGTGTCTTCCTTCTGCTGAGAGGCCGTGCAGGGCCTCGAGGGTGTGGCTTCCCTCCTGTGGTCAGCACAATGCTCCTGCTTGTATATATATTTTCCCTAGAGGAAGCAAGGGTATCTGTATTATCTGTATTATCTTTCTCTAAAGATAATACATGCTGAGAAATGGTGATAAAAGTTCTGGGATTCGAAGTTGTTATGTGCCTAAAGTTAGCGTGGCTTCGTAAATGATCAAGGGTAAAGAGTAAAACGCCTATGATAGAAATATCTTGCCAGCCAATTTTGTCATAGCAGATACTTGAGTGAGTCAACAAGTCATGGGATTCAGCTAAAGAATTTGAAATTTCCTCATTCTTGACTGAAGAATGAGGAAGGGACACTCCATCGACTTTCCAAAGCCACCAAGAATGGCTTTTCAATTTGAGATTGTTTATTAAAGGAAAGATGATTCCTTAACTCTGAGAAAGAGGTCCACAAAAGTGAACCTCAAGTGGAAGCAAATAGAACTTGTCACCAAGAAGGTCCCAAGAGAAACACAACAATCTGCACAAAAGCTCACATTAAAATATCAACCAATTATCCCAACCCGCCCATCGTGGGTTGTGTTATACACACGTAGTGAGGGCAACATTAAACCCAGAAACTTGTACACTTACTATGTGTCAGTTAATA
Source organism: Psammomys obesus (assembly GCF_907164565.1). Lineage (NCBI taxonomy): Eukaryota > Metazoa > Chordata > Mammalia > Rodentia > Muridae > Psammomys > Psammomys obesus. Next base: position 16,467,055 of record NW_026592548.1, read on the forward strand.
ACCTAAGAAGATGTATTTTAAAAATTGTCTTAGAAGGCTCCTACTGTAGCATTTTTCTTCATGGAACTAATATGGCTTTTAAAATGGCCTCAAGTTGCCAACTAAAAGGGCTCATGGAATAAAACTCTTGCAAATAGCTTGTCTGTGATATATAGCTTATGTTTGAAGGACAGTGACATTTGCGAGCTCCTTAACAGCTGGGGAGTGATGGCGGCATGGCAGATCGAAGGATGACTTGTTGATCTGTTAGGCTCTGGGTGATGTACTTTTAAGGCAGCTCTCTCCCTAATCTTAAACACTTGACCTTTGAGTCTGATAGTCTTCAGTATTATTAGATTAGATGATTAGTTATTAAATATACTGTCTCCAGTAAATAGGTAATTGTATAATGCAATGGCCCTCAGCTTTTCCAGGCCATGTTCCCATGACATTTAGAGTCAGAGCACTGAATCCTTTTCTCGCAGGAATATTTAACCCTTTCTGTGGATGTAGGAATGATCTCACTTTCAAGACTTTACAGCTTTACTTTCAAGAATATACAGCTGTAGCTGACTCCAAGTACCATGTGGTTTTGAGAGCTCTAGAAGCGGATCATGATGAGATTTTTTTTTTTTTTTTGCTACATTTATGCCTGCAGAATAAGAGCAAATAATACATAAACCTGTTGCTTTGTCTGTGATGAGTTAGGGAAAACAAGGATAATGTAGGTCCCCAGCAGAACTTGTTGGATGCTTGAGAAAACTATGCAGTGCTATTTTGTAACCCCAAACACACAGGTGTTGGAGTTCTAAATAGCTTTATCATTTCTTGCCAAACTTTTCTGGCAAGAAGAAGAAGAAGAAGAAGAAGAAGAAGAAGAAGAAGAAGAAGAA
>NW_026592548.1:16467936-16600162 GCF_907164565.1 Psammomys obesus
GAAGAAGAAGAAGAAGAAGAAGAAGAAGAAGAAGAAGAAGAAGAAGAGGGAGAGGGAGAGGGAGAGGGAGAGGGAGAGGGAGAGGGAGAGGGAGAAGGAGAAGGAGAAGGAGAAGGAGAAGGAGAAGAAAAAGAAGAAAAAGAAGAAAAGGAAGAAGGGAGAGCAGGAGAACAGGCCCTTAAGTTAAGACAGGACCCAACATGTTTTGACCCCTCTATATGTGGCAAGAATTGTGCTAGGCAATTTATATTCACAAGTTCATTGACTCATCTAAAGTAGAAATAAAGTTTGTTAGTCAGTCTGCATTGTTCAGTTAAGGAATTCAAGACTCAGTAAAACTGAACTTGTCTGAGACCAAGCTGGTTAGTGTGTTTGAATGGAAATTTAAGCCTGAATCTATTGACCTCAAAGTCCTTGCTCTTCCCCGTGTCTCAGTTGTCTTTCATTAAATGCATACCATGTGTATAGATATGCTTCTCATGTTGATAAAAAGAACAGGGGTGATGGTCAGGGAAATCTAGGCATCAACCTTTCTTTTCTTTTCTTTTCTTTTCTTTTCTTTTCTTTTCTTTTCTTTTCTTGTCTTTTCTTTTCTCCTTCCTTCCTTCCTTCCTTCCTTCCTTCCTTCCTTCCTTCCTTCCTTCCTTCCTTCCTTCCTTCCTTCCTTCCTTTCTTTCTTTCTTTCTTTCTTTCTTTCTTTCTTTCTTTCTTTCTTTCTTTCTTTCTTTCTTTCTTTGTTAGAGGAACTCATGCATCCAAGGCTGTCCTTGAACTTAAATTCTGACCCTCCTGCCTGTACCTCCCCAGTGCAGGGCTTACAGTTGTTGGCTTACAGTTGTTGGCTAGTTGATGTCTTTTTTTTTTTTTAGTTGAATGATTACTGTGTTCCAGAAGTGTGAAGAATGCAAAAGCAGTAATGAGATACAGCGATTTCTCCCTCCAACCAGAAGTTGCTTATCCACTTAAGAAGGCAAAGCAATACATACATATCAAACAGTTCCTAAGTTGGGTGCTATGACAAGTAAGACCCAGATCCCCAAGAGGTGTAGATGGAAAGGTCTGGAGATGATAACTGAAGTCCAGGCAAAGGAGCGGGCTAGAAAGGCCATTTAAGAAACGGGGTATGGAAAGATGGTGCTGAGCCTTGCTGATAAATAGCAGAGGGGAGACCAGATTTCTGGGGAGGAGATGAATCCCTGATTTGTCTTCATGCTACTTAGGACTGGGGCTCTTGTCTCACTGAGCATTGCCCCTTCCCTGGGTGGGGAGCGAACCTTGAGACAGGACTTTATTTATTCCTTTATTCTTCAAAATGAAGCAGATAGTAACCATTAGATGCTCCATAAATGCTTGTGTAAGGCTAGATAGACAGACAGATGCCCAAAGGTAGGTAAGAATGTAAGGAATGCCGATCCAAAGAGGACATCCAAACATTCTTAATTAACTTTATTTTGGTGTATGTACATGTGTTTTTTTGTTTGTTTGTTTGTTTGTTTTTGGTGTGTGTGTGTGTGTGTGTGTATGTATTTCAGGGAGTGTGTGCTAATGTGCCACAGAATGAGTATGGAGATCAGGCAATAACTTGCAGGAGTGTGTTTTCCTGCCTTGGGTTCTTGGGAATTCAGGTTGTCAGGTTTGACAGTAAGTGCCTTTATCCACTGAGCCATCTTGCCGGACCTGGTTAAACATTCTTGATTGAGCATTTAGACAAGATAAAATTAGTATTCAGGAATGAATCAGAATTGTGGAAGCCAAAAATGTTGCGGGGATACAGCATGTTTTGGGGAGGAATGAGGATGGAGGGTCGAAGAGCAGGGAGCAACGGTAAGCTCCCTGCTCTGGAAGTATGAGCAAAGTGGGGCCGAGTCTGGGAGAACCGCAGGCAAGTTCGGCCTGTAGAGAAGAGGACAGTGGTTCTGGGGCAAGGAGAGCACTTACATAAGCGGAAATTATTATGGGCTGTGTTATTTTTATGTGTGTTGCCCCGTCGTAGACGGCTTCCCTAACAATCAAGGGGCCTGGAACATGGTTCCCAGCACAACAGTAATTAGTAGAAAAGCAAATAAATCACTGAATGTTGTTCAATCTTAAAGCCGCAAGACCATTGGTGGGATTTTAAGTATTTCAAAGGGGGTTGGAGGGAGGGCTGGGGCTGATGGGACAGAGTCAGGCAGGTTCTTACCTGTTGGAAGTCAGGAACCAGGTGGTATGTGTGTGTTTGTGTGTGTGTGTGTGTGTGAATGACTGCCTCAGAAGCTCCTAGAGTTTATAGTTTCTGCCTGAAAGCCAGGGGGAAAGTTTGAGATACGAAATGATCCACTTGATTTAATTCACCATGAGATTTCCTAAGGCCTTAGTGTGTGATTTCAATCTCCAATTAATCAAATTAAATTAGATTTTGAAATGTCTTGACTTGTGGTGAATGATTCTCAAATATTTCAACCTCCATTGAGCTGACTTTCTGTATACACACACACACACACACACACACACACACACACACACACACACACACACACCTACCTCTAGCTATGAGTAGCTTTCCATTATCAGGGGACTCTTAAACTTAGCCCACAGCCTGAACAGTGCTAGGCATGCTTATCACAGCATAGCACACCCCCAAGGACAGGGGCAGAGCCCGCTAAGCCATAGCCAAAGCCAGACAGTGACTCAGAGCTCCCAGATCGCTTTCCATTCTCCTGGTCAGTGAAGTGTTCCTTTTTAGAGCTGGAACAAGCCCCACCTAAACACCCCGGACCCTTCTTTCCCCTAAACAGCTTAGTGGCCAGAAACGATGGTAGAGAATATGCTTACATACCTTTTTTTTTTTTTTTTTTAAACATTAAGTTTCCAAAAATAAAGGCATAAACTTTCCCCTCTCCATTTACTTGTCAGGATAGCTACAGGAGCACAGAAATCAGTATCATCCTGGGGTAGAGCATATTCAGGCCTTGATCTTGGCTATTTTCATAAACATCATGGTGTGAGTGTAGTTGGCTCAGAATCCTACAGTGTTCCCTTGGCATATTTACACAGCTCAGATTTGCACTGGTGCATCACGATGGTTTAAGGTTTGGGGAACAGGTTCCCCTACTGACAAATAGCATAATTAGCCATAATGTCTTAAGTGAACATATTAGCTTGGGCTTTTAGCAGTTTGCAAAGCTCAGCTTCCGCAATAACAACCTAAGCTTGTGGGGGAGCCATCTCAGGCTTCACTTGAACACAGTCAATGCGTGTCCACCCAAAGATAATGCTCGGGATGGTTTTATTTATATCCTCCTTGTTAGTCATGCAGTCTGTGTGCAAACAAAACAACATTATTCTTATCTCCTTGGAAAGTTTAATTCATTAGCAATTAAAAGCTGATACAGAAAAGGGCCAGGCACCACAAAGAGGCCCTTCCTCCCCGAGTTCAGCCCTGCGAGCCCTTGGAGGGGCGGCTCTCCTGGATAACTGTGTCCCTGAGTTTGCTGGATGGCTGCACAGCCTTGTTTTTGAATAAATAGTTTACCCATGTAAGGATTAGCCTGCTGTAATTAAATAAGATAAAACAACCCAGGCGCTCCGTGAAGCACCCTGTTGAAACTTGCTGTCCTCAGGCTCCTGCCAGAGCCCATCCTTCCTCCTGTTCCCAGTCCCCTCCCCTGTCTGCCTCGTTTGGGGGAGGGGAGAGGTTGCCTCTGGGCCAGGCTGTTGCTGTGGCCAAGAGTTCTTAGCAGGAGAATGGCTCATCCAAGCAGCTGACAGGAGTTCCACTTGGAACAGGGATGGGTCTGACCACTTTCCTGGTCATCTTAGGGTCAGGGAACTTAAGAATAGTGAACCTGTACTGTTCTGCCAAAAAATATGCTCACTGCAAGATGTTAATGATGGGGGAACAGGGGTGGGTAGGGTGGTGTGGGGAAATGGTAAATAAGAGCTGTCTGTACTTTCTGCTCAAAAATCTTGCAAATCCAGAAGAGCATAACCAAACAGTCCACTATTTAAGACCAAAACAGACAAAAGACTGGGGACTCACCATGACTGTCTGGTGTGACAGTGAAGTTGCTTTATTCTTTTTCTTCTTTGTACTGGGGAGTGAACCCAGCGTCCTGTGCCTGTTACCCCCACTGAGCTGTATACCCAACTTAGAAAGCCTGGCCGACACTGCTAAGTCTTGGAAACCTTTACTAGGATGAAGTATTAGAGACAAAATGTCCCTTTCTCTGTATTTTGGTGGTGGTCTCTGGAAGATGAAAGGGGCTTCATCACCCAACTGAGGGCTTTCTAGCTTTAGCCCCATTTGGGTTCCTCACCCCCCATCCCCCACCCCGCCTCGAGCATCTAGCAACCAAAACATCCAGCTGTTTGTTTAGCATTGCATGGATTCTTCGCTTACCGCCGAAATATTTTCTTTTTGTGGCTCAGCTTCATACAGACCAGTCTCACTGTATTAAAAATAACCAACAGCATCGGAAATAGAGTGCGTCTGAAACAAGTATTAAAATAGCAGGAATAGGTCTTAAGGGCTAAAAAGGTAGAGACAAATCCTGGCTAATCATAGATATTCTTTGGTGAAAACTTTGCTCGCTCCTGTGGAGGTAGGAAAGAGTTAAATCATAAAGCCCCAGCAAGGCAGGTAGGGAAACTTTTAATCCCAGCTGCTGCCCCTGGGGGTGAGAGGAAGAGATATTTGATAGTCCAGAGCAGAAAGTAAATATAGAGTAAATTACTTCCATGTAATTGGGGAGATTATTTCAAGTAGATTGCAACTTGGAAATGGATCACTTCTTTTCAAAACGCAGGGTGACTTGTAATTCTCCCGTCCTGGCTCCAAGGTGGCACAGAGGGAAGGGGCAGTTGCTGGCTTTAAAGGCTGGCTCCGGCCGGTGTGTTTTGTACAGTCGAAGCTAAGCATCCTTAGTACTTGCATTCCTCAGGACCCTGCAGTAGCTGTTAGGAACGGAAAGGCAGAGACGTGAGAAATGTAGAGCACAGAAAGGTACCACCTTAAATATCTGAACTCTGAGCCCTGGTAGAACGAAAGCAGAGAACTCTGCAATTAATATAATTGCCCTCCTTCAAGGAAATAGCCAATTTGATTTGAAATGGACTGGAAAAGCCTGAGAGGGAATCTGTGTGAGACACCTAAAGAATTGTTACATATTAATATATTTTAATTAATATAATAATTAATATTATTATATTAATATAATATAATTATATATTATAATATAATTATATTATTAATATATTAATAATATATAATATTATATAATATATAGATAAAATATATAATATTATATAATATATAATATTATATATATTAATATATATATAATATATATATGTGGGAAGAAGTATCCCACAAATGTTGATGACTAGTTCTGGTGCTCTCTCTCTCAAGGCCAGCTTGCCCCTGCCTCTCTTCCCAACATCTATCTCCTCTTCTGAAGGAGGTGCTAAGACCAGGAAAACTTGCTGAGGTTCATGGCTGTTTTCATCTCTCGCTCAACTCTGGGCGAGATGCTTTCAGCCACTCAGCTCATATTTTCTTATTTGTGAACTGGGGTAACCGCCTCTCAGGCAAAGGATGTTGAAAGCTCCACGAGAAAATGCCTGCAAGCACTCGACACTTAGTTCTCTTTATGTTTAGCATGATAAGCACACAAACTAAATTACTTCTCACACGGGGTTTAGCCCGCCCGCCGTTCTGTTTTTCTTGAAGTTAGTTCAGTGTGTAGCATCCAGAATGGACTGCACATTCTAGATATGACCCGATAGTGCATGGTAGACTGATCTGTCCTTGATTCTAGGTCTTACACTTAATCAATGTGATCTAAGGTTACAGTGTTCTGTTCACGGCACTGGCACAGCTGAACGCCCGTGTACCAGCCCCTGTACCCCACATTGGTGCTTTGTAGCCCATGTGCCATACATTCATTCATTCTAAAAACTTTGAAAAATGTATTTATCCTGAGCCAACACAGTGCTTGCTTCTTACATTGTCTGTGAGCTTATTAGGGTTCATGAATGTAAGTATTACCTCTTGATATTCATATCTCTAGGGTCTGGTATAAAGCTTGGTGAAAAACCTGAATTTTTGAAAATGTTTATTGGATCAATAAGTACGTTTCTGGAAGTACCTATAGATAGTGAGACTGTCTAAATTCAACGTTTTCCTTGTTGTGTGTGTGAGGGTGCTTGTTTAGGAGATGAGATCCCATATAGCCAGACTAATCTCAAACTTGTTCTATAGGCAAGGGCTGCCTTGGCTTCTTGGTTTTCTTGCCTCCACCTTCTGAGTGTTGAGACTACAGGCATGTACCACCACGATTTTCTTTTTTAAAAAAAAATTATTTTATTTATTTTATGTATGTGAGTGCTCTATCTGCACGTACAACTGCATGATAGAAGAGAGCATCAGATCACATTACAGATGGTTGTGAGCCACCATGTGGTTGCTGGGAACTGAACTTAGGACCTCTAGAAGAACAAACAGTACTCTGAACCACTGAGCCATTTCTCCAGAGACCCACCACTATTTTCTTAAGGTAACGTATCATGATGGTTAGTTTTAAATGTCAACTTGCCACAACTTAGAATCACCTGAGAACTAAGTCTCAACTGAATAATTGTCTTTTCTAAGTTGGTCTGTGGACACATCTCTGGCAGATTGCTTTAATTATTAACAGCTGTAGGAAAACCCAGCCCATTATGAGTGAAACCATTCCCCGGGAAAGAGGTCATGAACTACACAGGAGAGGAGAAAGCTAGGTAGGAGCAGAAGCAGGCAGCGTGCACACATTCATCTCTCTCTGTTCTTGATTGTGGATGGATGGGAGGAGGTACGTGAGTCCTAATCTTCATTTCCCCTCAATGTAGATTATAATTCAAAATTGTAAGCCAAGTAAATACTTTTCCTTTCTAAGTTGCTTTTGATTAGGGTGTTTAATCCTAGCAAATAGAGATGAAACACGCCCCCCAAAAAAACCCTGCACACACGCACACACACACACACACACACACACACACACAGATACACACAAACACACACTTTTTTCTTGAATAGTATCTACTTCTTTTTTAAGAATATTAGGCTAGTTAAAAAGATTAAGTCAAAATTTGCTTGTCCAGTTTTACTCAATGGCTATTCCTTTGGCTTTGCTAGCTTTTTATTTGGGTAATATGACTGTACTTGTTATTTCACTCATCTTCCATCTGCCACAATCTTGACTTAGAATTCACAGCTCTTTGACTGTCAACTCTTTTATTTATTTATTTATTTATTTATTTATTTATTTATTTATTTATTTATTTTCCCATTTATTTATTTATTTTTGCTAACTAGCACTATTTATTTCAATAAAAATATTCATGTATACCTATTTTTCTTAATAATATTTGAACTGTAATGAAGAGAGAACAAAAAGCAAAGAGGCATATTGCTTAGGTTTTTTACCAGGGAGCCTTTCTCATAGAAAGTAATTTATTTTATTTTTCAGTTTTTTTATTAATTAATTCAATTTACATCTCGGTCATAGGTACCCTCCTTCTTCGACTGTCAACCTTTAAGGATGCATTTTAGGGGATCCAGTTTTGTAGAAGGTTCTTGAACCAGAAGTCAGATGGCATAGTATAAATGAAGCTTTCCCATGAAGAAATGAAAGCCTTAATAATGACACATAAGAAATCTAACCTGTTGACACCTATTTGGCTGTGTTGTGTTGATTCTTACAGAATTTCATGAAAGAGAGCTCTTTATATTCTCTGGACTATGAGTAAGAACATTAATAATCATGACAAATGTGCCGTAGACACAGCTGTCCTCACTGAGTCAAGTGTCTTCCTCCAATCAGGTTAGGTCTGGTTGCCAAGGAAGAACCATGGGCTTCATGTGGCCGTGACTACATGACTGGACATGTCATAGATTTGCAACAGATAAGTCCATCTTGTCAACTGTAGCTGACAGTGATCTGAAAAAAACGGGGCCTGCTGCTTATTTGGTAAGAGTGATTAGCAGGGTGTCAGAAATCAACATTCCACAGGCTCTCAGGGATTTCCCCGATTCTCACTTAGGCCTTCAGGGCCTTTAGAGAGACTTTCATGATTTGGTTCTTGGTTTTTCAGTGGTTTTTCTGTGAGCGGTTTAAAGCGGTGGCGAGATGGGTGGGGCTCTTCATTTCATGTAAGCTGAGTGTGCAAGGGCCTGTGACGAGCTTAGATAGTTCTGCACACTGCAGAGTCCACTGCACCCAGGAGGACTTGGCAAGGTTCACACAGTTATTTTTTTATTCTTCTGAGCATGAAATGTCCTTGAAGGATGGTTTTAGAGAAGCATTCAGAACCATTATGGGCCCTGTCTGAAAGCTAATTTGCTAAACAAGTTCTAAGTTTTTCCTTAACTTGATGCACATTTTGGCTTATTTTGGAATGAAGAAGGTGGACTTTACAGACCGAGACACTAAGACCCTCTGATGTCATCCCTTGGTATTATCCACTGAGCCCTGGCTTGGTTAATAGTGCAGACCCCATGCAGCGTTTTACGAGGGGTGGGTGCTCCGGAGGCTTCAGTGGCAGGTTTCAAGGCATTGTCCTGTTCTCCATCATTGTTGTGCAGGAGAGAGCTTTTGTGGGGAGTCTTCATTTTAATACCATCTTGGAGAGAGCTGATGCCTGGGAGAACCTGGAACCACTTTCTATTGAAGGAACACCAAGAGCGATTGCCTTCTCCATGTTTAGACTTTCAGCCTATACTATCTCGTTTATTTTCCTATAGTTCTTTGAGGTATGAATCCCTTTACTGGATTAATTTTCCTGTGGCGACTAAGAAGTCTGTATCTTTCTGCATGAATAGGATTGAAAAGTGTCCCTTAAAGCCCTTCGTGTTCCATTTGACTGGGAAATTACAGCACATACTGTTAGCAACTGCCCTGAGCAGGAAGACAAACAACGCAGACAATATGAGTCTTGCATATGAGGACGGTGCTCTTCAATTCACGGATAAATGAATTAAATTGCATGCTTCTATTCACAGAATACTTAGATTACATTATCTCATCTACGTTTGCAACTTGCTCTAAGGACAGGTAATACTACATTCCTATTTCAGAGTTGGAGAAATTGAGACTTAGAACACAATAATTTACCTTCACTAAGCAAGCTAGAAGAATCAGACACGGTATTAGGCCTTCCAAATCCTATTAACATGGATACAATCAGATGGCTTCTTGGACTATTTTCATGTATATACACTGTGTGTCAGGCTTAGAGGAGATTTGTTGACATCAGATTATTTGGGTTCTACCCTCCGATTCTTTTGAGAAATCTCCATTAAAAGTGATGGCCTTCCCTGTCCGAGCAATAAATTTCCTGGGAAGGAGATTTCTGAGTTGGTCTCTCTCCACTGTTATCCGCCAGCTTTGCGTTTTGATGGAACGGTGCACATGTTTGAGGCTTTGCTTGCTGTAGTCTTGCTTTAAGAAGGGTGTGGTGTTTGGAATGAGCCATGACCCCCTTCCCTGTAGGCTCTGATATTTAATACCTTGGTTGTCAGTTGGTGGTGTTTTGGGGGGTGTTTAGGATTTCCAGCCCTGTAGGAAGAAGTGCATCCATAGGGGTGGGCTTTGAAAGTTCTATAGTCTCACTCCATTTCCAGTTCTTTTTGCCTCGTGCTTGTATTTGAAGATGTGATCCCTTAGCCTCCTGCTCCAGCTTCCATGCCTGATATCTGCTGCCATGCCTACCTTCCACGATGGACTCTTTTCCCTCTAAGACAGATGTTATGACTCTGAGGTTAAAAAAAAAGATATTTTAAGAATATCAGATTATCCTAAATTTATAGATACATTATAGGCATATCATCAGAATTCCTACTTTTTTTACTCACTTATTTTTTAAATTAAATTTTTATTTTTTTAATATTAGTTACAGTTTATTAAATTTGTATCCCAGCTGTATCCCCCTCCCTCATTCCATCCCAATCCTACCCTCCCTCTCTCATCTTCTCCCTACCCCTTTCCAAGGGGAGGAGGGGAAGACCTCCTCCCCTTTCATCTGACCCTAGCTTATTAGGTATCTTCATGCCTGGCTGCAAAGTTCTCCTCTGTGGTCCAGCAGGGCTGCTCCTCCCTTACGGGGGAGGGGGAGCAGCTATTGAGTTCATGTCAGAAATAGTCCCTGTTCCCCTTACCAGGGTACCCACTTGGACACTGAGCTACCATGGGTTACATCTGAGCAAGGGTTCTAGGTTATATCCACACATGGTCCTTGGTTGGAGATACAGTCTCACAAAAGACCCCTGTGCCCTTATATATTAGGTCCTTGTGGAGCTCCTGTCCTCTTAATTCTGAACATTTTGAGGTAATCTCTGTGAGTTCATGGTTCTTTCTTATACAGTCGAGCTGGTCTTGGTGGTGCAGGTTTATCAGCAACTCAGGAGGTTGGTCCAGAAGGACTGTAAGTTCAAGTCCTGCCTGGAATACAGAATAAGTTCAGATCCATCCTGGACAAAGTAGTGAGACCATCCGTCCCTCAACAAACAAACAAACAAACAAACAAACAAACAAACAAACAAACAGCTGAGAGGCAGCTCAACAGTAGAGTGCTTGCTTAGCACATGTGAGGCTGAAGGTTCAATCCTTAGCATTGTACAACCAAACATAAATCATGGAGTTGAAGAAGGAATCAGGACCTTTGAGGCTCAGGCCACAGGTGTGGCAGGGAGCCAGCCAGCCTCTGCTTCCGCATGATGTTTAAAGACAGGTAGAGTAGTCACCTCTCTCACGGTAGTGACAAACACCCATCAAAAGCAACACAAAGAAGGACAAGCTTATGTTGGCTCTCAGTCTGAAGGTACAGTTCGTGAGGGTGGTGAGGCTTGAGGGAAGCCGATGGCTGGTCATATTGCACCCTCAGTTAGGAAGCAGGGGGAGATGCAAGCTGGGCCCCACTACCTTGAAGCTGCTTATGTTTCTCCTCCCAGCAGTGGCCTACTTTGGCCAACAGGATGGCTCCTCTTCTGGGTTTCAGAACATCACAGACCTGAACTGAGCTATCAAGGCTTACAACTGTTAGTTTCATTGACCATCACATCACCCTGTTTTATTAAAGGATTTATATGCTGAAAATTAGAAGTTCTCACAGCGATGTGCCTGCATCTGCCTCCTGAGTGCTGTGATTACAGGCGTGAGCCACCATGCCTGGCCACCACTCACTGGGAGTATATACTCTTCCTTACAAACTTAAAGCATTGATTTGAGTAGAACCATTATTTCAATTTAATCTTTTCCAACTTCCCCCCTACTTGTGTGGGTTTAAGTGTGAGTGACTACAAGAGGTTATAATGCAGAGAAAGTATCTGTCTAAAATAAATCAGGAATAGCTAGAGGAACTAACTTCTTTATATAAACAATAAATGCTGGTGCTGGAGAGATGGCTTCGTGTTTATGCCTTTGCAGAGAACCCAAGTTCTTTTCCCCCCTCTTATGTCCAGTGTTCACAACCACCTGCTGTTCTAGTTCCAGAAGATATGACTCCCCCTCTGGCCTCTGTGGATGCAGCGCTCAGGTTTGCACATGTGTGTGGACACACACACACACACACACACACACACACACACACACACACACTTATATAAAGAGAAAAGAACAACAGGCCTTTTTCTTTGTGTCTGTACCACTGCTCTTTTCTTTATGGAGAGGTAAAAAGGCAACAGGTCTTGAGAATAACCAGGAAAGCTGGATACTGTTAATTGAGTTTCCATTGAATATTCTGTGTTCTGAGTATGTGGGCAGAACTTCTAGACACTGTAGCTCAAATGTCACAGTGGTGAGGTACTGTGGCGGTGAGGACTATTCTCGGGGGCGGGGGGAAGAGAGAAAGGACCTATCCTGACATCCACCAAGTCTAGCCATGGGTCCTGAACTCATGCGCTTGTCTGCTTTAGGGTTACTGGGAATGTACTTACCAGCCCAAATGACATTTTTACTCGATGCCATGGTGTCTGACATTCCATCGGTAATGATTCACTTTTCTGGCTTTCTTTCTTTCTCTTAAAATGGAAATTCTCTGGGTTCGTGCAAAATGAAAAACCAATTAATGAAGCTCAATACAGTACAGGAAGGTACTTGTTTTCTAGTGGTGAAAAGGGAACTTTGGAAGTTCATGGGAGGGAGTGAAAGACAGAGCTGCCAAGGAGTGAATGGAAGAGCACAGACAGCAGGGAAGGGAGGAGGACACACAGCTTGCCCCCGGGAAGCCTTGCAGGGGACTGACTCAGTCACCCAATACCATTTAAAAACAAAACAGTACACACTGGAGACTTGCTGCGGTGCGGCTTGCTGTTTGAATAGCTGAACTAGGTAAGACATGCAAATCAGAATCTGGAAAGGGTGGCTAGCATTGCAGCCAACAACTGTGACACTTGTTTGGGCACAGAGGCCAGATCATGAATGGCTGACCTGCTCCTTCCCTAACTCAAATATGGAGGACTTTAAAAAATGATTTAATCAATCAATCAATCAATCAATCAATTAATTTAGTGTCTGAGTATGTGCCCACTGTGCACCCATGGAGGTCAGATGACCTATGTGGTTCCTGGGGATCCAACTCAAGCTCTCAAGCTGGGTAGCAATTACCTTTATCTTCTGGTTCATCTCTCCAGCCCCAGCTCCTGATTTCTGTGCTAAGTCAGAGAGTTTTGAGTCATGAAGAATCAAAAGACCATTTTGTCCTCACATCCCCTTTTCCCCTTTATACATAGAAAAAGCCTTTTAGGCCAAAGATCATTGGAGGTGGCATGTGTCTCTTCCTGGCTTGACTCACTGGCTCTCATTTGTGCTGTACCTGCATTTCAGTGCACAAATCCTGCAGGAAAGTGATCCTAGTGACCCCCCTGGGGGCAGACAGGAGCCTCTGGGGAGTTCCTAGACTGCAGGCTACTGTATTATAGCTCAAATGCTTCAGTGAAGTTGTTAAGTGCTGAAGGGAGTCCTAACCAGGTGGGCAGTGGGGCGGTTACCTGCAATGTAGCTCACCTTCAGGACTGAACTTTGATCAAAATCAGCTCTGCCAGTGGGGTCCCAGTTGGGAGAGAGACCAGTGCTGCAGACATGCCTACATTTCTTTCTCAAGCTGCCACTGAGTATTCACAGGATTAACCAAATAAGCTGGTTTTGGTTCCCCCCCAAAAAAGTTGGTTTCAGACACCTGACTTGATTCTGAGTGGGTGGGAGGGCTTTTTCTTTTTTCTTTCCTTCCCTGACTGATTTTGTGTCTTGGCTTTCATGTCACTACACGTACATTCAGCCCACACATTTCTGTTATCTAATCAGGTGCATCGGTTCGTGTTAGAGATGAGAGTGGAGGAACGCCCCTCTGACTCAGATTTTGCACAAACAAAACTAAGCCTTGTTAGCAAAGAGAGGGCAGAACACCCATGGCAATCTGCAGGGCCATGCAAGGGGCGGTGAGGAGTTTTTATAGCAAGATAAGCAATGGGAACCCCCAGCTTGGTATGCTAAATAAAATTAAAATGTCAATATTTACACATGACCTTCAAGGCTCTTACATGCTTGTTTCTTAGTGTTCAGGGCAGACTGCATTTCTTTAGTTTGTTACCAACAGCTTGGAGATTCATTGTGAGGACAGAACCCAAATGTTTGTCCAAATGTTACTTCCAAATGGCCATCCCCAAAGTGCCATTTTAAAGGCATGTGACCTTTCTGTGCCGATGGGGGCTATTGCCCTGCCTTCCCACCTGTAGGGGCTATCGCCTCAAGAGTCTATCAGCTAATGATGAAGACAATATCACCTGCTTTCATTTCATGATTTAAAAAGACTTTTAAAGACAGGGTCTCATGATACCCACTCGGCCTCAGTGACTTAATATGTGGCCATGTAGCTGAGGTTGACCTTGAACTTCTGATCCTCCTTCCTCTAATTACCTGTGCGGGGATGTTAGGCAGGTATCAAGCCTAGTTTTATGCTGCCGAGGATCAACCCTAGGGCTCTGTGTATGTGTAGGTAGGCACTCTACCCACCCAGCATACCCCTAACCCCATGCAAACCCTTTATACAGGCATTGCCATTGTGCCTTGCACATTCAACCTCTGCTTGTGTGCTGACACAAACAAATAAATGCGATCATAGCGGCTGAAATGTAGTTAGAAACACAATTGAGAACATCTGTATTGTAAGCAGAAATAAATTAGAAATACTGAAGTGTTTTGTAGCTGTGAAAAGGAAGGAATAAAAAAATAACCCACAGTACCTGGATTAAGCGGTGATAAATAATGTATAAAGCAAAAATCTCATTACCCCCTGTGTAAACTCCCCCCCCCAATGAAATATATTTTATGAATGTAGTAACGCTGTAATAACCAAAGCATTTGTTTTTTCCCCCACAAACTTTCCATTTCACAACTGTGAGATTGTTTGGATTTACAAGTGCGGCTGGAAACATCCCTGAGGTTCCTGGGGTTTGGTTTCTTCCTTATGACCTTCAACTCCAGGAGTCTGTTCAATGCCATGCTGCACTATTTATCACCTGCTTCGCGCAGGTGAAAGGTTCCCCAAATGAAGCTCCGTATGCCCAGACAGGGCTGAAGCACAAATCCTGCGGGCTTGGAGGAAAAGCCTTTGGGGTTCATCCATAGCGTCTACCATACCTGGGTACCTCTAGAGTGCAGGCTGATGGCTATGCGATCCAGTCATTTCTGATGTCACCACGGGCAAGGTGACAGCTGTCAGATAAGTGCACTTGATTCACCTGACATATGGGATCGATGGAAGTTTGGCCAGCAATGTTCCTTTGGGCACTCTACTCAACATAGCCGGGAGATAAAGGTTCTTTGCCTGCAGGCCTCACTCCTGCAGCCTGCTGTCCTTCTTAGTTTTCCTGGTTCATTTTGTCTTTCACAAGCCCATGGAGCAACTCTGGGACACCAGGGGACCCAGCAGCATGCTGAAGGGTGGTGAACAGTGATGTCAATAATAAAAACCAGTTCTTCTGGGGGAGGCAGGGTGAGCAGTAGGTCTTTGCAATATATAATGGAAAGACACACAGCGTAGCACAGCACAGCACAGCACAGCACAGCACAGCACAGCACAGCACAGCAAGCTAGCTCAATGACAATTTTTTACATAATAGGAGCCATCCTGTGCCTATATGGCTCCTAGCTTAGTGATAGTGATTCCTTCTGAACTTTAACCGGTGAATTGTTATACATCCCATCTGGTTTTCTGAAGTCCTTGGAAGGGCCCCAGAGCTGGCCACAGAGATCCCTGCAGATAGGCAGGCACTGCTCTGACCAGCAATGACCACTTAGGGCTGGCTCTGCCTAGTCCCACTGGGACCACAGCTGAGCAGAATGGCCCCGCCAGTTTCCTCCTGTCACGACAGCACAGGTGCATCCTTTATGGAGTCCTAGTCAGAGACTCACAGTTTCCCCCCATTTTGTGGTGTTTCTGATACAGTTGGGATGTGAGTTAGAAGGTGTGTTACTTTCTTGCTATGGGTGACACTGGACCAGATAGTGGATGCCTCTCAGTTAACTGGGACGTGGAGATAATACTACTTTTTTTTTTCTTTTGGTAGGAGCTAAATAAAGTCACACAATAAATGGCCTTTATGTCTTTTAAAACATCAGTGCTATGGAGTGGTATCTGTCCTATCTGCTTCACTGCACGGAGGGAGGAAGACACCAAGCAATACATAAAGATGGCTTTGAAAAGAAGACAGAACATCCAGCATCGTGGCTTGGATGTGATGACTGTCCATTGCAACTGGTCTCTCTGTGGTCTCTCTGTCCTTCAGTGGGAGGCTCAGCTCCCTAGGCTATCACCAAGGACCCAGAACCTGGAGATACTGGTATCTTTGTCTACACCAGCTTTCTTGTGAGCTCCCCCAACATTTTGAAACCTTTATCTCATTTTCTCTATCCTTAAGATAGAGGAATAAGGATCTCCTGATATGGCTGTTGGGGAAACAGGATTGAAATGGATTCCCTAAAATAGCTTTTAAGGACAAAGTTCTGTGAAGGACATAAATCATGCATGCCCACCCTCTGTGGAGAGAGTAGGCACATCTCCACATACCCTTAGGATCTCAAGCTGATAAGGCGGCACAGACCTAAGGAATCAGGACAAGGCAATGGTTCTGCTCCTGTAGCAATCTAGGTCTCCGAGTCCGCTAGGGTGTAGTGAGCAGATTGCATCTTCAGGAAAAAGGTTAAGCGCCAATGTTTTGGACAGGAGGTGGTTAGATGCATTTTTTTTAAAGCCCTTGAATTTACCTAATGGGTTTTGTGCCCTTGTGTAGACTGTAGCCCGTTTCGGGTTATGAGTAAATTTAACAACACAAACGAGGTCATCTGAAACTCTTTCCATCAGTTGCCCCGCCTCCCTGCTGCCCCTTCAATCTTGCTTTCTCATCTTCTTCACTAATTTGGCAACCTGTGAGGCTGTCCTTCTGATCACCGAGACTAAGAACAGTGCTAAGTGGTTTTAGAAATGTTTTGAAACTTTTATAGGACAGCCGTGGAAAAATGGAAGTTTCCAGAAATCCATTAATATAAGGTAAGAGATTTGTTTATTTGTTAATGCTTTTAAACCAACATTTTATTTTGAACTAATTTTACACTTACGAAAATTGCCATTATGCTCAGCAGAGTTTCTTTGTGTCTCTCGCCCTACTTTGGTTTATATTTAATCTCTCCCCTCATCATAATGCAACCTCAAGCAGGAGCAGAGAATTAACTCTAATACATTATCAACTAAGCTACAGGCTTCATTCAAAGCACACCAATTGTATAGCGAATGTCCCCTTCCTGTCTAGAACCCCTGAACTGTGTTTAGCTATTCATTCTCCTACTGACTATTCCTCAGCCCCCTCATCCTTTGTAATCTTGGTATTTTTTAAAGGGCTACTTACTCACCAGCGACTTGGTAGGATGGCTTTTAATGAACATTGACTTTATGTGCTCTCATGGTTTGGATGAGGTAATGCAGCAATGCCACAGATGGCACCTCTTTTGATGGCATCCTACCCAGGGATGTAAACTCCTTACGTGTCCTATTGCTGGTCATGTTAAGCTTGAGTGCTTTGTTAAGTTAGGGACTGCTGCTTTCCCACCAGACAGCTACTGTCTTTCCTTTTGTACCAGATAAGTACTTCGAGGGAATTATTTTGCGTTTATTCAAGTTCTTGAGTTTCTTCTTCTTCTTCTTCTTCTTCTTCTTCTTCTTCTTCTTCTTCTTCTTCTTCTTCTTCTTCATCTTCTTTTTTATAATATAAAGGAGAAAATGCCTCTGTAATTTTGTATATCTGATCTCATGCACAGAGAATGGCATAGTTTGGGTGATCTTTTGAGTTTTATTGTTGTTATTATTTTTTATTCAATATCTTTTATAGACATCTCCTGTCGGTTCAAGATGTTTCTTCATTGTTTTATTTCATTGCATAGTACTCCATTCTGAAGACCTTTTCTTCTAGTGTTTGCTCTCCCATGTTTGAATGATTACAATTGCAATCAGTGTAGGAGTAAATATGTTCATGCATATACATTTATTTTTTCATTATTGTAGTTAACAGCCCTGGAGAAGAGGAATTACTAGGTCAAAAATGAAATGCTTAAGTATAGCCTAATGCTCCTGTGTGGCTATTATCAATTTAAATTCTCAGTAGGAAAGTGTAAAGATGACATCTTCTTTGTTGCTTTACCAACAAGTCTTAGCAAGTTATGCACTTATCTTTTTTTTCACTTTTCTTAATTTTTAAATCGGTATTTTGATCTTTTGTTTCTATATTTTTGAGGTTTTCATATATTTAAAGAATATTAGTCTTTTTGCTCCAGTATGTGCTATAAAGATTTCCCCTATTTCATAGTCATTATTTGACTTCTGATATGGTGCTTTTTCATAAAAAGTGATTTTTAAATCATAGTTAGAAATCTTTTTTTAAAACTGAAGTTAAGAATAACATAGTCATTATTCCCATATAATATACTTTCAGTTTTGACATTTAAAACCTTAATCCACTCTGTTATTTGGCTGCATGTGAGCTACGGGTCTCTTAGATCATTTTTTCCCAAATGACTACCTAGTAGTTTCAAACTACGTATTTAAAAGTTTCCCATTACTCCAGTGAGTTTTGTTCTTTTTGTGATACACTAAATTTCTGTACATATTGGGTCTAATTCTATACTCATATTCTACTAGTATTTTAATCTATTTAACTACTCTCTATCATGCTCCAGTGCATACTCTTGTTTTACAGAATTGTAGAATTTTAATCTTTATTATTTCCCCATTAAGTAAGAGAGTGATTTTTAGTACTAATCCCATTGAGGAAATAGTCATCCTTTTCTATCTATAGGAATAGCAGTACCATTAATGTATATTAAATTTTGTCAAATGATAATTTTTTTCTTAGCAATTTTTCATTGCAACTATGATGACTACTTTCAATTGCCAAATTGATACATTCTGACGTCACCCTGGAAGAAAGTCTCAATGAGGGATTGTCTAGACCAGGTTGTCTTGTGAGCATGTCTATGGGAGATTACTTGTGGGATTATACCAACTGGACAGGAAGGCCTGTCCACTGTGGGAGGCACCATTCCCTAGGAAGGGGATTCTGAACTATGTAAGAGCGAAGAAAATGACCCAAGGACAAACACCAGTGTATTAAGTCACTGCTCTCTGCTCTTGGGTGTGAATGTAATATGTCAAGCTGCCACCTTGACATCCCCTCAACGATGGGAAAATTTTAGGACAAATAAACCCTTCCTTCTTTCATTTGATTTTTGTCAGGGTGTTTTGACACAGCAACAAGAAAGGAAACTAAGACAAAGTCAACAACAATAACAACAGATTTTTATTTTTTATGTGTTTTGTCAGCCTGTATGTATGTGTAGCACACATGCCTGGGGAGGCCAGAAGAAGGTATTTGATCCCTTGGAACTATAATGGTGGATGCTTTTGAGCCACCAGGTGAGTCCTGTGTAAGAGTAGGCAGTATTCTTAGCCACTGAGCAAGCTCCCCAGCTCTGACAGCAAGTCTGGAGAAAGTTGTAACATGTTTCCCCCTTGGACATCTCTGCTCTGATTTCATGACCCATGAAGTGATAATGATGAACATTTTTGCATGGAAGCTTTCCCCCTTATTTTCTTTGTTTACATTTGTTGCCTTAGAGAGCGTGAAACAGTCTCTTCCATTTTGAGTGCTCTGGAACAGTGCAGAGAACTGGGGACCAGCTGATATTTGAGGTTCTGTGGTTTGCTTGACGAGTTCTTCCCTGAAATCAACTGTGCTTGGTGACTGTTTTCGTGAGGGTGTTACGTGATATTCTGTTTTATTTTTTTTAACATGGAAATTGGTTTGATTTCTAGCTCAATTAACTCAATGTGTTTTCTTTAGGAAGTTATCCATCTTGTAAATTTATTTTCATAGAGATTTGCAACTTGGATTTATAATTTTGAAGTGTCTTTTCTTTCATATTATTTTCCTCTCTTAAGTTCTTGTTTGTAATTTTATGCACCCCTCCTCTTTTTCAGAGGCTATGTAGTGGTTTACCTGTTTCGTTAATGTGTTTCCCATGTCATGACACCTATCCTTTAATTATACATTTTGTCTATGCAACAGTAGAAGACTTCACATTTCCCTTCACTCCTCTTCTCCAGTTATAATATTTTTATGTTGTCACAATGCTGCATTTTATTCTGGTTTTATATGTACGTTTTTATGTTTTTAAATGATTGCTAACAGCTCTCCCTTTTGCTGATTTTTTTTTCCAGCCATAATTTGATTGGCTAAAGCTCATCTTGCCAAGCACAGTTTATGGGCACAGAATTCTGTAAGCCTTTATATGGTAAAAGTTGTGCTACATATTAATCTTTTGTTCTTATTCTTTAAGCTTTTAAACAATTTTTTTGAGATGTATTATTTATTTATTATGTATACAGTGTTCTGCCTGCATGAATGCCTCCACATCAGAAGAGGGCACCAGATCTCAGTATAGATGGCTGTGTGCCACCATGTGGTTGCTGGGAATTGAACTCAGGACCTCTGGAAGAGCAGCCAGTGCTCTTAACCTCTGAGCCATCTCTCCAGCCCTTTTGCTTTTAAACAATTTTATTCTATTTTTGCTTTCTTTGTCTACTATGCTTTTTCAGTGTGTAGATTCAGGCCATTTTATTTCTGGAAAAAATTTCATGTCATTTTATTTATTTATTTATCTATCTATCTATCTATCTATCTATCTATCTATCTATTTATTTATTTATTATTGAGATAGTGTTTCTCTGTGTAGTCTTGGCTGTCTTGGATTCATTTTGTAGACCAGGCTGGCCTTGAACTCACAGAGATCTGCCTGCCTCTGCCTCCCAGAGTGCTGGGATTACAGGCATGCACCACTGTGGTGCGGCTTGAAAACAATCTTAATATTACAACTTTTAAGGGTGGTGGTAGTTTTCCATTTTCTTCTTTGGGGAATAAAATGACACAAACATTGTCTCTGGCTACCTCCCATATCTGTACCATTTTTGTCTAATCTTCATTGTACTTTGCTGTATGCTGTTTTCCTGGTCTTGGCTACTTTTCTGTCTCCTTTCTCAGTTCTTTATGAACTTTTCATCTGAGCCTACTTGCCTTTGGATATCCTACAATAACTTCTTTATTTCTAAGATAATATTGTCTTTCCTTCCCACTGTTTTCTTTTTCCTTGAGTTAAGACAACTTTATTTTATTTCTTTGTTTGTTTTGTTGGTTTCTGCTCCTAGAGTTTGAATTTCTGATCTATGGTAGTTTTTCATATCCTTGGGTATTTTTTGAATACATTTAATTCAGTGTGGAGGGAAAGCCTGAAGTTCATTCTGTTGTATGATCTTTCAGGCAGTAGCTGGGCACTCCTCAGTTTGTATGTATGAAGAGTCATTGTACACGTTTAAAAAATGTATTTCTGTTGCTTTATTTTTGTCTTGATGGCATACTTCACACAGTTCTTGTTAAATACTACTTTTAAAAAAAGTCTAGTAAATGTAGGTAATTTAGCACGTTTGTCTGCTTCTGTGGTGACAATAATGAAAGATTAATTTTATTCTACTTTTTTTTCTTAAAATTTTAATTTTTCTATTTTTTTTTGAATTTTATTTTTTTCTTATCAGTTACACTTTATTAACTCTGTATCCCAGCCATGTCCCGATCTCTCATTCCCTCCCAGTCCCTCCCTCCTCCCTCATCTCCATCGTGCCCCTTGCCATGTCCACTGATAGGGGGGACCTCCTCCCCATTCATCTGACCCTGTTTTATCAGGTATCTTCAGGACTGGCTGCAAAGCTCTCCTCTGTGGCCTAACAGGACTGCTCCTCCCTTGGGGGGTGGGGAGGCCAAAGAGCCAGTCATTGAGTTCCTGTTAGAAATAGTCCTTGTTCCCCTCTCTATGGGAAACCAATTGGTTACTGAGCTATCACAGGCTACATCTGAACAGAGGTTCTAGGTTATATCCATACATGGTCCTTGGTTGAATGTCAGTCTCAGAAAAGACCCTGTGCCCAGATATATTTGGTCCTTGTGGAGCTCCTATCCTTTCCCCATCAGACTAACTCCCCTTCTTTCTTATGATTCCCTGTACTCTGCCAAAGGTTTGGTCATGAGTCTTTGCTTTGAAAACACTGCTACTTAGAGTCTTTCAAATGCGCTCAGTAGACTCCTGTCATACGTTCAATGCACATCCCATCTGTCTTTCTAAACGAGGATTGATCATACCCCATGTCCGCTTTCTTGATTATCTTTTTTAGGTGTACAGATTTCATTATGTTTATCACATCTTATAGGTCTATATAAGTGAGTATATACCATGTTTGTCCTTCTCCTTCTGGGATATTTCACTCAGGATGATCTTTTCTAGATCCCACCATTTGCCTGCAAATTTCATGATTTCCTCCTTTTTGATTGCTGAGGAGTATTCCATTGTGTAAAAATACCACAATTTCTGTACCCATTCCTCCGTTGATGGACATCTGGGTTGTTTCCAGATTCTGGCTATTACAAATAAAGCTGCTATAAACATGGTTGAGCAAATGTCCTTGTTGTGTACTTGAGCAAACTTTGGGTATATACCTAGCAGTGGTATAGCTGGGTCTTGAGGAAGCACTATTCCTAATTGTCTTAGAAAGCGCCTATTCTACGTTTTTACATTTATTTATTTATATATGCTTGAGTGTGCGTACATGTGCATGAGTGTGTGAATGCATGTGTGTATGTGTGCATGCAAGAATGTGTGCCTGAAAGCACATGTGTACGCACGTGTGTGTGTGTGTGTGTGTGTGTTTGTGTGTATGCTGCCATAGAGTGCACACAGAGATCAGAGGGCAGATGTTGATGTCTTTCCCCACCTGAGACAGGAGGATTGAATTTAGGTCGTGAGTAGTAAGTGCTTTTACTGATTGGGCCACCTTACTGCCCCCAGCTCAATAATTTTGAGTTCCTGAATTTTGTCACTCTATTTTCCTCTTGCAGGAAATCAGAATTTTCTGCTCTGCCACTTAATTCCTGAAGGTCCCCCCTCCATTTTTATTTTTCCTAGAAGCCATGAGTGGGAAAAGCATCCTTTCAGAATGTACTTGCTTATTAAACTTTGTCCATCCTTTCAGTTATGTGCCTGGCTCTCTCCAGCGTATATGACTTGAAATCCCGCCCAAATGCTCTGCTCTGCTTAAGATTTCTGATACCTTCTGTTGCTTGCATAAGACTGTGTGTGTGTGTGCGTGTGTGTGCGTGTGTGTGTGTGTGTGTGTGTGTGTGTGTGTGCAGGGTCCCTGAGCATGCCATGATATGCATGTGGAGATCAAAGGACAATTTACAGATGTCTGTTCTTTCCTTCCATCTTGTGGAACCTGGGATCAAACTCATTGTTAGTGTCTAAGTTAGTGTCATTGTTAGGCTTCTAAGATTATCTTACCAGCCTATGGTCTGTTTCCTGTCAAAAGTAGGATTGTCCACTCTGGGAATCATCAGAAACTTGGGAGTCATCTAGAACCACTTGTTAATTTAACAAGTGGTAAAAAGTAGACATTTAATCAATGTCTACTGGGTGAATGTCCCCATGACAATTTCTGTCCTTTGACATTACCCAGCATATGGCTGGACAGAGTGATTTTTGATACTTCAGTGTGGACATTGCAAATGATGAGAATACTGGCAGTGTTCACGATTCAGTAAGGGATTTATAGAAATTATTTGACTTCTTAGAGTCCAGGATCTTGAAAGGAATTACCATGTCTCACTAATTTGATAACCATTTACAAGAGTTGTCTTGTGGTCCAACAGAAGTCAAGGATATGTTAAATCAACACATGCTAAAAATTAACAAACATCTCTAGATGAATGGTAAAAAAGAGTTTGGAACTGCCAGTGAACTTAATTAAGTCAATGGAAAAATCCCATAAGCATCCCAAATGGTACACATTTGAATGACATGGCCATTTGGAATGCAGGGGGTGCAAAGAAGGTTTCTTCGCCATTTTCTGTGTGTGTCACAAACTTTTCTGGTTTCTGGTAAAGCTTGTGGAGCCTTCGCACAGCTATGCTTTAAAATGTCTAATACAAAACCCACACATAACTACCAAGGAAAGAAACAGCACTGCGATATTATTACGAACGTGTTAAAACATACATCTGTTTGATATGGTACTATATATTTCTTTATTAATGCACTGAATGATAAGATCCAGCAGCCAGACTAAGAACAACCACAAGACCACTCCAGCTAGTATAAAGTACTATGAAAATGTTTGGGATTTTAGCTGGTGACACAGTGAAGCCATTCTTACCAAGAAACCAAGACAGAGTTTCTCTGTGTGTAACCTTGGCTGTCCTGGACTCACTTGTAGACCAAGCTGGCTTAGAACTCATAGACATCCACCTGCCTCTGTCTCCGAAGTGCTAGGATTAAAGGCCTGCACCACCACTGCCTGGCTTAGTGAAGGCATTTTTAAACCAGTGTTTTCTTGTCTATGTTCATAATAGAACAAAATTCTTACTCTCCTGTAGCAATTGGTACAAATCACGATGAAATGACTTTTCTTTTTCCTTCCATCTGAATTACTGGCCAGGAGTCTCCGGTTTGGAACTACTGATTCACTCTGATAACAGGTGGCCAATATTGGGACCCCAGTAGTCTCTGAATGCTTATTTATCTATTTTTGTGACCTCTGACCTAAGCCCTATAAAACTAGGAGCTTTCTCGTCTTATGCTTTCTCTTTGGGATTTGCCTTTGTGAGGCCTGGAATAGCCAAGGACTGCTATTCAGCAGCTCACTTGCTCTTTCGCATACAGAAAGGCCTGTTTTGCATCTGTCAGCTTAAGGTAGATGCATCAACTACTCTCTGCAAACTGGTCTGAAGGAAGTCTCAGATACCTGGGCCATGGCAGGAGAGGGTGTGTGGTGAACAAAGAGGGCGGGGCCCTGGGAAACAGATTCTACCACCTACAGATAATAAAAGAAAAAAGGGAGGAACATCCCACTGGCTGGGAGAAAGAAAATGTCACAAACACAAAAAACAAAATAAAGACGAGTCTGAATCTTGGTGCCATCCCTTCATGATTAATGATCAGTCTCAAACAGGGTGGGTTGGAGAAAGTGAAGTTCCTCTTGAAGTAGCTTTAAAAATGCCACAGTTTAAAAAAATTATTGTAACATCAATTTAAGAAAAAAAAAATCCTCCGTTAAAATGTAAAGGTCAAGAAAGATTTGGGTGTTTTTAAATGCTGTCTTGAAGAAATTCTTAAAAGGTTAAGATGTCATGTAGTTTCAGAGTTATGGGCATAGGAGGGGGGTCCAGTAGAAAACACACTACCTCCAGGCCCTTCCTTGACTGTGACCCATGCCAAGAGTGGACGGCGGGCAGCTGGCGGACCACACTGTGTCATGGTGTCACAAGGGAAAGACATACACCGCTCTGAGAGCTTTCAAAGCTACGGGAGGGTTTCACCTACCGAACTTTCTTCCTGTGACACGCAGGCTGCAAGACTGGCCTCCGTCTGCACTTGCAAACAGCATGGAGTCGCCCGTTTCCTGTGGCAACACTCAAATCATCACTTAAAACCACCCAGGAGTCCCAAGTGCCTGCTGATTCTGTCTCCCGCTCTCGCTGGACCCTCGAGGACTTACTTCTTCAGCAGTTTCCATGGAGAGAGGCACCCCTGATTTTCAGATGTCAGAGAGAGGGAAGAAGATCCACTGGCTTCTCCATCCTGCAGATTTTCTGGTGTCTCCTATGACTGGAGGGTCTTGGTCCTTTGGGCAAAAAGTGTTCTAGTTATGAGATAACAACAGCCAACAGATTTGGGAGGGGCAGAGCCCTTCTCTCTTGGGAAAACGAGGATGGTGCCTACCCATTGGTGGCTCCGAACGGGATTTCTGCTCAAGGGTCACAAGGAGTCACGTGATAATTACGGCTTTCAATCTGTCCCCGTGGCTACTGCACCCTCATCACCGGACAGTTATCTAGCTGTGCACCTCGGCGGAAGTGGTCTGGCTATCAGGCGGAAGCTGAGAAACGCAGAGCCGGTGTCTCACCCAGCTAGAATCTGCATTTAATGAGAAGGCCTGCTGATGTGTATGTGAGATGCCCTCTGCCCCAGTAAGCACAGCCGCGAGAACACAAAGGGCAACTTTGCCCTTGGAGATTGCTGCTGGCTGGTGACCATAGGTCATCAGCCCTTAGAAGAAGAGGATCAAAACTACCATCGCAGAGGCGCTAGCCTGCTTTCCTCACGCCTTGGCTTGGCTTAGATGATGTGGATTCCTTGAAGAGCAGACCGAGTCATTTGGCCTGTCCCTTTCTAAAAGTTTTTTGGTGCCATCAGTTGGATATCGTATGCGGCAGGGTTGAATCTAAAGGAGAGTGGGCTAGACCTTCGCCAACCTAACGTGTAAGGCGTCAAAAAGGAGCTCTCGAAGTGCAATCCAGAGGCTTGTTAATTAAGCCTGCAACCCTCCATCTAGCGGATCATTTGAGTTTTATTTTCTTGTTAAATGTAGTTGCTTCTCAGACTGTCTTAGCGTGGGTGAAGTACTTGCCTCTCCTTTGGCAGCTGTCCCGAAATCCCAAAGCCAGCTCAATTACTGCTATACTTCCTGTTTATCGCCACTTATTATTTCTGACTATGTGAATTTTACATTACACATTTTGCATTTACATACACTAAAAATATATTCATGTGTTTGTGTTTATGCTGTGTGTGAATGAAGGCACGTGTGTACTACTCTGTGTGGAGGTCAGGGTCCTGTTTGGACCTGTCTTCTTTGTTTGCTCTTTGCTTTGTTCACCAGGCTATCTGGCCTCTGCAGTTCCTAACTGGCTGTTGAAGCACTGGGATTACAGACATGTATTATGGCTTTTACATGGGCCCTGGGGATTTGAACTCAAATCCTCATGTACTTCAAGCATTTTATTCACTAAACCATCTCCCTAACCGTGAAAATATCTTCCTAGTTTATGTTTTATGTGGTCAGCCTTTCCAAGTAGATCTTTGAGTCTGGGGAGGATAGATACTCATACCCTTTCTTACATTGGTGCATCTCACGCAGGGACCTGTCAGGAATGAGGTCCATCAATACTACAGAAAAAAATCTCCCTGCTGGCAGAAACTGTAAACGGCCTCCCTGTAGGTGCCTTGTGGTTCCTGGGTAGAGCATAGTTCCCCTTGCATGTTCTTCACCATGCAGTCCCCATTCTGAGAAAAAGACAGCAAGGTTTAGGGACTGCCAGCACTTTGAAAAGTCACACGGGTGATATGTGACAGGACTCTCGCTTATTTCCTCTTTCTGTGGGGTCTTCGTTATCCCTGTCACAGGAGTGAATGTTCTCTTTGTTGTCTGTTGAAGGGCACCAGAGACAGGGCTGGCCTTGGAGAGAGAAAGAGCCATAGGTCCCAGATGAACACCGCTGGGAGCTGTATAGAGCTTTGCAACTAGCTTTTCCACGTGTGAAATGGAGTAGCTAACTCAAATCACAAAAATCTAACTTTCTAGTAGGGTTGGGAAGGTATCAAGGAAGGAAAAGGGGCCGTGTTTGAGAGTGGACCTCAGGGGCAGCCAGGAGCTGTGACCATAGACTCTGTTATGGAGGAGAGGATCTATGTCATATAGCCTGGTGCAGGGACAGGCTTTCTCCTCAGTTCCTTCTTTCTGATTGTGTGTATGTGTGTGTGTGTGTGTGTGTTCATGTGCGCATGCTCACACGAGTGTGCATGTTGTGTGTGTATGTGCGTGTGTGGAGGTCAGAGGTCAACATCAAGAAATTTGATTGTCCTCCACTTTACGTTTTGAGGCAGTGTCTCTCCCTGAAGCTGGAGCTTGCTGATTTATTAAGATTGGCTGGCCTGAAATCTGCAGGGATTGACCTGTCTCTGTCTCCTGTCTGCTGGAATTACAGGTATACCTTGGGCTTTTTACATCTAAACTCGGATTCTTAGGCTTTCAAGCATCTAAGTGACTGAACTATTTCCCTAGCCTGCTTCTGATTTCTTAAAGGAACAGATCTTCTCTGGGTTATCACTATCTCACAGAAGGGCCCACACAGGCCTGTTCCATTCCACAACAGCATAAAGGACAATGGTGCATCTTGTACCCTGGGTGCAGAGTTCAGAATCAGCTTCTTTATGTATCTACCCCTAGGGAAATAATTCCTGTCAAATGGGCCTGGCATGGTCCTGCAGAAGCCTCTGCTTTTGCAAATGCCCCCAAATAAAACTCTGAGCTAAGCTCCAAACCACAGTATCCTTTTCACTTTTCAGGAGGAAGCAGGGCAAACATGATTCTTCTGAATCAGTAGCAATGAGGGATTTCAATTCATGAACACAATTAGCAGCATTACAATGACCCCTATGGACTCATTTTGTTTTATTGTTCTTCACGTGAGCGAGATTTCTATATTTAGGAAGGAAATGAGTGGACACCAGGAGTCTTGTCCTTCATTAGAACGCTCTTTCTTCAATAGGTAGTGCTTTTCTAAGAGCCTCTTCTGGCCCCAGTCACCCTTACATCAGAATGTTTTAGACATACAGAAACCTCTGCCTCAGTGAACATAGATGTTCAGTAAGAGGCACAAAGCAAGGGTTCTTATTGTTTCTATCAGAGCTGATGCCGCGACACTCATGTCCTTGTCAAGCTTGCTGCGAGGGCCACGATCCTCGCCATTTGAGCAATCCTTACCATTGGAGCAATTTATTTAGGTTAAGGCATCGTCTCTAGAAGCAACCTATTAAAAATACAGGTTACATGGGCCTAGTAACAATTCCCACAATAACTGTTATTTGAGCTGCATGAATTACTTTATCAGATTAATTAGCTGTCATCTATCAGACAATATGGCTCTGAGGAAATAAGGCATCTTTTAATGGACATCATTGTCTGAAATATGAAGCAGTTCTACGAGGGGCTGGGATGCTTGGGGGCCCTTTGCTGGGGGCCTGGGAGGCTAGCAGGCAGCCGAAGACACTGATTAAAAAGGGAGAGCAGAGAAGAGGGCAATGAGGGAAACATCAAAATTAAACTTTTTCCCTCTGCATAATTTTGCCTCATGTCACCCCAGGGTTGCTTTCTATCTAAATGTCTTTAATAAACCAGTGACCAGTCTCATTTTTTTCTTTGGCCCATGCACCCTCCCTCACCTAAATGCATCCTGCTTCTTCATATTCGCTCTTCTCAACTGGATGTCTGGAAGCCAATGCTTTCAGAACATGAAGAAGATGGCAGAAGCTCTTGGTGGCAGAGGTCTAGATGCCCAAGTCACAAGGTGGAGAAGAGCCATCTGAGTTTGCCTGTCATGGCCTGTTAGGGCTGCTAACAAGATGCCATGAGCTGGGAAATTTATAAAAACAATTTTTTTTTTACATATTTCTAGAGGCTGAGGATCTAAAATCAAGGTGTCATGAGGTTTATTAAGTGATAAGGGCGGTTCTTTGCTTCCAAGAAGTCATGCTATGGCTCTGTCCCTGTGATTCGATTATTTCTTAAATGTCCCACCTCAGAAGACTGTTACCCTGGAGAGCAAGTTACAATACACAGATTATGGAAGGCCATAATAATGTCTGTCCAGGGACATTTGTCTTGGCTTTGAGACTGATGACAAACAAAGCCACATTGTGCTAGGCTGTTGGGCCTTGTAGGTACTTTACTATGTTCCGGATCACAGTCTCACTTCACTTTGAGGAGTTTCCATCTCTGCTGAAGTTTGTTGTCACTGGACTGCACAAACAATTAAGTCTGTTGTACAAAATAGGGCTTCAAATGATCCAGGTAAGGACCAGCTGTCTATGCTGGCTGCTCTAGTTGGCTGAGACTTTCTGTGAGACACTTGGAGTTCTTTGTGTCCTTATTTAAACCTCAGAGCAATCTTTTTGGAGCAGACTTATTAACTACAGCTTATAGACGAAGGAACAAGAGTGGAAAACCAATGAGAGAGCTTGCTGACGTCAGGCTGCAATGAGCAGGGATCTGTGCCCAGGATCCCGTTCTTCTGTGTACTCTGGTGCTCTCTACCATGTGCTAGTTTCTTACAGTCACTTGGGGGATGATCCAGGTCAGTGCGTGGAATGACAGCGTAAGGTCACACCACAGACTGAGGAACAGCTTTGGCCTTAAAGAGGAAGAAAATCATCTCTCTCTGCCCACAAAAATGTTGCAAGACCGTTTCCTTTATCTGCATTCCATACCTAAACTATATGGAATTGATTTTTCTCTGATTTCCCTTTTCTGCCCTTCATTGAAAGCCTTGATTATGCCCCAGTTTTCTGTGAAGAGAAAATTCTTACTGCTGAGTTGTACAATCTGCAGATGAGGAGTTTATAACTGGATTTCAACCGTGTGACATTTATTCCTCCATTGATACACGCATGTAACTCCCATCAGGGGAATGCTTTCTTGGGAGAAAAGAATATTCCAGCTTCTATAGAGGGAAAGCAAGAAGAAAAGTTGGCCACAGTGTAGGGGAGAAGCATGCATCCTGCAGGGGCAGGGAGAAAGGGAGAAGAGGGGGGCTAAGCTGGTAATTTAAGGCTTTTGCTTGTTTGTTTCTGCCCTTGCTGAGAAGGTAGAGTTTCTCTGACTGATCACCATTGTGATTGCTGTTATTCAAATCCAGGAAGAGAATGCACCAAGAAAGAGCTTCACAGTGGCTAGTGGGACACACATGAAGGATGCTGTGATTATAGCTTCCTTTAGAATAGAGTCCACATACAGCTCTGCCCTGCATGGCCCCTCAGAAGCCCACAGTTTGATAGACAAAGGCAAAGCAGAAGTATTCTGAGCAGAGCACAGGCTACAGAGGCAGTCTTGGGTTAACATGGCCACGCTGCCCTTTCTGAACAACAGTTGGGTCAACTTAAACCTAAGATCCCGAAGCTCCAGAGTCCTCCTTTGGAAAATGAAGATACAGGTGGTTAGCCTCCTCAGCACGCTCTGAGGATGGCTCAGTAAGTACTCTGTGTGTGCACGGTCAACTACCCCCTGTTTAGAGGAGGTCATTGTTCATGATGTTGACGCAGACACAGAAACAGAAACAAAAGGGAGGTCACTGAAGCAGGTAAAAAATCATACTTATTGATAATACTGTAAAAAAAAAAAACAAAATATACCCGTGTTTGAGTGTGTGCTGTACATGCATGCACAGAGCCAGAAGACTTACTCAAATATATTGTTTCTAGGGTGCTGTCCACTTTTTGTTTGGAGGTAAGGCCTCTCTCTGGCCTGGAGCTCACCAAACACTTTCTCCTGTCTGGCCAGTGAGTCCCTGAGCCCCTTCTGTCCCTTCTTCATCTTGCCAGCTCTGGAATTAGAAGGGCATAACATCATGCCCAGCAGTTTTACATGGTCCTGGGGATCAAATGAGGGTCTTTGTGTTTGCAAAATAAGTGCTTTGCTTAACCAAGCCATCTTCCAGTCCCATTCATTGCTTTAATTATGTATGTTACATAGTTACATAAAACTGAGGCTTCAGTTTTATGGATTCAGAAGGTAAAAACAAAATTGGGGAAGAAGAAATTGTAGTCACAGTTGTTCAAGAGGTGACTGAAATGGCCAGTAGGCTTGGAGTTAGTAATTCCTGAGTGGTTGGCTGGTCCAAGGCCATGAACAGGAAATTCAGGAATTGTTTTGCATGATGCTCGGTTATTCGTAGTTCCGAATCACCCGGGAAAGAGAGGGGACTTTCTTTCAAACAGGGCTGAAAGCAGAGAAGGACATGTATGATGAGGTAGAGCTCAGGGTAAGCA
Organism: Psammomys obesus; assembly: GCF_907164565.1. Taxonomy (NCBI): domain Eukaryota; kingdom Metazoa; phylum Chordata; class Mammalia; order Rodentia; family Muridae; genus Psammomys; species Psammomys obesus. The sequence goes on from NW_026592548.1 coordinate 16,499,199, forward strand.
GCAGGAGATAGACCACACAGAGAACAATATTGTGAGGTGTTCGAGAGGCCTGGCAAGGTGCTAGGCCACCCTGGACTTGACCTATAGGATCAGTCTTTATAACTCATTGTGTGTGTGTGTGTGTGTGTGTGTGTGTGTGTGTGTGTGTGTGTGTGAACATTCACATGTACACATGTGAAGAAACCTCTGGTATGCTCAGAAATCCTCAGGAATGCTGTCTACCACATTTCTGAAACAAGGTCTTCTCCTTGGCTTGGGGCTCACCATTATACTAAGCTGGCTGACTGGGGAGTCCAGACATCCACCAGTGTCTGTCTTCTGGGATTGTAAGTGAACACAGCTACGCCAGCCTCTTTAACATGGGTTCTGCAGACGAAATTAGGTCCTACTGACCAAGTCCCTTCCCCAGCCCTGCTCTGTTTTATAAGTGAGCCTCTTACTATAGGAACTAATCATAGGCACTGGAGGGCGGAAGACAAAAATCTCTGTACGGTTTATTCTGGAGGTTGTCATATCCTTTCAGTATTCTGTGAGTTCCTCACTGCCCTGCCACACAACACCGCTTCTCAGAGGGATAGATCCCCCTGCCTCTGATACCGAAAGAAAGATGTTTGTTTTTGAAGCAACGTGGATTCAAATAGCGATAACAATTCTTCGCGAAAAATAAAGCGCCTCTACGTTTGAGTAAACAAGAAAAGAACACAATTGAAATCATGTCACACCTGCCAAACAAAACAGTTTTCTTTTGTCAGCTGTGTTCCGTACTCCAGGATGGTAGAGGCCCAGACCTCTGCAGAGGGAACTGTGACCCGTTGGCCGGGGTGAGCCTCTGTGGCAGCTGCCCCGGTTTCACCTTACTCCTTTCTTTTCCTCCTCAGCCTCAGAAAGACCTTCTGCAGCTACTGGACTGACAGGCTCAGCTGCTTGGCAGCCTTATCCATCCTTTCCCCTAACGGCCATGTTTGCCCTGGGAGTTAATTTGTGGGGATTCACGCTGGCCTAGTTGGGCCTAAAGTTGGAACTAAACTTCATAGAGGCTGTGCTCTGATCTAAGTTAGACAGAGATATTTACTGCAGCTTCCCCTTTCAGCCGGCCCCCTCTCCTTCTAGAGAGAGGCTGGGCTTTTCCACTGTTGGGACATGCTCACACCTCAGGAAGGCCCTTCATGAGGATGTTCACGAGTGGCTTTTTTGGATGGCAGTGGCAGGACAGGGTCTTGTGTAGCCTAGGCTGTCCTGTCCTTAAACTCACATTTCTTGTAGGTCCCATCGCAGTATGATCTGTTTTATTTTTAATTATATGTATATGCGTGGCCATGTATATATGTATTTGGGTGAGCTCAGAGGTCCAAAGAGAGCATTGGATCCCATGACACTGAGGTTTTAGGCATAAGCCTCACAATGCAGGGCCTGGTGACCTTTAGTTCTCTGGAAGAGCAGTTTGGGGTTTTCATCCCCAAACCACCTCTCCAGCCCAAATTTTACCTTCTCCTCCTCTCCCTCATTTTCTTCTTCTTCCTTCTTCCCCCTCTCCTGCCACTTCCTTCTTTCCCACTTCCCTTTCTTCCTTTGTAAAGAGAGAGAGGGGGGGGGTCCACATATCTTAGGCTAAATCAACCATCTAGCCAAGGATAACTTTGAACTTCTGACCTTCCTATTTCTGAAGTGTTGGGCTGATGGCTGTACACTACCACACCTGTTTTTATGTAGTGCTGGGAACTGAAGTCAGGACTTTGCTCCTTCTAGGCAAACACAGCTGAACCACATCCCTAGCCCCTCTGTGACTCTCTAGAGGTCTGACCCAACAATGCCCCATGGAATTCATCATCACAGGCAAAATTCGGAAGGAGATGAAGTTTTCTAATTATATCCTTCACACTCATTTTATTTTCATTTTTAACACAGGGCTTCTCAGGCAATATTTCCTGCCTCCAAGTCCCCTATGACAACTGTGAACCTGGTTCTACTTAGATTTTTAGGAATGTAGCAATGGTAATGATCGCAATCACAAAACAACCATGTCTTGGTCCTTCTTCATTAGGCACTCAAAGCTATGTTAAGTATTTTATTCATATTTTTTTCTTTGACTCTATGAACCCAACAGCTGCAAAGAAGTTACATGTGTCACGGGGACTCTTCATGCCATCTCTGCTTCTTAGCTTGACTCAGGGTATCTCCCACAGATTGGCTGCCATGATACTATGATCTTTCTGCTTGAGGGTGTATCTTGGCCACATGGAAGACACACGTGTTAAGCAAAAAAGTTCTGGAAAGCTCTCATCCTAGGGTTAAACCTTCACATATGATTTGTGGAGTTTGTGGAGTTTATGGAGCCCTCCCCCCACCAGCGTGCACACACACACACACACACACACACACACACACACACACACTCTCACACATACCATCTCCATTGGTGAGACAATCTCAGGTGAGCCCTGTAGTTCTTCCGAGCCTTCAAAGGGACTGAAAGGAGCTGTCTATGTGGTCCCCTCTTCTTAAAGCCAGCTCGATAGGTGCTCCCCATTGCCCTTGGCGTTCCCTGAGATTTCTACCTAAACTTGTTCTCAGTCCTTGCCTAAATTTTTGCTCCTGAGGATACAACTGAAGATACCTATAGAACAGAGAGAAAGGGAGCCTCGGATTGGCTGGTGACCTATGGCTGGTGAGTGGCTGGCAGGCGAATCAAGATTGACTCTTATCCTTCCATTACTCAGCTTCCATCAGAAATGATCTGGCCCTGTTTTTCCAGCTAGGTAATCAATTATTTAGTATGTGGCTTCTTTTTAGAGAGGATCAAGATGTTAGAAGATGAGCAGAGACTCACTTCTGTCACATGTCTGTGTGTATGGCTTGTCCCATTCAGACTAGGAATTCAGTTAACACTGTAATTAGACACAAACTTAATAAATTAATTGTGTAATGCTATTGTGTAAATGTTGTTAGATGTAGTATGTCTCTAAAGGTGTTCACACTTTGCAAGGGGCATTGAAGTTGCAATGCCCTAACTTAAAGAATTTAAAAAGCATTCTCAGGGGAATTTGGGGCATCTGGAATTGAAGGAAAGCTCTCTCCATGCCCTGTGATGAATTTCACTGAGCCCTTTCTTTTATGTATCTATCCATTTGCCTACTGTGGCTCCTGACTCTCCTCACTATCTAATCATCAAAAGGATTCCTTTGGAATGGGAAGGTAAAGTTCAACCCTGAAGTGTTCTGGCCTGTCTTTGCCTGAGCAACACAACACCAACCTCCTGCCTTTACCTACCTGGCTCACCAGGGGATAGGAAGACCTGTTTACATGCCCTGGTTGCTCAGCCTGTAAAAGGAAGATAACTCTTGATCCAACTTGCTTTCCAGGGGTGATGGGAAGATAAACACCCACAAAGTCCTCCAGACTCTTGGGTGAAAAGAGCTCTGCAAATAGAACATGGTTTGGGACGATTACATTTTGATAAGGTAGTTCTCAGGCTCACACCAGGAGTGGAGTGTGGTAGAGAGCTGGGGGTGGGCTCTGCCTCTACCCTTCCCCCTCTTCCCCTGACTTTACCATCTAGCAGCTACCTCTAAAAATGTTGCTGTCATTTACGCCCATTCAACTTAGCCTTCATTTACAAGAGGGCGGGGAGGTGTTTATCTTTCCACCCTTCACAAGGTCCAGATTTGCAAGTCGGTTTTACCAACACACATGCACCATGTTGGGTCTCCTTTCTGGGTGGCAGTGGCCTCAAGGACCAGACTAGTTAGTGGACATGTCGGCCGGCATAGATTCTGGGCTGGAAACTGTTCTCTATCTTCTGTGTGTGAATGGCCTGACACACAAGCAGGAATCATCTCTTCTAGAACCGACAAGCTTCACAGTTTTCCTTTTTGTGACAGAATTGGAACTCGGCAAAAGCGAAACAAAACCACCATAGAAAAATACCCTCTCCTTCCCAAATTAATTCTCTCAGTTTATGCTCCTAACTCCATAAAAATGTGCTTTAGCTTTTGAAGTTTTTATTAATATTTATAATGCCCTTTTGGTTGCCCTTGAACCTCACAGAAATAAAGCCCTGATATAAAATGCCTAGTTGCTAGGTGGACTGTAGTACCTAAACTCCATCATAAACTTTGAAGTTTATACATATACATATATTTGACTTCGCTTTGTTTTCTTCCCACTCAGGAGTTTTATCTTTTAGACACTATATTTTTAAAGGCAAATTTTAATAGCTTATATTTTAATTTTGAAAGTAATACATAACTTATAAAAATATAGAGATGCACATATAGAATCAGAAGGAAAAGCCTGTTCGTAATGACCCATGTCTAAAACCCACTGCCAAGCAGCAATCCCTATATTTTAAATCTTTAAAAATTAGGGCCCTCTGGTCTGGAAGGGTTGCAGTGGTCCTAAAAAGCTGGGAGCCCATCACATTCTCCTTTTTTATTTCTGAATATTCAAATGATTAAAATTGTAGGAGATGTCAAAGAATACGGTAAACTGCATGAAGTTAATATTGTCTTCAAGGAGGAAGGAAAGCTGACGTGTTTTTTCTATGTGCGAGTGTTAACCCTGGGGAGGACTCCCTCCTTGTAGCGAAAGGAAGCAGGGACGCTGCCTTTCCTGGTCTCCTTATGTAGACTGTAAGGAGGAGCCTGGCCTCCAGTCCCCTGCTGCTCTCCACTTTGGGCAGTCTCTTGTCCAGTTCAGAGCTCAGCTTTCCCTAGAGAGCCTCCAGATACCCATATGATCTGAACCATTAACACATGCGTATCGCTTCTTGTTTATCCTTATTTTCTTTGACAACAAAAATCCTTTCTAACAAGACCAAACTCTAGCACCAAGTTCATCCTCAAAAGGGGATCCACATTTGATCCTTTAGTGTGTGTTGCTTCCAGAACTTTCCTCTGCAAATATGAAAGCCCATGGAACTCTAGTCTTCCCATCCCCTACACACACATGACGCTCTGACAATTTTCGAAGGTCAAGAAATCTCCCAAAGCCGTATTTTTCAGTGAGTGTTCGTAAAATGTCCGCTGCGTAAGTCATCGTACTTGTGAGCAGTGAGGTGGGGTGCCATAGAGAACACAGATCCTCCTTTTTCTGTTATGGGACTGGAGCTTTTCTTCACCCACCAGGAAGGAGACAGGGCTGGAAGCGCGTGATTGCCTCTGCCTTCCCTCCTACTGCAGAGTGTGGCTCCTGCGGCACCAGCTCACTCCTTTCCAGCTCCTCCGCTGGGAGAGACTTTTGTTCTTCTCCTGTCCTCAGGAGCAGGCCTCCCGTCGGGAGTGGGACTTAACCATGCAGGCAAAGAGGTAGGGTTGGGGCCGGCCAAGCGGTCTGTGTGTCCAGTCAGGTTCAAGCAGTCTTTGTGGTTCTATACAGCTGCTCATCTCCTGGATTCTCACATTAGGCTTTCATCTTCTTAACTGAGACAGTGGGAGGCAGTGAGTCAAGAGAGAAGAGTGTAGTTAATGACAGCCCTGTATCTCAGTGAACGCGACCATAGTTGACATTTGTTTGGTATTTCTTCTGGGCCAGGCTGCAGTTTCTGCTGTAATGTACCCACTAGTCCCACGGAGTAGTGTTACTGTTGCTATTACTATTTTATGCGTGACCAAACTGGCGCAGGGGGAAATCCTTGTGCCGGTGGTGGAGGTGGGCTTTGTCTCATTGCCTTGCATCCATTTCCTATCAGAGAGGCCACACCAACGTTTCTGCACAAGCGTAGCCTGAGTGTGGAGGTTCTCCCTCGACTCCTCCCTTTACTGAATCGGTCACTGTCTTTTGCCACATTTTATTGCAGCTGTCGAGGGGCTTTTAATACCATTCATAGCAACTTCTGGTTGTTGAGACGATTTCTGTTTTTAATGCTGTGAGATATTTTCTTCCTTTCCATCATGACTCACTTTATCTCAGCTTTCGCGCTTACAAGGTCCCTAGCTATCGGTAGATTTGCATGTGTTTCTTACCTGGGTTCCTACGGTTTTAATTAAAAGCATAACTTTTACCAAATTATTTCACACAAAGGAACCTTTCCTGTCCTTTGTTGTTGTTTTGTTTTACAGTGAAAAATTAGCTGATCCGGGACCATGTTTTCTTTGCAGGATTCTAACGCGTACACCGACACAGGCTTTGGTGTCTGCTTTCTGCAGTGAGCTGGCGCTTCTGTAGGCATTTTCACCCACGCTTTATGATACATGTTACCCTTTAGAATAAATCCATCCTTGCCATTCACTTTAAAAGTGTATTACATGATAATCTTTTATTTTAGTAAACCCTCTCTTATCAGTCTTGCAGTCTTACTGGGCTTTTAATTAAAATGAACTTACATTTGCAACTTACTTTGGAGCCATTTAGGGTGTTTGCGAACTTTTCCTCACTCATTAACTAATACATGTTTCTGGGTATCTCAGCAAAGTGATGAAAATAGCATCACTGGAAGTCTACTCTGCTCAAGATACTTTGGTTGTTTTGCATTTTCAGAGACTATACTGAATGGATTATTATATAAATAGTGTTATGATTGAACATAATTTGAAATAGTTGTTACTGGTGTCTGGGTAAGTTTTTAAAGTATTTTGTTTATGACTTTTTTATTGAACCCACTGTGAATTTTTCATTTAATTCTCTTCAGTTGTTTGTGTCCAGCTGTAGCATTCAAAATAATAAAGGTTGTCGCTTACAACTCTGACAGAGGCTTCATTGTTATTCCATTGTCAGACGCTTCGAGAGTAATATTAAATAATCACCATTCTAGTGAGCATTTTAACATAGTTGTGATTTTAATGGGATTGTCTGCAGGCTTTCACTGTAAATCAAGTGAGCTTGTATCATCTTAGGATAGATAGTTAAACTAGAAACAAACAAATTTTCTGTTTATAAAAATGTTTTCTTTTTACAGAACTGAGATGAAATGATGAGTTTTATTGTATTTGAAGGCTTTTCTTGATGTATGCGTGTGTGTGCGAAAGTTCCCACTGATGTTTCCAGATATTAAGCCATCCTTGCATTTTAAGGATACTCCTCAATGAAATGTTGTTATTCGGTTCTTCCTGTGTCTTTCACATTTCTGTGGTTCTTGTGAACAGGACATGGACAACTCTTCGGGAGGACTTGCTGAAAGACAGATATGGCCTTCTTGCAAACCAAAGAAACAAGTTTGCTCACAGCCTTGGGGGCAGGGCTCTTCTTGTGGGGCAAACTTCAACCATGCTTACTGAGCTGGATGGTGTTCCGTCCCCCTGGCACGCTGCTCAGATACACATTGCCCACTTTTCAAAGATCTGAGCTCCCGAAGCTCAGGCCCCTCTCCCGTCACATCCCCTATTGCACGTGCAGGTGTCTACCCAGACTGGCATCCCGCCACTCTCCTAAGACCTGAACCTTAAGTAACAGAATCTGTAAGTCCCTCCGCTAACCTTGTTTCTTCCACCATCGGAAGCTGTGCCAAACCAACGCACCAACAGTGAGGGAAAATGTGTAGGTTTTTGCTTTTTGTACTGATGTAATAAATACGATGTGTGAACTGTCCTTTCAAAACTCACAAATACTGATAAGATAGTTTCAATTAAGTTCCGAAGTCAAAACTATCTTATCATGACGCTAAAGGGCTCAGTGCTTTATGTAGTTTAGTGTTAATTAGTTATTAATTCCATAATGGTTCTGCCTGGTTACTGTCTGATTTTTAAGCAGTCTAAGTGTGTATTCTTTGTTTTCTCTTGTCTTTTACCTACTCTTTGTGCTGTTAACATTTCTAGTTTCCTATGAGTGATGGGTCTTTGCCAATCTTTGTGTGTGTGTGTGTGTGTGTGTGTGTATATAGGTACCTATGTACGTGGGCCTTTGGCAGCCAAAGGTCAACTGCATGTGTCTTCCTTAGTCTTGCTTTATTTTACTATTTACTATGTGAGTCTCTAACCAAACCTGGAGCTTGCTGATTAGCTAGATTCTCTGGCCAGCGAAGCTCTGGGGTTTTCTATTTTAACCCTTGTGGGTTGGGGCTACAGGCAAATAGTTCCTCATAAGGCCTTAATGTGCATGCGGGGGACCTGAGGAGTTGGTCTTCATATGTACAGCAATTTACCCTCTCCAGCTGTCTAACCATCTCTCCAGCCTCATGCCGACATTTTAACTTTTATTTCATGTGTGTATTTTTAAAATCTAGTCTACAGAGGAAGTTTTTCTTGACAAAATTTGAGAGTCTTGATAATTTAATAAAGAATTTAAATCTACTTATGTTTATTTTTTTATAGCTGGCATCCTTGTTTTTGTGGTGTCTTGTTTCTGTTTCATGTCCTCCCTTCTTCCTTTTTGCTTCTCTATTTCCTTGCAGCTGCCACCCCTCCTTTTCTAATTTTCTTTATATTTTCCTACTTAGAAAATTCTAATTCTATAATTCTATATTTCCCTAATCATGAAACAATCTCTTGACCTTTTACTTTGCTAGATGATATAATTAGCATACGGCAACTATTTTCTTATCTTTGTTCATAAAAAATAATTTTGTTTTAACTTATTTATCATAGAACAACTCTGGGACCTTTTCTTCATTTTAGAAGATAGAGAGTATTGCTGAAATTATGGAAGATGTTGCTACAGAATCTTAAGTGTGCAATACCATCAGTTCCAAGTATTTTATCATAGAAATGAAACCACAGAGGCTTTAGAGACTTTGAAGGACTTGTTCTAGCTCTCCAAACTTAAGCAGCAGCATTAGACTTCAATGATGGGTATCTTGGTCTCCAAATTCAACCCTTCCTATTTACATTCTAATATGCATTTTACTAGAAGTAGTGGAGAGGGTGAGGAAGCTTTAGGTTATTTGGAATTAGGGGACAAGTGAGTAGTAGGGAAAGGATTTGAAACTTAGAGAAAAAAAGAGGTAGCATTTGATTTGTAAAAAAGGGGTTGGGGATTTAGCTCAGTGGTAGAGTGCTTGCCTAGCAAGCGCAAGGCCCTGGGTTCGGTCCTCAGCTCTAGAAAAAAAAAAAAAGTATTGATTTGTAAAAGAAAAAGGAAATATATAAATATATAGCTATAACTCCAACATAAATATAAAGAAAGTATGCAGGCTTCCCTGTCTTCCTGTATCATCTCAGGAGGGATGTGAAGTTGGTGAGATGTTCTGCTGTGATAATCAGTCTCAGAAGAGGACTTAGTTTGAGCCTCTTTGGGTGATTTGGCTCCTCCTGTGCCGGGATTTTCCTTCTGTTCCCTTTTATTGAGTTTTAATAAGAAGCCATCTGGTGAAATATTTTGGACTTAGGTTGATATTTAACATGCAGAACAGGCTGGTTTCAAGAGTGACTATTTAGCCACCAAATAAAATAAAAAATAAAGGCGATAATTATAGCCCAAATAACACCATGCTGTAATCTTTCTTGATTGACATAAAGATTCTGGTCAATTATCTTTTTGTCAAGAAACAAAATCTTTGGGGACCACAACCTCAGAAAAGTTCTGGCATAAGGAAATGGCTAGATTTTCTCCTCAACATCAGAAATTCCGGAACTCAACCCACTAGACCTGAAACATGACCTAAGGGAGTCAAAGGAAAAATCAAGCTGGAGTTCAGCTTTCATGAACATAGATAGCTCCTGGGCAGAGCAGTGAAGCAGCTGGTCATTTGTATAGGATGCAGTTCATCACAGTTTCTTTTATTTATTTTTTCTTTAAATTTTTTGTATACCAAATGCAACAACCACCTGCTAAAATATTGACATTACCGAGATGAGACAAGCTAGAAAGCAGGCATGCTTGAATCTTATAATTTTTAAAGCTTTTGTTTGTCAGGAGAGGGGTTGGTGTCCAAGTGTTTTGAAGGGATAAATTTCTCTTTCCACTTCCCCCATGTGCCTTTTGATGCTAAGGAGTATGGTCACTGTCAAACATTCCATAGATAATGTTATTAGCTCCATTTTGAAAACTATACCTCAAATATACTCAAGATCATTTAAAAATCTCTCTCTCTAAACTGGAAAATAACCCATGTGCATGTGCCTGTTGATTTGCTTGGAACCATCAGCCCTATAAATGGTGTCATTAGTCTTTCAGTAAAAATTTGCTTATACTTATAGTCTGGGTGATAGCTAGATCTGACCCATTCACTTCTGACTGGTGCCATTCTTTTTAGCATGACTCCAGGTGGATTTGACTCTTGTAAAATGTTGTAACGTTCATCTTCATGTTGGGTGTTTGTGCTGGTTAGTCTTATGTCAACAACACACAAACCAGAGTTAACTGAAAGGAGGAAACCTGAATTGAGAAAACGCCTCCATAAGATCCTACTGTAAGGCAGAGTTTAGTTAGTTATTGGTGGGGGAAGTCCTAGCCCATTGTGGGTGTTGTCATCCCTGGACTGGTAGTCTTTGATTCTATAAGAAAACAAGCTGACATTCGAAGCAAGCCAATAAGCAGCTCCCCTCCAAGGCCTCTGCATCAGCTCCTGCCTTCAGGTTCCTGACCTGCTTGATTTTCTGTCCTGACTTCCTCCAGTGATGAACTCTGACCTAGAAGTGTCAGCCAAATAAACCCATTCTTTCCCAACTAACTTTTGGTCATGGTGTTTTGCTGCAGCAATAGAAACCCCAATTAAGACAGTATAACTGTTTGCCCTTGGAATCTTTGCCTCTACATGTTCAATTTCATTAGCTTTTTGGACTCATGTCATTTCCCCATTATAGTAAGACTGGCTACTGGGGCTCAGGTATGAAGCTAATGTACTTTTCACATCGTATTGTCTTATTGACTCTACGTCATTGGGTACTGGATGGCTAAATTTGAATGGAATACCACTACTGAATATGTCTGTTCAACTGATATTTTTATGTTTTTAATTCAGTTTCAAAAGGGAAACCGTGGTTTGGGTCTGTGAATTCTGTAGCAGCTTGCTTGTCTAGCAGGTGCAATGGCCTGAACTCACTCCCCAGCCACATAAATAAACAAGTAATAGAGCACTTGTGTTTTCCAGTCTATTGGTCTCATGGCAATATGACAATAGAAGCTAGACATCTTGCATTACAATATTGCCTCATCAATATATTTGCTTCATTGCATAGAAGCCTGGAAGCAAGCTTTGGTCATCCTCTGGTCTTAGGGCATGGTGAAGAATGGTCTGCACCTGTGGTTTCCGGCCTGGCTCCTCACCTGAGAGATCTTGGAAGTTTATACTGGTGTGCTAGCTTCAGTCTGGCAACTGAATCAGAAATCACAAGAGTCCTGGGATCTGAGTTTTAAGCCAGCTTGTTGCCCAGGTCAATATTTCTAAATCCATAGGACAACTGCTCGTCTTGACTATTGTGCATGCAGTTGTACACATGTGTCTGAGGCACTAAACAAGAGCATCTTGTTCTGATACAGAATTCTCTGCATTCTCCTAATAAGGTAAGAGAAAAAGTTTAGAGTTCTTCATGGCTTAAGATAAATGAATGTGCGCACATAGAGCCAGTTGGGAAAACTGAGAGAAAACAAAGTGTACAGGGGAAGGGAGTGAGCAAAGTGCCTGATTCTTACCCCAGACTTATTTTCTCTATCTAAATAATGCTATGTTCTATATTTTATACTGTAAGTAGTATATATACATACATATTTTCTTCACGTTTTCCCATAAGAGCTAGGTCACATATCTTCCTCCATTAAGCATTCAAGCAGCCACTAGAATTTGAAGAGCTATGCATTAACTTATCTGATAAATGTCAGCTGAGTAGTCAAGACAGTGTGGGTGGTACATGTGGAGAGCAACACTAGCTGAGGCACTGAGAGAGCACATGGATCACTCGGGTCTCAGAGCAAACCCCAACTCTGCTGTGTCATTCTGGGCAATCCCATGCTCTAACTTCTGGTTCTATGAAACAGGCAAAATACCTTCTTCTCCTGGTTGTTTGGTTAACTAGTTTATAGCTGGTATCCTCTAGTTGGTAAGGAGGAATAATTTGTTACTTATTGTAAGTGTCATGGGTTAATCCCACCCTCACTCATCGTGAGTCTGAAACCCTTTCTGGAAACATCCTCATAGACACATCCAGAGAGGTGTCTCATAGATGATTGTAAATCCAGATAATGGGGTTTGGTTTGGTTTGGTTTGTTTTTTTAGTGCCCTCCTTGAATCTAAGGTCTTTCTAGTAGTGTTTGCACTGAGCTTTAGGGTCCTCTGATCAGTTTGATCTTCTTTTTACCAGGCCAAAAACTCTCTCTTCCTTCCATGTTCCCAGGAACCACCAACCCCTGGCACTGTAGATGCCTGAGAAGATGGGCCAGAATCCAAACACCATTTGCCATCCACATGTGGTTCCCCTAGCAAATGGTGTCCAGAGAAGGGAGCTGTGCGTTTTTGAGTTCCAGCTGCTGTGCAGAAAGGAACTGACTCAATGAGGCGTTGACGGTGGAAGCTGCGTAACAGCTACCTCCGAGACATGGCAGCTGCATGTTGCACAGTTTCTACATCTTCTCCAGTCAAAGTGAAGAGTTTAGATCATGAAGCCTGCTGCTGCTGGGGAAGCCAGTGGGTTCATGGGCCCGTGTATGTATTTCTAGTCCATGTGTGAGTGTGCGCCCACACACTCTCAGGCTCGTTTTTGTCACGAAACTTAGGAATGGACTCCAGAAAGCCCTTCTCTTCAGTGGAAGCCTGGTCATGAGAGTCCTAAGTGGGGCTTATGAAATGTTCTCTCCGTAGCCCACAGTCTGTCAGCTCCCCACACTCCTGGCTTTCCTAGCAGAAACAATGCACCTGTCTGCTCCTGTACCTTTACAACACTTGTCACAGAAGAAAGTACCTTAGCACACCTCTAGCTGTCTCTTATGCACACAGCATTCTCTGTCAAGGTTCCACCTCAACTATCCTTGATTGCATCCTTGATTGAATTGCCTGCTTGATTGAATGAGATGATATCTGTTATGCCTTATTTGTCTGACATAGAGCATGTCTGCTGTAGGTCAATAACGCGCTGAAATGTATCATGGCGGTCTGTTAACAAACCCCATTCTAACCCAGCACTGACTCCATCCATGTTAACAGGATAGCAACTCTATTCTCTTGTAAGTATGTGGCTATATGCAAGAATCAGATATGTGATGTGTGGAACCTGCAAAAGTGGTAAGGACTGTGATTATTCGAATTGCAAAGAGATCTTTCCCTCTTGGATATTCCTTTAAAAGTAGCAACACTGTCCTTATCGGGAAAGGCTTTTGAATGTCTTTCATATACATTATCTCATTTGTTCCTATCCACATGCCTATGCACTAAGTGGGGCAGTCTCTATTATCTGCATGCTTTATGGCTTAGTCATTTGATATGTAATTTCCTTTACAAAAAGTCAACCCATCACCTCTTTAGAAAGCACAATCGATGCTGAGAGTATGCCTCACTCCATTTGCTCATATGTATGTCTAGAGAGTGCCCTGGGTATCTCTTGCTATGTAACAAATTACCCCACATTTAATAGTTTAAAATGCCATCTGAGTATATCTTACATTTTTTATTCAGTTTGATATTAGTAAGCTGGCTAACCCCCGATCCATGCGGAATCACAGATCACTTGGTCTCGTACTCAGCACTAGGGATGAAATCTAGCTGAAATAGAGATCCCAGGATGGCTTTTTGCTTGGGTTTAGTGCCTTGACAGGGATGCTCGGAAGGCTGTGGATGTCAAGTGGGATACTATGTAGAGTCTCAGGCTCCTGCAGATGAACTCAGAGAACCTTCAGCAGATCTACGTCCATATCAGTTCTGTCATAGTCTCTCTCTCCTTCTTCTTTTTCTTCACTTTCTTTCTCTCTCCATGAGTCTTATTAGATAGCCCAGGGTGGCCTTAAACTTGGCATCCACCTGCCTCATTCTGCACCTGCTAGGATGATAGTCATTCATTGCCATGCTATGTTTTCAAGACCAAAAAAAGCCATGGAGCATACCCCAACTTTAGAGCTGTTGTATGCATCCTACTCCTCAGAGGAAAGGGTGTCAGAGACTTTGTTGCAGCGTTTAGCCCCTGACATTCCCCTTGCTATGCAGGAATGCCTTCATCCTGGCGAAAGAGTTTCCACGTCCTCATCTTGTAGTAGCAGCAGGACCCAGGCAGCCTCGGGTTCTGGCAGGAGGTCCAGGATTTTGTCATTCTAACCAGACGCAGATGTGATTCTTTAGGCATGCTCCTTTGAGTGTGGTTCCTTCCAGCCTCTAAAGAAAGCTACAGGTTATGTGATGCCCATTCTCCAACAAGGCAACAGGTTGTGTGGTACCCATGGTCCATGTAGTGCTAGGACCAGTGATGAATACAGTGGAAGTTCTCATTCAGAAACAGGCCAGAGGGAAGCACAGAAGAGTCCTTGCTCTGTGCACTGAGCGATTGCTCACTGCCACACTCAGCCTTGGTTATAGCAGCAATATAATAAAATAATATGTATCATTATTGCCAATGATAATTAGCATTTATGTTTTAGCTTATTTTTCTCGATTTATAGATTTATAGTGTTTTTAATTATCATTAAAATCATAAAAAGTGCCAAAATTAATCATTTGGCACTTTTGATATTCCTTTCAGACATTAAAATGTAGCCAAATTCATTACTTCATTTGTGTATGTGTGTGTGTGTGTGTGTGTGTGTGTGTGTGTGTGTCTGTGTGTGTGACAACGTTATGTATCCCAAGCTATCTCAAACTCACTGTGTGGCTAAGGTTGGCCTTGACTTCCTGATTCTCCCATCAAAGCTTCTAAAGTTGCTCATGCAATACAAGTCCCAGCCCATTGGTTGTATTGTTCTGCTGTCTAGATTACCACATCCAATATCTCTAAAATTTCTGCCACTTCACAGGTAGGACACTGGTCTTCAATAGTTATCATTGCATTGCCATCTAATTGGTCGCCAGCAGCCTTCCTCATGTCCACCTACCTTCATGAGCTTTCTTTCCACTCTCTGGTTCTGAAATAGGTGGGCTGAGATCTTGACAACACTGCACGGCCACATACTAGATTCTGTCACTATTGTTTATTACCATGTAGTAAGTTACTCTCATACTTGGCTAACAATAGTCACTCTTTTATAGTATTTAAGAATTTATGGCTTGGGACTCAGACATACAGTTCTGCAGGGAAATTCTTCTACTCTATGACAAATTGACTGGGGTCATTCAGTAATGTTGGTTGGTGGATAGGTCTGTTACAGGGTAAGGATAGAGACACCCTGATACAACATGGCAAGTTTATCTGAAAGGTGGATACCAACTGGAACTGTATCCTGGAGTGTCTATCAGCATACACTCTAGCCATCTAGTAAGTGGTCCTAGACTTCTTGCATGGTGACTTAAAGTCCTAGAGAAAGTATTCAAAGAGGTCAGAATTAGAAACTACTGATTTCTTTTTTTTTCTTTCATTATTATTATTATTAATTACACTTTATTCATTTTGTATCCCCCCATAAGCCCTTCCCTCCTCCCCTCCCGATCCCACCCTACCTCCCCTTTCTTCATGCATGCTTCTCCCCACATCCACTGATAGGGGAGGTCCTCCTCTCCTTCCTTCTGATCTTAGTCTATCAGATCACATCAGGAATGGCTGGATTGTCTTCTTCTGTGGCCTGGTAAGGCTGCTCCCCCCTCAGGGGGAGGTGATCAAAGAGAAGGCCAATCAGATTATGTCAGAGGCAGTCCCTCTTCCCATCACTATGTAAGCCACTTGGACACTAAACTGCCATGGGCTACATCTGTGCAGGGGTTCTAGGTTATCTCCATGAATAGTCCTTGTTTGGAGTATGAGTCTTTGGGAAGTTCCCTGTGTTCAAATTTTCTTGTTCTGTTGCTCTCCTTGTGGAGTTCCTGTCCTCTCCAGCTCTTGCTATTTCCCACTTCTTACATAAAATTCCATTCACTCTGCCTGCCAGTTGGCCATCAGGCTCAGCATCTGTTTTGATAGTCTGCAGGGCAGAGGCTTTCAGATGCCCTCTGTGGCAGGTTCCTAGGTTGTTTCCTGTTTTCTTCTTCTGACTTTCAGAGGCCCTCTGTAGCAGGTTCCTAGGTTGTTTCCTGTTTTCTTCTTCTTCTAATGTCCATCCTCTTTGCCTTTCAGGATGGGGATTGAGCATTTTAGTTAGCGTCCTCTCTTTTGCTTAGTTTGTTTAGATGTACCGATTTTAGTGGGTTTATCCTATGTTGTATGTTTATATGAGTGAGTATATACTGTGTGTGTCTTTTTGCTTCTGGGACAACTCACTCAAGATGATCCTTTCCAGGTCCCACCATTTACCTGCAAATTTCATGATTTCCTTATTTTTCATTGCTGAGTAATATTCCATTGTATAGATGTACCACAATTTCTGCATCCATTCAGTTGAGGGGCATCTGGGCTGTTTCCAGCTTCTGGCTATTACAAATAAGAGAACTTCCTAAACAGAATACCAACAGCACAGGCTTTGAGGGCAACAATCAATAAATGGGACCTCCTGAAACTGAAAAGCTTCTGTAAAGCAAAGGATACTGTCATCAAAACAAAGCGACTGCCTACAGATTGGGAAAGAATCTTCACCAACCCTTTATCTGACAGAGGACTCATATCCAATATATATAAAGAACTAAAGAAGCTGAAAAGCAGCAAACCAAGTAATCCACTTAAAAAATGGGGAACAGAGCTAAACAGAGAACTCTCTGTAGAGGAATATTGAATGGCAGAGAAGCATTTAAAGAAATGCTCAACCTCATTAGTCATTAGGGAAATGCAAATCAAAACAACCCTGAGATTTCACCTTACACCCATCAGAATGGCCAAGATGAAAAACTCAAGTGACAACACATGCTGAAGAGGTTGTGGAGAAAGGGGAACCCTCCTCCACTGCTGGTGGAAATGTAAACTTGTACAACCACTCTGGAAATCAATCTGGCGCTTTCTCAGACAACTAGGAATAGCGCTTCCTCAAGATCCAGCCATACCACTCCTAGGCATATATCCAAAAAAGGCTCAAGTACACAAAAAGGACATTTGCTCAACCATGTTTGTAGCTGCTTTATTTGTAATAGCCAGAAACTACTGATTTCTTAAGACCTAGAACAGCATCGGCTCAGCTTCACTTCTGCTCTGTTTTATTTGCTAAGATAATCACCACGTTCACCCAGACTCATGGACATGATAGACTTCATCCACTTATGAGTAGAAAAATAACCTCCAGCTTTTCATCAGACTTATAGAGATGCCTGATTCAACTGACTGATTCAAGATTAGATGGTCAAAGTTCTTGTTTCCTTCCTTCCATTGCTCAGTGTGTCTGAGCTGATTCGCATTCATTAGTACTGGATCATGGACAAAATGGAGATGTTGATGCCTGTTGTCACTCTGTGGCTCTTGAGTATGTGTGTTGTGGCTCTCTTAAAAATAATTAGCATTCAGAAAGTACATTCTAAATTGCTCTAGGAAGTAGAATAATGATTTACCATAACTAATTGGTTCATTACAAAATTTCACCATTTTTATATTAAGAGACAAAATTGGGTCTCAGTATTTATTATGTAGTATTAGTAGGGCCACATAGAAACAGATACACAGAGGACCCTTATACACCAACCACAGAAATGCATGTACTAGTATGCATGCCCTCTGCCTTTCCTGGGCCAGGTCATGTATATTTCTCACTGAATTTTTGCAACATCCTTTTGAGGAAAGCAGCATTATTAACAGCTTAATCATAGTTCTCTGAAACATTTTAGTTCTGGAGTTTAAATTCTAACATATCCTTTGCATATTTATGCATAATACATCTTAAAAAGAATCTAATGAAAACTTTAGTAGCGTCTGTAGGGGTTTTGTCTAAGTTCTATGGAAACTGTCCCTTTTTACTTTGTACAAATATTCTTGCAAAATGAGATAAAAGCAGATCTATGAAGATATCAAAGCAAAATAACTAGAGGGAGATTAAAAAAGGATGTAGAGAAGTGAGAAGCTGTTCATTTTATTCCTAGCACTGGGAGGAAGATGGCTGGTTCCTCAGTTGGGGGAGAGGATTGGTGGTTGGCACAGCAGGTGCAAAGGTGAGCCAAGGAAGATGTGTTTAACCTCTAAAAGTTTCCCTTGAACTGAAGTTCATTGTCTTAGGAGACAATGTAACTAGAAACCATTGCCAATGACAATATTTATGTATGGTTCCAAGTAAGGGTGATAAAACACCACATCCAACAAGCCAACCTACCTATTAAGGAAGTGGTGATGCAGGTTGGAAGGTATGGTCAGAAAATTTTATATTAAGTTAGAAAAAGACAAGTGTATGGAATTTTGACTTGGAAGATAACGATTAACATAATGGTCCTGGAGACTAATAAAACTAACAAAGGCAGAGAAATAATATAAAATTAATACTGAGATGGGACATCAATAAGGTAATTTTCAAATAGTTTAATCAATTCTTTCTGAACATGTTTGTTGAGCCTCCTGTGTGTTAGGTATTAAGGGTGTTGTGCTATCAAAAGCTCTTCTCCTTCCTGGAATTTACATTCTAGGTTGGGGACTGAGGACATACATATGCCTCGTGAGGAACTTACATGATGTGTTTTGTCCATACTTAGCAGTGCAATGCACAAGAGAAGGACAGAATGTGGCTGGGAAGACTTCACTGAGGAAAGATTTGAAGAAAGTGGGTGAATGAGCTGCAGCGACTTTGTTTCCTGCTTCATGGAGAAACTGAGAATGCTCAAAAGAGCAGTGTAGACAACAGCGGCAGGTGTAGACAGACGCTCCTGTGGGAGCAACACTGATACGCTCAGGGAAAAACAAGACACTTGGTAGAGCAGGAATGGAGTCCATGTGAGGAGGGTAATGTGGGCAAGAGCAAAGGACTTCAGAAAGTGTTTCACAGAGAACGGGAACAGTTAGAAGCAATGGAGAGGGTTGGAGTTCTGGGCATATTTGAAGGTGGAACCAAGGTTTGCTGAATGGTTAGGACTTAGGGTAGAAGAAAAGAGGAGTTAAAGAAAGTTTATGGGGGTTTGCTCTATTTTAATTTTCTCTATTTTAAACATTTTATCCCACGTATATGGGTGCTTATGTATGCATGCCAGAACACCATGCATGTGGCTGCAGTGCCCACAGTGGACAGTAGCATGGCCAGTTGCTAACACGAGGACAGCGGGAGGAGCAGGTGTGGTGCTGGAGATGGAGCTAAGAGGATTTAGCTTAGACGTGTCAGAAACTCCATGTAGCTTAGGTGTCAGTCGTGCTTGCATCATGCTTGTGCCATGATATATGTGTATGGATGTCAATGGAAGGAGCAGGGCTACAAGCATAAATTTATTATATCTAAGATGTCAGATTAACTTCTCAACGGTATAAGTAAATAGAGAAAAGACAAGGTCCAGAGCCTGAGCCTAAAGCTTAAGCACCAAGATGAGAAGAAGCATTGAAAGAAACAAAGACAAAAGACCAGAACGTTGAGATCAAAGCCAATTAGACAGCCCTGGAAATGCAGCAGAGGAAACGGCTCTGAAGAGTAGAGTGGTCTACCTCAAAGCTTCTGGTTAACCGAACAGGATGAGGCCCGAAATGGCCACAAGCTTAACAAATAAGAATCTTTGTCACCTTGATAAAAGTGTCACCTGAAGAAGAACGCAGATACAGCCTGATTGGAGTGATGTCAAGAAAGAATGGGCAGACAGCAGTTGGAGACAGAAGGCCAATCACTTTTTCAGAGATATTTCCTTGGTGACGCAGGAGTCATAAGCCCAAGGTGTGCTGGCAGATGTATCTGGAAGTTTGGGAGGAAAAGGAAGTATGAATTTCTTTGGTGGTGGTGGGGGAAGTGAGTGAGTAGGAGGGTTAAGGAACTAGGCAAATACAGTGTGACTGACAGTCTGACTGAGTATGAGGAACTTTTCGTGAGATAAGTTTGTCTTTCCTAGAGCTGGTTGGTCCTTTTCAAACCAGTATTGTAGGAGAAAATCATTCCATACAGCACCAAGAAAACATGAGAAAAGGCCAGGAAGGAATAAATGTGCTGAGCGGCTGCTGATAGAGCATAACCAGCTTTCTGGAACACTACAAGTATTTTCCTGGCATACTTTTCCTGCGTTTCTCATTTCTCTCGTCCTTGATTCTTTCACTTCTCTGCGCTGACACAGGCACACCTGTGCTGGTGGTGTGTGGGTTTCTGAAAGTAGATCTGTTTCCAGTTCCTGGTGGCTTGGCTTGTGTATCCGTCAGCATCCCCTGTGTTGTGCTCTCATGAAAACAGATTTTCAGTGGCTTACAGTCAGCTGTGTTCTTCCCCGCTATGTGTTGCTGGAGGTCAGTTGGATGTGTCTTTGTATATCTTCCTTCTGAGTCTGAATTTGAAGGAAGAATCCATATGTACCTCAGGAAGAAGAAAAAGAACAATGATGGAATCACATGATGGCTCGCCAGCCTTCTCTCGGGAGTGGTAATTGTCACTTTTGCTTAGATTTTATTATCGAAACTAAGACCATGGCTAAATTTGATGTCAATGGGATGAGAAAGTACATGCTTCTCTTCAGAAGGAAAACAAATAATTTGCAACAATCATATAATTAGCTACAAATTTTTCCAGGTGTTGCAGGGGAAAAAAATCATCCTCAGACAACACAATGGGGCAAATTACCTCTTCTCAACCATGATTGACATCCAGTCCTTGGGGGTAACCTCAAGGAGATTAGACACTTCATATGAATTTCTGGGTATAATTTTATGTCTGGGCCTGAGGGGTATTTTTAGCTTTGGAATTTAGAAAATACCCTACCTTTCAGGGAGTCAAAGCATGGATTTCATCACAGATGTTATGGACATTATAACTGTAAAAGGAACCATGCCCAATTTTATAAAATACATCTAGAGGCAGGAAGAGCAAGTCCCATCTAGACTTGTCATTGGAGACACTCTGAAGGTGTGTATTCTCAAGACTCATTTAAAAATAATGTGAAATAAGAAATAATAGTGGTAAGGAGCCCTGCTCTCCACTCAGTAAGAGAAAAATGCAACTTTGGTAAAGAAGTCCCTATTCTTTGTCTACCAAGGGATTTTTATAGCTTAACAAAGAACTTAGGTAGTTTTCTTTATGATGACATGTCACCAAGCTTCTGGGTTCATGAATTACGGTGCCTTGCAGGAAGCAATGATGCAAACGATTGCCTAGCCATGGTCTCATGACAGTGAGAAAGAAGACTGGCAATGAAGGCCCCCAACAGCTGATGCAGGCCTGGTCTGCGGGCATCAGTGCCTCTGTGTTTCTACCCACTAAAACAAGAGTCATGGTATTTATCTTAATGATTCTTTCTCTCTTTGTTTATGAATTTGTGACTGTGACCACTGACAAAGGACGTGCCAAGAACTTAGCCAGTGCCCAAACTGTACTGCTGTGGGATTTTCTCCTCATAGATTTGTCCAATGACCCAGCTCAGGAGAAAACAGTTAGGTAATGCATTCCCAGTGGTAGCTCACTTCCCACCAGCTCACCGCTGGTGCCCTCATTAGGATGTTTTTCTTCCTTCAAGAATTTTTTTTTCCAGTCCACCTCAGCCTCCCACCACAGTGAATTTACTGTCTGTGAAGGGGACTGGGTAGCTGTCCCCTGAGACCGTATTTGGTTTATTTTTAGCGCAGGCAGTTTGGAAAAATTACTTTCTCTCTGTACAAGCACTTCTTTCAGTCTGACTCAGAATTTGATGCTTCTCATACTGGATAGTCTGTGAGGGGATCATGGCACCTTCATTTGAAGAAGGAGGCACCGCCATTTTATAAGGGAAAAGATACCCGGACATGGCACTGAAAAGTGTTTTCCTTTGGTTTGTTGGCCTCAGATCTGTAAGATGTTTAGTTGTGTAAAATTGCAAGTTAGTCTGACTAAATTGGACAGATTGCTAGTAAGCTCCCCTCTCCCTCAATCCCAATTGATCCCCTGAGCCATCCATATCCCCTAAAAGTGTTATTATTACTATCAGGCTACATGCTCAAAAATTATTTCCCTTGGGAACACACACCTAACCCAGACAAAAAGATTACTTTTTTTTTTTTTTTTGTATTTGTTGTTTTACTCACTCAATACCCTTTGTCCCAGCTCTGTTGTTTATTTCTTTCGTCTTACCTTAGGTTTCCTTCACCGTTATATCCCAGTTCTCTGTCCACTATTAGGCTGAACCGCATGAAATTGCCAATATTCTGGGGCTTTTTGACCCACGAAGGCAGTGGTGGTTTCAGTACAGTTGAAGATAATCCAGTTAGAATGAAGTGGTAAATTGGGAAAATTCTCATGCGAAAAAATGCAAATTATTGACCAAATCAACTACAACTTGATAACACACAGCAGCGTGGAGTGTGTACTGAAGCTTCACCACGATTCTTTGTAACGTGGAGGATAATTAGCATATTAAATGAGAAGTTAATATTTTTGGAAAACTGGAATAGAATTTTCACTTCTAATAGGGGAAAAAAAGTAAAACTGAGCTGCACACATGGATGGAAATGTGCCAAGATTCTCTGTGCGCAGTGGCCGTGACCACCACTTGGCAATGTGTTCAGATCTTTAGAAGAACTTTCTCTCTTTCTGTCTCTCCCTCCACTCCCTCATTCTCTGCTTCGCTCACTTTTCATGGGCAGACATCTGAAAAAGCCACACTCATTTTGTCCACATTACCATCTTGTCATTGTGTCCTCTGTGATTTGCCTTCTGTCCCCAACACTTTACCAAAACGGTATTTTTTTTTCTTTAAACCAAAGCCACTAATGACCTTAATTGAAAAATTCAAAGGAACTCTTCCTGCCTTTATCTTACTTAACTTCCCTGTCATGTTTGACAGGACAGGCTGTGACTCGCTTCTGAATATTTCACCACTTTCCCTTTCTTTGCATGTACTGTTTCTTGTGGCTATGGCTGTCTCCAATCCAGGCTAGACACCAAGAAAGACTGTTTTGGTCAGCGTATCTCAGAGCCTGGGTTGGTACAGATGCTGAAAGGTCCTTATCTCCATTTGTGGAATCAATGAAAGAATGAACTGGAGAATTTCAGCACTTTGTTAATTATTATTGATCGCAATACTTGGTTTCTCTTAGGTTCAGTCCCTAGTTGCAAAGTTGTTTCCTGATCACACCACTTATTTTTGCTGATGTTTAGCAAGACAGGAGCTGCATTCTTCACGCTCCCATTTCTTATCTGCTGAGTAGTTGAGTGTGTCCAGTGGTTTCTTCTCTCATAACTTCCTGGAGTTCTGAGCAGACAGACTGCATCATTTCTCCAGTGACTCCTGCCTCATAAAGAGAAACACTCATGTCCTGCCCCCCCTCCCCGGATGTATCACTTAGAAAGCTGATAAAGGACATCCCACCAACACTCATCACTTGTTGCTCATTTCAACATATGACCTGACAAAGGGCAAAGCAACCATCAGCAAGACTCATGGTGAACAAAAGAAGCACAGCAACAGAGACTGTGACCCACGTGTGTGCTTTACGCAAGTGTAATTTCTGTTGTTTTGGTTGGAAAACAGCTGCAGGTGTCCTTTAATTATAACCCCATTTTCACAAATATCAACTGTCATATTTAATCTGTTATACTCACCATATAGCCCACTGTTACAGCACATTTCTTTCATTATAAATTTAGTAGCAGAATTTCAAATATTCAAGCTAACATTCAGGCTAGTCAATTAATGCATTATTTACAAGTTAAATGTTATTAAAAACAGGTTCTTAATTTGCTAATGATTTAGCAGACCCAAGGCAATATTCCAATTTTTTTTTCATTTGTAAATGGAAGAACAGTTGGGGTAAGAGAGATGTGAGGAATATTTTGGATCTCGCATCATCTGAATTTGTTATTTATTTATTTATTTTTGCTTTCTCCTTTACTGTGTGTTGGTTTTGAGGCCTTTGTTAGTTGCATCCTATTGGTGAAGAAACATAAACACAAACAGCACAGATGCTGTTTTGAAGGACGGGCTTTGAAAAAGTCGCCAGGCAGTTTGTGAGGACTCTGTACATTTGCGTGTATTTTGATAAACCACTGGAACTGCACAGCAGGGAGGAGAAGGTTAGAAGTCGAGGAAATTAAATGCCATTAGCATCCTACCATTGTCCGATTGCATAAACAGAATGTATGTCTTTTTAAATATGCTGTGAAAAAATTTTCTTTCTGAGGTTCTGGGGTCTCAGGATAATTACGATACTCTGGATTGTATTTTTTGGTTTTAGTTTTTTCATTTTTAATTATTTGACCTAGATTATTTGACCTAGATCCTTCATGTGCATTGCTTCACAGCAGACTACTGACTCCTGAAAAGGTCCTGCGGGAGTTCTGGGGTGGAAATGCTTTCAGGTATCATGAATCCAGATGTACCTTGTACATCCATCACTCCAGAGCTTCTCTTGACCTGAACTCTCACCTTTAACCTCCTCACTTACCTCCTCTTTCTTCTTTCAAGTTCCCAAAAACTTAAGGTCCACTCTCTAATGAAATCGTGTTAATACCAAGTCTATCCCACAGCTCTCATTCCATTCTCTCAGATGGAGTGATTTTCTGTATAGATTTAAGGTCTCCACACCGCATGCGGCTTTGATATACTCATGCATACTGAAGTGGTCTTCACAGTTAAGCAAAAGAACATGTCCATATCACACACTGTTCTCTTTCTTTCTCCTTTCCTCTCCCCTCCCTTCTGTCTTCCCTCTCTCTCTTCCTCTTTCTTTCACTGTGGTGATAGTTTTGAAATCTATTTCTTGTTCTAATTCTTCTCTGAGTTTGCCATTTGTTTTGTTTTTGACGTTGGGTCTTACTATGCAGTTGGTTTTAACCATGGTTTTTCTGCCTCAGCTCCTGGAATCCTGAGATTTACAGGTATCTTTGCCTTCTCTGAGTTTTTATAGCTCTTTTTAGTTGTGTCATACAATGTATATAACCTATATGCTTTTCATATGTAATTTTTCTTTATAATACAAGATACTGAGGAAAACAACAATAATAACACAAATCTGTTGTTATTAGTACTGTGACCTAAGTAAGTTCTCTCTTCCACCATTTCAGGAAACTCACCTTCCCTCTCATTCAAGGTCCACTGTATAACCCAGGATGAACTTGAATCTTCTTGCCTTAGCTTCCCAAGAACTGGGATTATAAACATGTGCCACCATGTCTGTCTTTCCCACTTTTTTTAAATTTAAATTTATTTTATTAATTACACTTTATTCACTTTGTATCCCCCTGTAAGCCCCTCCCTCCTCCCCTCCCAGTCCCACCTTCCCCTCCACCTTCTTCACGAATGCCCCTCCCCAAATCCACTCCTTTCCTTCCTTCTGATCTTAGTCTATCAGATCACCTCAGGAGTGGCTATATTGTCATCTTCTGTGGCCTGGTAAGGCTGCTCCCCCCTCAGGGGGAGGTGATCAAAGAGCAGGCCAGTCAGATTATGTCAGAGGCAGTCCCTCTTCCCATTACTATGTAACCCTCTTGGACACTAAACTGCCATGGACTACATCTGTGCAGGGGTTCTAAGTTATCTCCATGCTTGGTACTTGGCTGGAATATGAGTTTCTGGGAAGACCTGTGTGAAGATGAATCTTGCTTGCTTAATTGTAAGAACCGGTGAGATTATGTACTCTTGTGAAAAATTTAATTAAATGGTAGACCCAAAAGATAACTGCTGTTCGTGTCTTAATGAAGTAAAATCTTGCCATCTATCCATTCATCCATCTCTCCCTCTCTCTCTTTCTCTGCATACTTCCTAGCTTGTGTTTGGCACTCAAAAAACTTAACTCCTCCTGGCACCAATAAACAGGTCATAAGTATTTCTTGTTTCAAGTTTTATCTGGAGCTCACTTTTTTCAAGGACAAGGGCTAAGTTACATTCCCCAGACTGTCTCATTTGTATAGAATGTGGGTGAGTGCTGTGTCCTCCATGTTTTAGGAGCTGTTGTTCTCTTAGGGAAAATCCAGACAGACCTGAAGCCCTCTTCCCAGATCAGACATCCAGATAAGGTACTCTGGCTTTCTCCTCCTCCCTCTTTCCACTCTGGGATCACCTTTCAAAGTAATTAGTGGGACTCAAGCCTTGATTCAGGAGGAACTAAAACAGAGATAAGAAAATTTAGAACAATAGAGAAAGACAAGAGCTTTCAAATTTGCCTTAAGGCAACAAAAGTAACAGAAAATCAATAAAATATAAACAGTAATGGAATTCATTCACTTACTGAGTAAAGCATACCAAACAACATTTGGTTTTAGTTTGTACCATATACGCTCAGGTGATGGGAGATGGTTGTGGTCCAAATGGACCAGGCCCTACAGAACCTTTATTGTAGGGAAAATATGTGAAGAAAAACAAGTTTAGCATACAAAACCATGGCAAGGAGTGATGACAGTTTAAAGACAAAAATGACAAGGGGAGGGTTGGACTGAGCGGGGCATAGATCTGTTCTGCAGAGTGAGATTTAAAACAAACAAGAGTAGAATAACCTGTCTGCGGGCTACACCTTCTTCTGGAGTGATAGCAAAAAAAGAAAAAAAAAATCTGTGCTAGCCCTAGCATGGAGGTATAAACATGGCCGTATCACAATCCCAGCGAGAAAAATAGGATGCAGGGGATTGAGAGGGTGTGATCTTCGTGACTGAGTTACTTGGCTCTTCAAAATAGCCTTTAAGACTGGTCTTTGCCCACTGCTCCTATATAAGGGATCCTCATCCATATATCCTTCATTTTCCAGCTTTTCTACTTATCTCTTGCTCATGACATCTTCTTTTTCTCAGTTTTTCATATAAAAAGAGAATATTAGATACAGAACATATTTTATCATTTGATTTCCATCCAATCTTGACCACTAAGCAATTGCAGTTTTTTTTTTTTTTTTAATAGCCATTCAATAGTTGGGGCTCAGAATCAGGCCCCCACTATTCCCACTGAGCTTAGCTGACTCTTATGGACTGATAACTTTATGTAGCTTGCCATCCTTTCCCACTTCTGATCAGCATGGGATCAGATTGCCCTTGGGCCAGAAGTTTAGCTCTGAATGGTCTGAAGATAACTCTATCAAGAGAGCCTGTCTGCAGAGTTCTAACATGAACAGGTCCTGCCTGTAGCATCTTAGCCCATTTGCTCTACTCTTGGCTGTGAGGATTTCCCATTGCTGTCTTGAAGGTAATAGTTATGATTTGAATGTGAACTGTCTCCACAGCTTCAAATGCTTGAGCACTTGAACATCAAGCTGATGCCTGTTATTGGAGGTATGGAACCTTTCCGTCACAGTTACCGGTTACTGACTGGCAGGTAGAAGCCACTAGAGGGCAGGCATTCTAGAATTATAGTCCAACTTGTCATTGGTCTTGTTCTCTGCTTCCTGATTCACCAAACTGTTGTTACTTCCAGCTCCTGGCACAGTGGATGGAAACACTCTAGCTGTCATGCTGGGGTTGTGTAGCAATTTCCTCTGAACTGAAACATTCCTGGCTGTCAGGATAATCATTAAGATTCAGGGAGTTCTAAAGGGAAGTTTGTTAAGACTTAGGAACTAATCAACTCAAAAGCCTCAGGATTTCCCTGAAACTCACTACATGGATAAAGGTCCTCCCTTCCCTAGGTAATATGAGCCTTAAGGGCTGCTAGAAAGACTGATTTGCATAGCTGTCTGCAAGTCATACAGAGAACTTCAGGATTCCAGCTTTCTTCAGTTGTTAATCTTGTTGGGGTGGTCTTCTGCTGTTGGAACTGCCTTTGAGTCATCCCTGACCTGTATGTAACTTGTATATAATCCTGTACCTGTAACTTCATTGCATCACCAAGTTGGACTTTGGTGTAATTGTTGCTTTGATCTATTGTTTTGTTTTGTTTGTTTGTGTGAGTGCTGTACAAAGCACTCCAACTAAGATTTTTTTTCTTTAATCCTTGCTACAATTCTGTGTAAGAAAGGTATTTTCTAATTCCTATTTAATGATTTCACTTTCTACTTCACCTTCAGAACACCCACTCACTTTATAATTATTTAATAAATTAGTTGTAATGATTTGTTTAATATGCAAGAATTATTAAAGGAAATCTTGGAACCAAGCAGAGCTGGCTATGGTTCCTGGCTCCTAATGATGTGTGTCCCATGGCCCTGAGCAGGTTGTCTTAAAAGGCTGTGAAGTCTGAGCAATAGCAACATTGTCCTCCAGTGTGTGTGTGTGTGTGTGTGTGTGTGTGTGTGTGTGTGTGTGTGTTTTGTTTGTATGTTTGTTTTTGAGACAGGGTTTTTCTGTATAGCCTTGACTGTCCTGGGCTTACCTTGTAGACCAGGCTGGCCTCGAACTCACAGAGATCTGCCTGCCTCTGCCTCCCCGAGTGTTTGGGGGTTTGAAAAGTGTTACTGTGGACAGAATCTGTGTGATGCTTGTGTGAAGTCAGCACTCCATGTCTGTTGGGTTGTGTTCTTGTTCTGTGCTATCACATGTGGGAGAGTATGTGCTGTGCTGCTAAGGATGCTCTTCCTTCTCTTGTCAGTTGTTCTGCTGTCATTGATAACAATGACCCCCTTTGCTTTCAACTTTCCCAATATTTGAAAGGTCCAGAAACAGAGAATAGATTCAGTGGTTGCCCAGGGTAGAGACAGTGAAAATGAATGCACAGAGGTGGAAAGAAATGCCACAGATTTCTGTGTGGAGGAGCTGCCAGTGTCATGACTATGGGGTGGATATGTGAACTGACATAGTTGAAAACTTGCATAAGACTGAACATATACACAGGTGAGTACATGCTGATCTTAGAAACCCTAGGAGAGATTTGTTGAAGCACTCATGCCTCTACCTTGTTGTGATATTGCACTAGTGTTTGGGGGTGATGATAGTATTTGAGAAACCAAGATCGCTCTATTGTAGTTCCATGTGACTATACAAGGAACTAAGAATAAATCGTTTAATCAGAAAAAGATATCCTGGTTTGAGTAATGTGTTAACAAGGCTCACTAGTTTCTCCTCAACCAAGCCACCTTGTAAAGAACCACCTCTGCCTTTTTAGAGAAGCATCTTTCTTTGGTTCTTTCTTTGACTTCATAATTTTTACTTTTCCTTGGCACCCTTTGTTTTCTTGTTTATTTGTTCAATAGCTTTTGACTGAGACAGTCAGACACCAGGCTTGAGCACTCAGAGCAAAGATGTGAAGAAAGTGAGAGTTGGAACCATTTATCAAAACATATTGCTTATTTTTTTCCACCAGAATAAAAGCTTTGTGAAGCTAAAGACTTAAGTTTTGTATCTCTAATGCCTAGGAAAAGCCAGGTCCTTAACTATGTTTTTTACATGAATAGCTTAAGTGGATTGCTAAAGATGGCGACTAAGGGGTATGTTATTCTTCTTGTCTGTAACACATTGCCTTGTGTGCCCAAGATGACCAGCAAGTGTTGGTTGCTTCAGAGCTGTCCAATTTTTGAGCTTTTCTGGACCACATTGCCTTCTACAAAGTAAAACACTCAAGAATCATGTAATTCAGTTAAAAAAAAAATTACGAGAAACTGCCTAGTGGCTTAAGTAAGGTCACGTCACAATTTTGTATTGGGTCACAGTCATAGCAGTCCCAGGCTGTTCAAGGGTTGGATACTCCCTGCTTGGTAAGAGAGTTGTCTGTGGATCTCTGTGATTGTTTACAACAGGCAAGATTTGTTACTGTGGACATAGGCTGACTTGCTTGGTTTGATGCTTGTCCATAGCACTTGAGCATCTGGGCCAGAGCCTGGAGCATAAATAAAAGCTAGTCAGTAACCTTATTGACCAGGCAGCTCAGAACTGGAGCCCACAGGTGCTCAATGACTTAAGAATGGGCTAAAGGCCAGGAGGCAGAAGAGCTGGCGGCATCTCCTTGACTTTCTAATTCTCCAGTCATTATATTTTGTGAGTATCAAACTGCTTGTAACTGCCCTGGGGTGTCTCATTTGACCATAGCCTTTCTGTAACCTGCTGGCTACATCTTCATTTGCTCACAGAGGGTCCATGTGGTGCAAAAGCTCCTGAGTGACAAGCAGGCAGGTTAGACGGCATTGTCAACACACACTTCCCAGAGGACAGCATCTCCCCCCAGACACCAGAGCATCAGTAGACACTGTCACGCTAACACAGCGGAAGGTAATGCTACCTTTTGGCCACTGTTGACTTTCTCAGACAGTAGTGCCATTCAGTTTGAAAGACTCCACCGGGAAGTCGCAGACTTTTAAAACTAATTTGGTGTTTATTCAACTTTGCAATCACTTCTATGTACTATCAGTGTTTCACACACCGTGAAACGGCGCTACACTGTGCAATTGAATTAGTTGTACAGTGACTCAAAGGCATTAAACAATGACTTTGATATTTTAAGTACTGACTAGGAGGGATATTTTAATTCCTTCCTCATAATGAAAGTAACAATAACAACAACAGCAAAAAAAATCCAGTTCTACAACCCTGGAACACTTATTCTCTTTTCTATTCTGGGTGGACCCCACTGAGACAGAGGGGGAAAAAAAACCCAACACAAAACAACAAAGCCCTTGGAGCATTTAGTTGGCTTAATGGCAGAAGAAAAATTAAACAAGCATAGACGTGCAACCTTAATGACACTCAGCAACACTAGAACAACAGTTCCCAGCCTCTAAAACCTGTTATTTAATATAATGGGTAAATCTTGTGGGAGATGTTCAGGTGTTGCTGAGTCTGGAAAAGCAGGGATGTGGAGAGGCGGGGTTGGGGCAGAGGCAGGGCAGGTGCCTCTCTGCTACTCATTTGGTGAGGAGGGTCTCAACACAGGTCCCAGAATACAGGCTGTGGCTCTAAGAGAGCTGCCTGGTGAGGCTGGACCTGTGTGTTGTCAGCTCTGCCCGGAGAAGATGAAGCTTTACACAGATAGCTTTTCTGAAGATGTACTGACAAACAGAAGGAAGAGGGGAAGAGGACGGGGAAGGGGGGGCGGGCTGAACAAAACCTGCAGCATGTGAATTAGTGCCTCGGAACTATGAGCACTAACTGGTAATAGTTGAGGGCAAAGCACCTAAGTGATGATTCACATCTGACAGTAAATACATGAATAGCTGTTGAAAGCTTGTTTGATTTCCACAAAGAGGTTTAAACAAACATTCGTTTGCTCATTAGTCTTAAACAGCACTTTTATGGCAGGGGATGCATTAAACCTAACGTATGTTTGCAACCAAGATATTTGGTGGTTTTAAAGATGGAGACACAAAGCCATGCATATCGTTTATGCAGAGCGGCCTTGAACTACCTGTAATGGAGTGAGATACAGTTATTATATATTGATGCTGTGAATCTTCATCCAGCAGGAGAAAGCGAGCAGGGAAGAGAGAAGGCCATGTCTTCAGAGATAAAGACTTAGAGGGGCCCTTTCTGCAACTAGGATTGAGTTTGCATAAACTCATTTTGTAGTTGTTTCTGTTGTTGCATAATTTTTAAAAACGCGAGTGGTTTAAATCCGTTCCCTGAGGTAATTTATGCTAAATGCACATCGCACCACCATAAATTCCCTGCTTATGGCAGCCTCTGTTTGGGTGTCAGGTCGGTCTAGGTTACCGAGCAAATGGCCACTTCAAAATTTTGAGGGTAATTGCCTCTATAACTCGTTTAGCAGGGGCCCTGTCGGAAAATCTCTAATTGTTGGTGAAGCCTCTGCTCCCTGCCCCCTCCTCCTTCTTGGTTGCACATTGTTGTGGCATGGTAGCTGCTCTCTGTTGCAAGAAGCTACGTGACCTTTCACCTTCTGTGGTACTTGGACTTGTCACTAGTACAACCTTGGCTTATGAACGCGTCTTGAGGCCCAGAAGATGGCTCAGTTGAGCCCAGTTCTGTCCCTGACCAGCAGCGTCCATTCTTGCCTATCAGAGCACCATTTGTGAGAAAATAGATAGGCCATGGTAATGGGGTCGAAGAGGGAATAAAAGAAGAGTAAATTACTCATTTCTTCCAAGTGTTTTTTGGGGTGATGGGGGCGGGGGTAGGGGGTGGGGACTGGTACTGCAGCTTTTGTTTTGCACGTAGAACTACTGGGGTTTGGTGTGGTATCTTGCCTGTGGCCACCCTAGAGATTACATTGGAGCTATGAGGGTTCCAGACGCTAGCTGGGAGGTGAGGTGACAGAAACAGTGATTTAGACCAATCACATGATTACAAAGCTGGGGTTTCCAGCAGGTGCTCAGGCATGGCTTTGTAGTCTAGGGAAGCAGTGACTTGGGACCAGCAGGCACTGAGCTGGCCCGGAGCCGCCTTGGTGACATGAGGGACAGTGAGGATCTAAGCAGCTGATGGCTCCAGGGATCTCCAGCCCATGCTTTACTTGGCTAGAGGGTTTCTGATGGACCTGCCAGCAAACTTGGCCTTGCTGCCCAGCCTTTCCTCAAACCTAAGGATCTGATTGTATACAGCCAGGCCCTCAGATTGGCAAGGGGGCACCAGTCATGATCTGCCCAGTGCAGAGTCCCATCACCAGGCCAGCGATGAAAGTAGCCTCAGTCTCCCCAGAGAGATGGGGCACCATGATGCTCCAGCCATTGGACTGAGCCAGCTTACATGCCTGTAGAGACTCAGTCACAGAGCCGAGGCAGTCACATCCTGCCCACGGTCTGGCAATCCGCTTAGGGCTGGTTACTGTGAGATCATCCCCAACCACCTAGATGCCTGCACTATGAACTTCTGCCAAGCTTCCCAGTGCACCTGGTCAAAGGGGCCTTCAATGGACAACACTGGATACTCCTGGATGAAGGACTTATATAAGTCAGCCATCTGGTTGGGCACGATGTATCTGCTGGAGTTATCAGCAGACATGAAGTCTAGGTCATACTTGCTAGTATGTAGAGGCAGCCACATTCACGCCAATGACGACTTGCTCAGTGTAGCCGACCTTCCCATTTCCGGTCTTCAGCAGCTCCAGAGCTTGTTTGTTCTCCGGGATAGTAGGTGGAATTCCGCCCTCATCACTAATGTTGGTGGCATCCTTCTCGTATTTCTCCTTGATGACATTCTTCAGGTTGTGGTAAACCTCTGCTCCAGTGTGCATGGCTTCCCAGAAACATGACACCCCCACAAGGAGGGTCAGGAACTCTTCCATGACCCATTTGTTGCCAGAACCACCGTTGGTCACATTGAAAGGTGGAGTGGCAGGCTGACTTCAGGGTTGCCAGCCAAGTCACCGTTGTTGCACCCCATTTTCCACAGCACCAGCTTTGCAGACAGCCAGGGACACACTCCCAGGATGACATTTGCACCAAATTTAGATTTATTTTCGGAGCCATCAGTCCTGATCATCAGCTTGTCCATCTTCTCTTGCTCCACAATGTTCAGTGTCTTGCTAACCAGAGCAGGCGCAATGGTTTTACTGATGTGCTCAACAGCCTTTGAGGCACTCTCCCCCCTGTAGCAAATCTTATCAGTGTCACAGAGTCCTAGGGCCTCATAGATGCCACTGGAGACACCGGTGTGGAAGAGACTTTTTTGAGGTGTAGAGATCAACCTCAACAGTGGGATTCTCAAGAGAATCACCAAGGATCTCTCTGGCATGGATCTTGAGAATAGTATATGGTGAATTTCTAGCCATCAGGTCACTACAGGAAGATGTAGAGGTTTCTGTACACACCAAAGAGAGCATTAAGGAGAAATGTGTGCCCCTGGTTCCCCCAAGTTTTATGTTTCTTAATACTGGCATTACTGTTATTGTTATTATTATTATTACCACGAGCAATTCCTCTTTCTTCTCACCTCATGGTGAGACATGGTGGACATGGAACCATTCAAGGGAGGATGCCATTTGGTTTTGTATGTTAGACCCATGGGCAGGGGCCTCTATTGCGATGTCTCCATGCATGGGAAGTTTTTATCAAAAGGCATCATGAAATATGCTAAATACTGAACTCCTAAAGCCAATTCCTTAATTATCTTGCTTAAAAGATGCTTCAAATAGATCACAGTTGACATCATATGTCACTGATCATGGAGAGAAACGGTAACACTTAAATCAATACATGTTTTAAATTTATTTTACTTATTGTGGCTGTCATAACATTTTGACGTGGACGGCTGACGTGTCAACAATGCCGTTATCAGGGAGTAAAGCAATGGCGTTAAACTGTCTCCCCGACCATGTTGCTGTTTCAGGGTAAAGTGGGCCCAGGGGTGAAGTTGAGTGCCATCTCCAAGCAAACATCTGCTTACGGAATCAACATGGGTCATCACTGACTCCGGAGCTCAGAGCAAAAGCTGAGGGAGAGGAGGCCTCCCGCCAGTCAGTTACTTTCTCTCCCCAGGCACTGAACAAAAGAGTTTGCATGTCTAGACTATCCTCTGTGTACCAGTCCCAGACAGTGCTTTCCATGGCTAGCTTCATGTCTTCCCTGAAGGTGAAGCATGTTATCCCTGATGCACAGACAAGAAAAACTGAGGCTCACAGAGCAAAAGCAACATGGTAAAGTTAATAAACTTCATGCAAAGCCATGCCCAGGTGTGGATGGAGGTCTCACCCATTTGGTGCCTTGGCTTCACCAAGAGACTCCAGGACCACCCACTGTGGTTCTGTGCTGTTTGTAACTGAAATAGGTCCAGCACCCCTCCTTGTTCTACCTGTTCCCAGGCCTTCCCTACCCCTGACTGCTGGATATTGATGCAGTATGGTGCAGATGTGGATGGACAGAGGGCTCACTTTCACTAAGTGCTTCCACACTTGGAAAACTTAGTTCTTTTTTTTCTCCTAGTTGTTATCAAATACTTGCAAAGAGACAGTGTAACAAACATATATATTGTAATATACACAATATCAACCTGTGGGTTGTTGTGACCCCTTTAGGGATCAAATGACCCTTACATAGGGGTCTCCTAAGACTATTAGAAAACACAGATATTTATATTATGATTCATAACAGTAGCAAAATTATATTTACTAAGTAGCAATGAAAGTAATTTTATGGTTGGGAGTCACAACAAAATGAGAAACTGTATTAAAGGGTCACAGCATTAGGAGGGTTGAAAACCACTGATATACATATGTGCATATAAACACACATAAATATGCATATATGTATATATACATACGTATATACCAGCTAAGACATTTTATTTGAAATAATAAAAGACACTTACTGGCCCAGTAAACAGGAAACTCCAGAGGTAGGATGGCGTCAGCTATGACTGAATCATGGCTTTTTATTCCTTTCTGGTTTTCTGAGCAGCATCCCTCATTCTGTGTCTCATAAGTTCATACAACAGCTCTGACCCTCATCCTTGGTTTTGGTTCTGTCCAGAGGAAAGAGAATCTTAGTAGAGCATTTCTACAGGAAGCTTGCGAGTCACTATTCTTGGGCAGTGTAGGCCATAACCCCATCCTAAACCCCGCACTGTGCTGAGGAGGTGGGAATGGCTTGTTTAGCTTGCCTGGGATAGATGGTCTAGTTCTAATTCCAAGAAAAACCCTGTCCTTTCCATTAGGGCTGTTGGGAAGTGTAGAATAGATGATGGTGAAGTTACTTACCCACAGCAAGGCTGAAGGGCCAAAGTCAAGTCTGTATCATGGCATCTGGGATTTACTAAACTTTTGAGAGTCAAGCCTGGATTTTTAGCAGGTCATAACATCGACAAAATGTTTATTTAGGACCATCATTATGAACCCTACCTTCATGTGTTCATGGTTTATGGGAAGATAATTATTGTTATGTAATTAAAAAAAATCATTAGCTTAAGAATCAAAATGTAAGTTGTTCTTTTTCTAATAATTTTACCTAATATTAATGATAGGTGATAATAGTAATGAAGTAGCCACTGTGCAAAGAGGTTCACAAGTGTTACCCAATTTTCACCATAACCATGTCACGTAGGTCCTATTATTACCCCCATAATAATGGTAGGAAAGATAAGATATTGGAAGGTTAAGTAAGTTGTCCAAGGTCCCATAGCTGGCAAAAAGCAAGACAATCATAGCTATATAATCCAAAACAGCATATTATTGCAGCTAAAACCCTGCGCTATCATGTGTGTAGGAGACACTGTCATTATTTACCTGCCACACAACCTTGGGCTCATACCAGGATGCAAAAACTGGCAAAATTGGGTAGAGTATACCATGGTTTAAAAAAATGTGATGAAAGTATAAAACACAGTGTCTTCTGAACATGGCAAGTCCACTACACTTACAAACTCAGAGCAGCTGTGCTTACCTGCACAAGACCTGTACAAGATAAAGCCAGTCAAACTTGTAGCACAGAGTGGGGAGGGGCTCATGAGCCCCATCCCTAACGGAATCCCTAACGGATGAGCCACTTACTGCTGGTGGCTTCTGGAGAAAGGAGGAGCGAGTTTACTTTAAGGGTGTGACTCCTGGTAGGACCACAGTATCTCAGTGGACAGCCTTACACTCATGAGTAATACAATTGCGCATGGTGGTTATTAAAAGCAATAAAGAGGATATGAAGTTGGAAGGGGGTAGGCAAATATGAGTAGATCTGGAGGAGTTTAGGGGAGGAGTTGAGGGTGAATATGACCAAAATACCCTGTATAAAATTCTCAAAGAATTAATAAAAACATTATATTAAAATACATACAATATAAAATTGCTGTTTAGAGAATTTTTTAATATATAGGTGATATAAATTATATTTGTAATTACTATTTCCATTTTTTAAAATCACCTCAAGCAGTGCATCTGTAAGCACGAGGCAGCAAGTCTGCATTCTGTCCTCCACTTGGTTCTTAGTCACCTCTAACTACTTTTTGCCACTGTAAAATTTCTCATTCTGGATATTTTCTATGAGGAATCACAGCATTTCATCTTTTCTGTCTGGTTCATTTTATTGTAGTGTTATATTTTCAAGGTTCATCCATACTGTAGCACATATCAGAACTTTTAACCTTTTTCAAGGTTAAATATTCTGCTACATTTGCTAATAAAATGATTACAAAATGTTTCAAATTTAATAATAAAGTGTAAATGACTCCATGGATAAAGGCGCATGCTGCCAAGCCTGATGACCTGAGTTGATCCCTGGACCCACTAGATGGAAGGAAAGAACCAACCCCCCAAGTTATCCTGTGACACCACCCATGTGACGTGTGTACACAGAGAATAAAGAAATAAAACATTTTTTAAAGTGCTAAGATAATTTAAGTAAGGCGCATATTCTGTAGTGTTCTACTCTCCTTATAATACCCTAAATTCTTAAAACCAGTACCTTTTTTTCCCTCACTACAGTGGCTTGTCCAACTTAGAAAGCCCTGGAGGTTGTAAGCGTGATCCCTCTGATCTGGGTGGGCAAGGCCTTGGGGAAGTATCATAAGTTGCCTTAAGAAGGTTGTCCCTGTTGTCTTCTCACCATCTCCTGTGGTCATGGTGCCTTATATCTTAAGCACTTAATCCCTATTTGTGCGTTTAAATTTGAATTAACACTAGCACATCTGTATCGAGTACTTGCAGTACTTGAGGCACTGTGCTGGTAGACAGATCCCACAGAGAGCGAAAGAAGGGAGGCGTCTTGGAGACTCTCCGCCCTGACGAGGAGCAGTGAGGATGACAAGAGTGGGTGGTCTTAAACAATACCCACGCCTTCTATTGCCATAGCTTTTGGTCTCTAAAAAAAAAATGTTTACATACGTGGACTCATTTAGTGCCCAAATGTTTGTCATTCATGCACATTCTAAAGCTAATGGGATTTTAAAAAGTAAGTGTGAAATAGAACCAATTTAGAAGAGCATATACATTGATCATGAGATTTTTTAAGGTTTGATTTTTATGGGGTGGAAAACGATGAATTCAGTCCTTCTGAAGAAATAATGTATTTATATCTAAAAGTGGTTGGAATAAGGGCCTTGATTCTGAGCCCAGGTGTGAGATGTGTCGTTCTTTTCATGCTGTTTTATGAACCTGGGTCTGATAGCCCAGGTTTTAGTTAAAAGAGTGTCTTCAAACAAGAGATCCAGGGCACATTTCTCTAGTCTCTACTGAACGTTCCTGAGCAGTGGCCGGTAGCTGCGAAGGCTTCACAGAGTCTCAGGATTTCCTCCAGGGGATTTTCTGAGTTCACCAGACTTCCTTTCACCCACAGCTGTTCCCATCAACAGTGTCTTAGTGTTGAAAAGGGTGACATGAGCTGCCACATAGACCTCAGCACTTTTTTGTCTTGGTGTGGAGCTAAAAGTGCTGGCCACCATCTTTTTTTTTGTCACAAGCCCTCCTACTCTGGAGACCATGGAGAGGAGAAAAATGGAAAGAACACACATTCAGTCAGACTCGGCCCAGCTGAGATGGAGCCTTTCAGAGGTTTCTGCTAACCACTTAGCCCTGTCATTGCCTAGTAAGGGTTGAAGGGCCACAGGCAGCAGGGGCAGTAGTATCATTTAAAGGATCCACATACAGATCATGATTACCAAAGTACCTTTTGTCAACACATTTGAAAAGAAAACCTACTCCATTTGAAAAATTCCATCTAAGAAAATGGTACCGGAAGCTGAAAAGATTCTTGGTGTGGGAGGAAGTTCCAGTTCTGGCTGGTTTATAAGAAGTTCAATCACAGTGTCTTTTCAAGCATTATTTCACCCCAGGAGCCTCTCATTGGCTGATGGGCTGGTTTCCAGTTCTCTTCATCTATCCCCTTTCTAGCCTAGATGTGCCTATACTGACTTGGGAGTACAAGTTCTCTGTTCTGTGCGGTGAATCTCAGGATTTGTGCAGAAATCATTTCGGGAAGGCGTCTTTCTGTAAACCCTCCTCCACTGTTTAAGTATTTTATGCTTAGAGTGTCAAAAAAGTTATTTCAAATGGCTCTGTTGCTATGTCATTGCAAAAACAGCATCACTGAGAGAAATTCTTCAAGAAAAGCCTTTGGAAGAGTAGCGAGCACCCGCTTACCTTCCCCACAGCTCCAGTCTTCACTCTCATAGCTACACTCCTGGGCTCTGGATCAGCATTTGTGTCAGATTATGTCACTATGGATGGATATTAAAATTACAGGCTTTCTAAATAAGCAACCACTTAGAAAAAAAACTGCAGTAACCTTCTAGGGCTGCCGATGAGGAAGTGTTTTGGTGAATAGTGACAATTTTATTTGAGTACTTTCTACTTTATTAAGAAATGGCATTAATATAGCTAGTGATCTCAAAAGCACGCCACAAGATTGGTATACAGTTTTTCCGCTACATAACAAGGCAGACCCACAGACAGTCATTTTGGGTTAGACTCAAGAGCTTAGAAGCTGTGAGAGTTAGGGCTGTTATCTTGACTTTATGTCAAGATCGATTCCATGGCTGTATAGGACATACAGGTTGTCCAGTTTCAAAGCTAAATTTGTCTCCATATCAATCATTTTTGTTTTACATAATATTCTTTGAGGTTGATGAAGTCAATCCCAGGAACTGCAAAGCCAGATCATGAGTGACAGATCTGGGGACAGGAAGAATGTCCAGCATCGAGAAACACAAAGATGAGGTTGTAGACCTCTGACCTCACACCCTTTGGTAGGAGGGCTGATGGCAGCGAGAAAACTGGACCAAGTACACGAGGAAGCAACCAGCTACTTCTTGGGTTTCAGTCATGATTTGCTTACTCTCCCTTTCGGTTTCACTGAAGGCAACCACAAGATTTGAACCCATTAGGATTTGGTTTCCCAAACTATGAGGTAGAAGGTGAGAGACTGAAACCCTGATTGCATATCTGTAGAGGAGATGGGAAGATGAGGCAGAGTGGAACAGCTTGACAGTGTTCAAATTTTTATTTCAAAACAATGGAAGGTAGGAAAGAAGCAGGAATATGTCATTCTCCATTCAGCAGGGTCCTGGATTCTACCTGGGGTCCTGAAACTTGGCTTCTGGATGGAGACTGTAGGTTCTGTTTCTTTCAGGGGTACTTCAGCGTGAGGCCTAAGTGCCCTAAGCTCTGGGTGGGGAAACATTTTCCCACAGAGTGTTATAGTTCAGCTCTTTTAGCATGAGATTGCTGGTGACAATGGAAGCTCAGAGGGTCCAAAACCTAAGTAGATACCAAAATGTTACAGCTTTTGGTTAAGTTGTTGTACTAAGCACAGCAGGGTGCAGGTGGAAGCCCATGCCTGGTTGGTTTGCAGCCAAGACACAGACCTGGTGAGGGCCAGGCCTGGGGAGGCCCCAGCCCAGCAGGCTGGAAGGCAGGCCCTATGAAACACAGCCCAGCAGAGACTAAATGACAAATTTCTGTGGGTCTTGAAATGAGAAAGTCCATACCTTTATTTGCGCGAAATCAAGGGCACTATAAACCCTGGGTAGAGGGGGGGATTTTGAGGGGATGAATGTATTTGGTTTGCTGGGGTCAGGGTGTCAGGGATACTTAATGGTCTTATCATAAGAAGGAAAATAAAGTACTTAATTATCCTATGCGGGGTGGGGCCAAGTACAATTGAAGGTCACTGTTGGACTAAGATCCTTAGCAGGGAGGGGCATTTTTTAGGGATTCCTAGATGCTTGCAAGAGCAGTTTCCTTATTATGGAAGGGTCTTACCTATAATCTTCCCTGAGGGCTAGGCAATGCTTCTTAGCTCCTTACAAGACCTGTGGTTATCCAGAACAGGGGAGCCTTTTAGAACCCTGCTGAGAAAAGGCCATCTATAATCATAGACAACGTGCAAATAATTGGCTATCTGGAGATGACCGACTTCAACCTTATCCAGCAAAGCCCCACAGGAGTTATCATATTGTTTGAAAAGTTGTGGGGTACTGTGTAAGTCCACAGGCTCTAGAGATACCCAAGTACAACTATGTGAGAATTTGGGGGTGCTGTGTGAGTACCCTGGCTCTAGAAACCCACTGGGTACTATTGATTCAGAAATCAAACCCTGCCCTGTGGCATGGGGTTCACACCTCACTTACAAATGCACTTGCACATCCTACTAACCCTTTCAGCTCAGTACAGCCCTTTGTGTCTCAGCTGTTATGTTTGTTGACTTCGTTCCTGGCCCAGATCAGTAGTAGCATCATTTCTACAGAACCTGATCTGGCCTCAAACTTGACAAAGTCACCCTTGTCAGTGCTGAGGTGACAGGTGGGCATTCCTACAACTTATATCAGAGTCATCTTATACCAGCAATGCTGCGAGCCTTCCAGGAGGCCTTATGTGACAACCATTTTCCAGAATGTAGGAACCCTCTAGCCCAAAGCTCGGGTTTATTAGTCATACTGAAATGAAGAGTGGAAAGAAACCATCTGACTTTTGTGTGTTCTATTCTGGTTCATAAACTACTATCTTTCAAAGACGCTTACTGTATAGCAGGTTCCTTAGGAATCAGACCCTGAGGACCTGTATGGATAGTGCCTTACCCTTTCCAGGAAGGGAAAGGGACACATGGTGATACGGGAAGAGTCAAGCAGTGATGAGGTCACCAAGATGGGTGACTTGATAGTTTAGACCTTTGCACCCTTACAATGGCCAGTCATAAACATGTCTTAGGGGGGAGATCATAGATTTCCTTCTTTGTGAAAAATGCCTGAGAAATCACCTTAAAGGGGGAAAGATTTGTTTCCACTCAAGGGTTCAGAGGTTTTAGTACATAATTGTCTGGCCCTAATTTCTGAGCTTGTGGTAAAGCATAACAACAACATTATTATGGGATAGCATGACAAAGCAAAACAACTCACCTCATAATGAACATGAAAAGGTGGAGAGAAAGGAGAGAAAGGACATTTTGAAGTCATATCTGCAGTAAGTACTTCCTCCTATTAGGCTCTGTCTCATACAGTTCAAACACCACTAGTTGGGGACCAAGCCTTCCACCTGTTAGACTTTGGAGAATATTTCAAATCCAAATCCTAACAAGATGGCCGTGGTCTTAGGTTAGGTGACTGTCTAGGGAAAGTCTTAGTAAGGGTCTCAGGTGACAGCTATAAATGGTCAGACCTTGAGGCAGCAGAGAGCATCCCTCTCAGCCACAGTAGATCTGGGCATCCACTACCTCATCCACTACAGTGCGGATGAAGGGTCCCGGTAAAAGTCCAAGATAATTTCAAACTAGGAGTTTCCTGTCCTTTCAAAACTTGTCAGAGAAGATTCAGGGCCACTAAGAACTTCAGAGGACTCTCACTGGGCCAGAACAATGGCAGATTTCTCAAAATATAAGGTGACATTCTTATTGGAAATTTGATTGCTTCAATTGTAAATAAGTAGCTTTTTCCTAAAACATCATTGTTAGTATACAGGGACCTTTCACTTCTGTTAATCTATTTTGTGGTAGGGCACAGGGGTAGGAATGCAGTTGCCTCCATCACAAACTGTTTGAAGAAGAGATTGTCTTAACTTTTGCTACCTCAGCTTGCACCTCTAGTTTTAGAGGGTAAGCTGAAGGGTACATTCTAGATCTTTCTGGGTAAGATGGGTAGAATGTGCTGCCAAGCACCGATGCATTAGAGCCTCAAAATGGAATCTAAATTCTGATTGTGGGTTTGGAACAATGCCTTATATGGCATTGCTGCTCAGAGCCACTTCAGGGAGCTATGGGTTCATCGTGGCATTGCTGGGGATAATCAGAGGCTGTCTGAGATTCGGGAGGTGAAGCAAGAAGATATGTGTGCCTAATGTTGAAGAAAAGCATTTTTATGTCTGTTAACATTTATGGTGTCCGATTGAGTGGGTTAGCAAAATAAAGACAGATGGCAGCAGATTAATGCGAACGCTTACGGTATCTACGACATTGCACCCACTCCAGCTGAGGCTCTCCAGCTCAACTTCCGCCACGACTCTCAGTCAAATGTCGCTTAGTGACCCTGAAGAGACGAGCAATTTATGATGGATCAGGAATCAGGATTAAGCATACATTTATCATGGAATGAGGAATCAGAAACTTCATTTAATGTGTAACTGCGATGTTTGTCTGGGACCGGTGGATCATTACTTTGCAATCACTCCTTGTGTTAGGAAGCAGGAATTGATTAGCCCAGGGTCATTAAGTCCATCCCTTGCCTCTAGGCCGTACAGTTTGTGTAAATGGTTCCAGCTGGATAGGCCTTTATGCTGTTCTTAGGGAGCTCCTGAAGAGGAAATTATGAGCTATCCCAGAGGAGCGCACCTTATGAGGGTCAGACAGCCCTGAGAGCCAACAAGTTCGTTGTCATGTTTGAGGTTCTCCTGAAACCTAGTTGCTCTTATCAGTTGTTACACAGTAGAGGTTAGACATGGAGAAGCTATTCTTTTACTTCATTTTTACTATTACACGGGGAAAATAGAAGCATGTCTCTTGACATTCTTCATGAGGCCATTGGGAAGATCACAGAAGACAGTACGGGTTGGGAAGATGGCTTAAGCTAAGAGTGCTTGCTGTACAGACACAGATCCCCCATGCCCACTGTTCAGAGACAGGCAGAGATGGACACCCATTTGTAACTCTAGTGTGTGTGTGTTGGGGGAGGGGGCT
The DNA here is from genome assembly GCF_907164565.1 of Psammomys obesus. Taxonomy (NCBI): domain Eukaryota; kingdom Metazoa; phylum Chordata; class Mammalia; order Rodentia; family Muridae; genus Psammomys; species Psammomys obesus. Next base: position 16,542,506 of record NW_026592548.1, read on the forward strand.
GTGGAGACAAGAGGATAGTTGGGGCTTGCCGGCTACCTGCCTGTCTCCAGGCTTAGTGGAGAAGACACTGTCTCAAGGTAATTAGACAGAGAATTCTTGAGCAAGCCACTCAGTGTTCATCTGTGGCCTTGGCATGTGTATGCACAGATGTGTGAACCTGTGTGCGCATGTATGCACACACACACACATACACACACATACACACACACACACCCCGAAGTAGACAGTGATATGCAGAGAAGCACTGTGCCCTTATGTTAGGTGGAGACTTAGCAATGCTAGGGAACACGCTGAGATCAATTAGACACAATTAAGTGCTGATCAAGACAAGGAGAGGCAGATGATAAAGAGAGGAAAGTCTCGGTGAACAAGCTTGAGAGAACAGGTTTAAGATGGAGTCTCTGATGCCTGATGCTGAGCGAGTGGCACGCTTGACAGGATTGTGTTCGAGTCTAGCTGAACGCTGCCGTGCGCGATGGTCGTCATGATCGTCGTTGCTGGATGTAAGTGCTATTTTCACTAATTTTCGTTTTCTAGCTCTGTGACTAGTGAAAACCATTTGGCCCCAGGCTGAATCCAGTGTGAGTTTGGTTTTGAACCAGAAACCCACCGCACATGTATTTTCATATCAGACAAGGAAAAATACATCATACCTTCAAGCCTCTGATAAATGATGGTAAATTTTTCTCAACACTGGAATTTTTCTAATGTCTGATAAATGTCTTTCATAATTCACTGAAGGGTTTTTTTTTCTTTTTTTTTAGTGTAATAGGGCATCCATTATAAAATTGAGCTAGGAGTGTTCCCTGTATTCTGCTTTCCGACAAGGCCCGCCTCCTACTCTACTGGCATTGAAGCTGAGCTGTTTTGTTGTCACTGCCCAATGGGCTACACTGATACCCTGAAGGAGTTGTGACCCACTTTCCCTTGGTACTTCCACATAATTTGTCCTGTCTCTTTCACCCTTGGAGAGCTACGCAGCTGGTCTGCAGGACAGCCGGTATCATTTTTATGATAAATGAAGGCTTTTTCTTAAAGTAAGGTATCTCTCCCTCCTGTCAGGAGTGCAATCCCTCCCCAAGGACTGTAAAGTTCTTCGTGACTATGACTCGGCCATTTCTACTTCTTGATTTTTAATTTTTTTTCTTTTCTAAGGTTTTGGTATATTTCTTTCTTTCATTTTCTATCCGATTCCTAGGGCTTGACAGAAGTTTGTTGAGGCTCCTGCCTTTCAGGAACCTTAAAAAAAAAGTTTTATTTTTTTATTTTTTATTTTTTGCCTTTTGGTAGTGAGTGGAGGCTTAAGTAAAGAGCACATTGTGAGGACTGAGAATAATTCAGTATAATATGTAATATTTTCACAGCACCCTATGCGGCTCCCCTGAGCCCGCAGCAATACTGCGTGGTAGATGCTGGAAAAGTCAGGAAACTGAGGGTTAAATGGCGTTTTGTTTATTTCCGTATTTCTGGCAGGTGACAGGCTCCAAATTCAAAGTCAAGTGTTCTGATTATTTATCTCCTGTCTTTTCAACTAGACAACAGTGTTTCTCACTAACTAAAACTTCTAATGATATTTATTTGACACACATTTAACGGTACACATAACAGCCACAGACTGCCTTGTCATTAGGTATCCATGGCAACTTCCATAAATGAACAGAAGAAGTATGTTTCAGGCACAGCCAAAGCCCACATTTGTGGAATGTTGGGAGTGAGCAGAGCAGAGGAAAAAAAGAGGCTGAAATTCCAGATAGTTCACTTTGCAGACACTGTGTGGGACGTTTTGTCCTGACTCCACTATCCCAGCCTGGGATAGTGGAACGAGCTGGAGGATGGAGAATAAGAACCCACTCACTTTTATTTCACACAGTTGTTTCCTTTGTGGGGAGGGCTTTCATTTTTTCATTCTAGAAATTAAAAAGAAGGTAGATCTCTCTGAGAAGATTTTTTAAATTTATCTTTTAGTGGTTAGAGGGTAGCTAAGGTGCCAAGTATGTGTCTGTGATTATTATAAGTGTCAGCTGGGCTGGTGGTGTTTAGATATTTGTCCAAATATTAGTCGGGATGTGTCTGTGTTCTTTGGGTGAAATTAACATTTAAGTAAGTACACTGAGTAAAGTGTGTTGTCGGCCCTACTGTGGGTGGCCCCTGCTGTGGTGTGAGTGTGTACTCCCAAGATTCATATGTTCGAAATTAAGTCCTGATGGCCAGGGTGTTGGTACATTGGATCTTTCAGAGTGATTATGTCACAAGGGGATGGATTAATAGATTATCATGGGAACATCGTAGTTATCACGAGAATGGGTTTGTTATGAAATCAGTTGGCCTCACTCTGCTTCTCTCTTGCTGTGACAGGCCACTTGTCAGGTTAGGACATGTCAAGCAGATCCCTGAGAAGATGTACCCTCTTCAAACTGGCCTTTCCCACCATAAGAACTATAAGAAGCAACTCTGTGTTTCTTATGAATCAAGATAGTTTATTCAAGCAGATGACACAAAGAATAAAAATGCTGACTTTCCCACCAGGAGGAAGGGACTCCTGCAGCCTGACAACTGGAGCTGGAATGTTCTTTTTCTCCCTAAAAACTGAATGGATCAAGACACAGGCTATTTTTAGGCATATATACATATATGTGTGTGTGTGTGTGTGTGTGTATACATGTGCATATATAAATGTAACATAACTAATGAAAAAAGGAGGCTATGAATTTGAAAGAGAGCAAGAGGGGATATCTGGAGGGGGGGTTAGAGGAAGGAAAGGAAGGAAAATGTATATAATTGTACTATACTCTCAAAAATAAAAGTGAAAAAGGACATTCTGAAGATATAAGTGTTCCCTGAGCATGCTACTTGAGGCGTTTATTCCATGTGTATTATATGACTAAGTTGATTATCCAGTCATTTAACCCCTCATATCATACCAAAAACTACATTTTAATTTCTCTTGTTTAATTAATAGCTTCAAATTACTTGGTTTTATTTTCAGTATTATCAAGCACATCCAAATCCAAGTATATGAAGAAGGAGTCATCCTGGTAAAAGCCAAGAGCATAAATCAAAATGTAATATTTGTGATATTTTTAACCCGATTTTTTTATTAGCCACTGCTAATGATTTGCTTTGTGATTTAAAATAAATATTCATTTTCAGAGCTAACAAAACAAAACAAACAAACAAACAAGCTGAATGGAAATATTATCTCCTCTGGGGTTTCTTCCCTGCTGGGGTTTGAACCACACCATTGGCTCATATAAACCAATGCTTGATGTCTTCCTGTTTTTCTTTGTTCTCACATGAACAGTCAATGCGTGGCATTCTTGCACTAATGCAATAAGATAGGGAGGAAGCATCAGCAGGTCACACATGGCCAAGATGAGTAAGTACCTCATGGTCATTCTGGGGAGGTAATTGGGGTCGCTGAAGAAGGAGGGCACCAATATAAAACTCACTACCATGCTCTAGTGGATGCTGTTTCTCAGTGTAGCCATACCAGTGGGACAGGAAGTGCTGTGGGTAGTGGTGACTGGAGGGGCTGCAGAGTGGAGGAGAACAAGGTCATAGAGCAGCCTGCACAAGAAGATGCTCAAGAAGGTGAGGAGACTAGGGAAAAGAAGAGGAGAGCCAGGGAGTCAGAGCCATGCTGACCAGGCGAGGAAGGCGGAACACTCACAGGCTCTGAGTTTTGCCTTGAGTATGCTCTGCCTCTTCTAGCGATGACAAAAGCAGTCGTTTCATTCTGACAAATAAAATTGTATAGTTTACTTTTAACAGAAGCTGGGTTGGCAAATGTTTTTTTTTTTTTTTCCCATTCATAAGCACTTATGGTGGGCCACACAAGGTTCTAAAGCTTTGGAGATGTAGATGTCCACTAAGTGTGCAAAAGTTCCTGCCTTCTGCAGTTTTGTTCTCTTGTGATGTCATAGGGCTGGCTTGACCATGACAGACTAGGCTCTTCTTCTCCTGGCTTCCTCAGATCATGACTCCTGCTCTGTTGAGACCCTGAATTCTGAACAAGCAAGACAATTCCCATTCTGAAGAAAATATGATTTTATATATACACTTGCATATGTATTTCTATTGTATGGGAGTGTGATATACTTATGCATGATTTGAGACCAAACGACAACATAGCACACCTCCTAATTTTGTATCATCACATAATGCTTAAAAGGCTCAAAACTGCATCTGACATCTTGTCTCACTCATGTTCTGAACAATCCTTTAAGTTAGACACCACAGGTCTAATTATTTGCATGTTTGTGAATATGAATGACCAATGTGAGTGCTATTTTTTTTTTAAGGCAGAATTCTGTATTTGTTTCCATCTCCTATCGACTACATGACCTACTGTTTCTCTCCTCTCCCCGCTGACAGGAGACTTGAGAAGGGATCTGGGTGAGCCAGTGGTAGCAAGCTGGGTCCCAGCATTAGCAGTCATGGTCAGTGGTGGGTGCAAAGAGAAGTTCGGCATGTAAGCACGGGGTCATGTTTCATCCTGTCATTGGCTATGTGTGGCATGCCCAATCTATGCGTAATGCAGTGTGGGGGAGAAGTGTTATATGATATTAAAATTTTCTAAGGAACATTCTTTCCCTCCACCTACAGAGAACCGTTAGTAGGCACAGATGTATTTTTTCCTCTCTGTAAAGCAGATCTCAAAAGGGGAAGCCGAGCAGTGGAAGGCAGCTAGAGAGAAAGGAGCAGACTTCCTCTAAAGCTCATTCTTCCTTTTCCAAAATAAGTGGGCAGGAGGACCAGCCTCCTAGGATGCAGATGCAAGGAATCACAACAGTCTAAAAACCAGGAATCTGCCAACCAAGACAGATCCTGCCTTTAGAAAAGTTTGCCCCAAGCCAGGCATCCTCTCCATTAGTTGGGTGCGGCTAGGACTGTTTTTCCTACTGTCTGGATAAAATTTAGACTCAAAAAAAGAGAGTTCAAGTAGTCTATAGAGGTTATACAGAAGTTAAATTGGAGTAGAGATTTAGACTGTACCTGTCATTTTAACTATAGGTTCTCCCTTCCCTCTGACTAGTCATAAGTGTGTGTCAGTTTAACTGTTTCCCAGCCAGCATAGCTTTTACTCACAGTGCTGTTACCGTCTTTCTCACTTAACTGTGGCTTGCAAAGTCTTAGGGTAACAGCTCCCAAACTTATCATCCACCTGGAACTTCTCGACAAATGTAAGACAGGAACTGGGCCATTTGGCCAACTGCAGGCATAAAGACCCAGGTTCTCACACAGGAAGCAGAGGGCATGATGATGTGCACCAGAGCTAGGGAGATGGACATGGGGGTGGGGGGATCCCTGAGATTCACTGGCCATTCATCAAGCCTACAAACGGTTATAATCAGAGACTCTGTCTGAAAGCACAGGGTGGATGGCTCTTGAGGAATGACATCTGAGAATGACCTCTGACCTCCAGAGGCACACACACACACACACACACACACACACATATACATACATTAAGTCAGGGTTAACTATACCTCCTATGTTGACTTTGAATTTCTAAGTGATAGAATAAAAATATCTTCCTGCCTCTACCCTGACAGAATTCTGCTGGGAGGGAGGGTGGATTAAGAAACTTTGCTAGGTCTGTTCAGTGCTTGAAGTGTTCTAGTTCTGGTGTGTATAGCTGGATCAGGTCTACCGCTTGTAGATGGTCTTAGCTAGGGCTGTACTTATTTGGCGTATATGGAAAACATGCTTCTGAGGGGTGCAGTTCTATAAGGATGAAAGTGACTCATGCCTTGTAGTTCTCTGCCACAAGTGTGGCATGATGTGTGGCCACAGTGTTGTTCTGGATGGTGCCTGACTTTGGACTGATGAGAAGCTGAAATGCAGTGTCTGCACTCCTATCCGGGGGATTTGGGAAATAATAAACTTGTGCTATTTAACCTCTCTAAACTTGTGATAATTTGTTATATACCAATAAAAACCCCAATATACTAAAAAAAAAAGTGGTTTTTTTTTATTAACTTGGGAAAATCTGGCACTAATATAGTGTTTATCCTTTTCAAATTATTCTAGGTGAAAAGAAGAGGAAAAATAGGCCTTAGTCCGATATGCTCGTATCCAAACCTCCATCCAAACCTACCCCATGTTTGTGTCTGTGTCTGTCTGTGTGCGCACATAGATATGCTTGCATTCACATATGCTTGTGTATGAAACATGAATAAGATTCATTATAACTCTAGAAAATTCACATATCATGAAGTTAAACCTTTTAAAGGGGATACACCATTTGTGTGTGTGTGTGTGTGTGTGTGTGTGTGTGTGTGTGTATTGACTAGGCTGAGGGCCTAATACAAGTATCCAGTTCTGGGATACTTTCATTATACCCCCAAATTCTACACCATTACCAATTGTTCCCATCATTCATCCTTCTTCATGTCTCCAACCACTTTCCTACTTTCTATATTCTGTGCAGCAGAATACTCAGAAAATGAATGCAAATCAATCATGAAATACGTGGCCTTTATGTCTAGTCTCTTTCACATGGCATACTGTTTTCAAGATTAATTTGTTATATAATAAAATATTATTATGACCATACAATGGGTATTACACAGCCATAAAAAAAAGAACAGAATGACTTGGTTTCATGGATTTTTTTTATTTTCCAAATTACCATTTAATTTGTCACAGTTTAGTTTATATTAATGTCAACTTGATTTTAATGATATACACAGACTTTAGTATTCTATAACTATTCTTGTCCCCTCATCATGTTGCTACCTAATAAATAACATGGCTACACATTATTTGACCATTAGCAGAAATTATACATTATTGGATTTAAGAAATTGTCTTAAATCTTACAGGGGAAAAGGAATGTAAGCAGAAGATGAAACTGCAGTTTTTCATATTTCCCTTTACCATATTATCTTCACCTATTTCTTCATGCACATTCATTTGCTGTATATTTCCGTTCGTTCCCTTTCATAACTCTTGTATGACAAGCCAGCTATCCACAAACTCAGGTCCTACTCACCTGAGAATTTTTAAAAATATTTTTTCAATTTTTGAAAGATGATTTGGCTGGATATAAAATTCTCATCTTTTCATCAGCTCTTTGCTTATGTCATTCCACCGCTTTTTGGCTCCCATCATTTCTGAGAAGAAATTGCCTGTTAGCCTTCAAATGCTCCTGAGTATGCATTAGGTCACTTCTTGCCCCAAGATTAAATAAAGAGTTTAAGGACTTCACAAGTCTGACCTGGGCATGTAGATAGCCCTCTGGTATACAGAGTTTTAGATTCCTGGGGAAGTCCTAGAAAAATCTCAGATCATGTCAGAACATTCCTTTGTCCAATTTCGTCTCTAAGATTTTTAGTTAGCATTTTGTTCTTCCTTATTGTCATGGCTACCTTCAGCATGTAATGTGACCTAGCTGCTACTGTTTGGATATGGTCTCAAGGCAAGTCCGAGTTAAGTCCTTTAAAGACAGGTATTCATCTATTTGCTTACAGGGACTAGAAGACTATTCAAATAATCGCAGTTTTTTAGGAAATTTCCAATGGTTGCCAAGTTACTGTTTTTCAATGTAGCTGTGGGGCTGTTAGGTTTGAAAGCTACAGAAGGCAAGCAAAAAATATGAGAGTTTATTTTTTTTTTTAAATAAAAATCCAGATGTTTTGCTTAGACAAGCACACCTACCTGTTTTGGTACATTTCCAGATTTCTGAACACTTTGATTTTGACAATTTCTGCTAAAGTTTCTTTTCTTTTTATGGGGATTAGATTTATACTACCCTATTTTACACATTTTCCTCATGATTCAACAGGTTCATCACTTTTTTTTTGTAATGTGTAACATTAGTATGCTAATTAAGTGTTTTTGTGAACTTGAAACGGCTTAAGATCATCTGGTAAGAAGGAATCTTGGTTGAGAGAACGCCTGCAACAGATTGACCTTAGACAAGCTTCAGGTGCATTTTCTTGATTAATAATCGATGTAGGAGGGTCCAGTCATCTGGAGGTGGTACTATCTTTGGGCAGGTGGTCCAGAGTTGTATGATGAAGTAGACTGAAGGAGCAATGGGGAGCATTCTTCATGACCTTTGCTTCAGTTCTTTTTTAAAAAAATTATTTATTATTATTATTATTTTTAAATGTACATTGATGTTTTCCCTGCATGTATGTCTGTGTGAGACCATCAGATCCCTGGAACAGGAGTTACTGACAGTTGTGAACTGCCACATAGGTGCTGGGAATTGAACTGGGACCTCTGGAAGAGCAGTCAGTGCTCTTAACCTCTGAGCCATTTCTCCAGCCCATCTGCTTCAGTTTTTGCCATAAGGTTTCTTCTTTGATTTCCATTCAAAATGGACTATAAGATGTAAGATGAAATAAACCCTATCCTTCTCAAGTTGCTTTTGATCATGATGTTTATCACAGCAATAGAAAGCAAAGTAGAACAAGTAGAATGGACTAGCCTTGCTTTACACTAACGAGAGGCATGGCATGGGAAATACAGTGGCACAGGAATATTTCAAAATAAGGTTCAAGTTGAAAACACACATTCTTGGTTATAGCTCTTTCGTTGACACACATCTGTGCAGTGCTCTGATGAATTTGGCTACTCAGTTTTAGTTCTCTTTTCCAGTGTAGAGTTGTTGCAGTGAGATGCTTTCCTAGCCTGGGACTATGTTTTCTACTTTCTTCCCCTTGTATGTAGGGGATCCTGTTACTTTACCAGGGTATGTTGATGCTGAAGGTAAGGCACCAAGAAGTGTTGAAGACACTGGAACTAAAAGCACAGGAGGATCTAGGATTATTTATTAATATACCCATTGGGGTTTTTGTTGTGTTTTGTGTTTTCTCTTTGAGAAAGGCCAACTCTACTGATTTATTTTTAAATGTTCTTGTTTTGTTAAATGGCAAATAAGATGGGCCCTAATTCAAATGGTAGACCAATAAGAAGCCTCACTTGATCAATACAAGTATATATGCTAGCATATATAATAGTATACATATTCTGTACAGAATGTATATTCATGTAAACATGTATCCATACATTGCCGGCACTGCTGGTACATGCCTTTGAGGATCTCAGTATAGGGGCTTCCACTGTGGTCAGCCAATCTGAGAAGGAAGAACTCATATTTGTCAGGTTGAGGTTGATGACTTGCCCCCCCCCCCGCCCCAGGAGAAGACCATTCTAAGAAGAAAAAGCTAACCTTTGACTGTCTAACAAACATGCATGCTACACTGAGAAAAAATGGTTTTCTTTTATGCAGGCCCAGCAGGGCTTCTCTAGGCCAAGGTCAGACTTTTAAAAGAGACAATGTTAGGTTGAAAATATCAGGATAGCAGACTGATGTCAAATTTAACATCTGGAGAGTCATTCCAGGAGTCAGGAATGGCAGAGAAAGTAGAGAAATGGCATGAGGTGGGAGCAGAGGACACTGGCAGTGATTTGGGACACATGTGAGACTCCCCAGGGACCCCTTGAATCAGAGAGCTATGAACTAGGGATTCTTGAGGTTTTGCCAGCGAGGGTTACAGAAGGGACAGCTCTTTTGTTGCTTTATTATGACATACATTTCTCATTGAACCATCAGGCGTTTGAAACCTGAGGAAACACAGCCTTTACATATGCTATGATGAGCCGGGCTATGCAGCTTATAATGGAAGCGGAGACAGGGGCTGTGCTTTGCGTCCGTCCTTTGCTCATTCTCTTTCATTGTCTGAAGTCTACATTTTCCCCCTGTCTCCTTAATTGTGTGGCCACTGGGACTGGAGAGCCAGTGGATGGAGTTCTGAGAACTCCAGGGGAACGCTGTAAGAGGAAACTCTTTCCTATTGATCCCTCTGCCCCCAGTAAGCTCCGTATTTGGATTGCTTTGGATGTGGGGAGAATGGGGCAAGGGCAAACATCTAGTCACTTACATTTTCAGGAGCTTTGTGGTCTGTACTCAGAAGCGCAGTGAACTGATAATGATGGCAAGCAGAGGTTAAATCCCCATCTCATCATCAAACTGGGAAGAATAAAGGATTTGTATTCAGTCACACAATGTGGAACGAGGGCAGCTCTTAAAATAATTGTTCAGGGTGCTTTTTTTTTTTTAACAGCCTCTATCTGTATGCGATAAAGTCTGCTCAAAAAGAAACTTTTGACTAGACATATAATAAATGAGAAATGTCCTTGGGGAAAGGGAAACACCTGTTTTCCCCACTCTGATCAGTTCCCTCCCAATTAATTCCCCAGGGATATGTGGGTGGCAGACATCAAGAGCATGGCTTCCCCTCCCGCTCCCTCCAATCTCTGTCCTAGAACAAGTCCCTTGGGCATTTTAAAATTAAAGAGTTTTTTTTTTCCTCCTTTGGCAAACTGGCTTGGCTTTCCACAGCCCCTGCACAGCTCTAGGAGTAGTCCATTCCTGAGGATGCACTTGCCCAAATCTCCACAGCCCATTGCAGGAAGGAGCCCTAGAAACAAGGGGGTGCCTTTGCTTTTGACCATACATGGCTCTTGGAACAGCAGCCTAAGGAATTCTCCTGGGCTATTTCACAGTCTGGCCTATGCCCTTAGCAGGCAGGCAGCTATGCTTTCTTTGGAGTGGATGCCTCCAGAGAGCTAGAGAGAGAGAGAGAGAGAGAGAGAGAGAGAGAGAGAGAGAAAGAGAGAAAGACAGGGACAGAGACAGAGAGAGACAGAGACAGAGACAGAGACAGAGAGAGAACTGCTCAAAATTTCAGGTGCTTTCCTCTGCCCACAGAAGGACCAGGCCTCAGGATTTTAGCCAGAGCAAAAGTAACCCAAAGGGAGCTGTATGCGGAAGGCCTCCTCTCAGAAATTCATTTCTGCCTGTCCGAGTTCTTCCAGAAACGGCCATATGGGCACCTCCCACGGAAGTTTGAATTCTCTTTTCTTTGCACTTAAGTTGCTCTCCGATGTCTTACTGACATTTATTCCTGCTTTTATTTTACTCCTGCGAGAGTTGAAGGCGATGTTTGATAGCCACATATACACCTTCCCACCCAGGGAATATACCTCGGTACGTTAGAAGCCCTCGGAACAAAGAGAAAAGCCAGGTAGGTAATTAGCTCAGCTCCCTCCTTTTGGTGGCTGAACACATTTTTGGTCAGCTGGTGCTTCAGCTAAGGGCAGTAAGAATGGCAAGGACTACTGCTGCCCTACCACAGCTTTGTCCATCTTGCTGGTTACAAATTATGCTTTCCAAACAAATCTGTATGTTGTCTGAAGCCCTCCTTCCCAGAGGGCATTCTGACTCAGTGGCAGGTGTTGGGGGGGTATTCTCTGAAAAGTCTTATTCCATCTTTGGCAGAATTGGTTGCCATTCCAACTGTTGGTTTTTAGCCTTAATTGAGAGAACCAGATAAACAAAATGGGCTTGTTTCTGACTGCTTAGAAATGATAGCCTAAGGTGTTACTCAAAGCTGAGCTCTTGTCTCTTTTCTCCATACCCCATCCTCATGTCTTTTTGCTCTATAGCTGGCCTCCAGCCCTTAAAGACAGGAAAGCCCTCGTGGAAAGCCTCCTAAACACACAGTAAAAGGAGTAATCCAGCAGGAATAAGCCAACAGTCTCGGCCTGGTATTTGAACATAATTTAATGAGTGCCCAGAATTCATCTGTAAATGCACATTGTTAATTTAGGGCCTGCTATCCATTAATTAGGGCTTTAGTGGCAAGTGCCACTGAGCTATCTGCACTGTTTAAGGTTACGTCAGGCCCTAGTAAACGGCTCGCTGATAACAAGATGCATCCATCTTCATTACCCGGCCACTCCTGTCTGTCTTTGCTCAGCATCTTCGAAAGGCTTATGCCTGTTGGAACTGAAGAATTAAACTTTTATCCAAACCAGATTCTGATCTTTCACCTTTTCTGATTCCTTCAGCACTTCCCATTTATTTTGCCTAAATGACATCTGATTACCTAACATGGAATGGAGAGGGGGCTTAACCTCAAACAGTCTGCAGACCTTGGCTCTCGGCTGGAAAGTTCCAGTGGCTTAACGTGAAGGAAGCCTGCACATTTCCATTTCATCTGATACTGGGCTCAGTGGAAAAGAAGCAGTTTCTGATTTTTTTTCTTCTTCTCATGAGGTAGCAGCTCCAGTAGGCTTTTTTTTTAATGCCAGAGAAATACAGGAAATTAATTTTAGACTTGAAGAATAAATGTCCCAATTGGTTCTAGTTTACTTTTGTAGTGTTTCTCTCTCTGAAAATATGTATGATCTGAGGCAGTCACAGTGCCAAATGAAATAATTCCAACCACCTAAACAGCCCTGCGTGTCAAGCCCTCAGCTGTATAAACGTAATCATGCTGAGGTACATGCTCAGGCACCAGGGCTCCAAATCCTGCCCTCCTTTTCCATTTCTAGGCCTGCAGTCAGAGCAGGCAGTGAGCTCTGACACCAGGCAGGATCCCGCCCCTACAGAAAATTATATAAGTGTGAGTTTGTTTATCCTTCAAATGCTGGGTCAGGGGACTTGCACGAAACAAACTTCCATTGACAGATGGTTTCTATAAGTAGTTGATTCCGGGAGGGGAGGGAGCTACCTGGCATGACTGTTTAACACATTTAGGGTGCTTGCAGGGAAAGCCTACTGCTCCCCTGAACCATGGTTCAATTTTAAGCATCGCTGGCCAGGATGGGTTATTGTGACTAGGTGGAGAAGAAGCTTCGAGAGCCCGATGCTCAGTGTGTAAGGGAGAGGGGAGGAGCAGGAGGAGGCGGCGCTGCTTACTGGAATGATAGCCCAAGGGAGGGCATCAGAAACCTTTGCACCACTGAGCTGGCACACTTATCACACGGTGACAGTCTATACTGCCGGCCTGCAGCGGGATGCTGTTTAGGGTGCATGCTGCCAACTGGTTTAGAAAATGCAGATCCCCCTCTCAGATAGAGAGAGCAGGAGGCAAAAAGTCAGCTGACTGACATTCCTAACAATAGGGCTTCTTCAGCTCAGGATGCTAAAGTATAGATCCCAGCTGGGTTGCAGTGGGAAGGAGGCAGCTCCTCTAGGAGAAGACGGGCCCTGCCAGCTCTCACCACGTACCCACAGCAGCTGACATTCTGCTGGAGAACCCCACCCTTCTACCAGCTTGGTGTGAATGCCATCTTGCATTTCTTCCTTTTGATTTTGTAATTCAGTTTTACAAACACTATGATTTTTTCATTTTTTTTTTTTTTAGAGTGACTTGTAACTGTGGATCATCTTCTGGTCCTGCTTCTTACTAAACACAAAATAGATGATGCCCCAAGACTATAGTGAGAGAGAGAGAGAAGCAAAGCAGACAAAAGGCATGGTTTATTGCATGTAGTCATGAAGTCATCTACATTATATGTGATTGAAAGAAATAATTTTCAGCTGAGGGTTCCTTAAATTTATCAGAACGAGGCACTGGATACTTGATGTAAGAGCTCTTTGAAACTGACGTACTACAAAATAAAACACATTCTTTCTCTGGCAAAGAGAAAGCCAAGATACTGTGGGGGCAAAGGGGACAATGGAGCTTGTGAAGCAAGGGTCAGAGCTGAAGGTTTCAGCTAGAAGCAGGCTACGCACAGGTATTTTAATTAAAAGAAATCAGTCAGGAATTCTATTGCAGGAGCCAGAATTCTGCGTTTGGACTGCTGGTAAGGAGAGCACTCAATCGTTTCGTTTTTATTGTTCAATATTATATTAAAATTTTTTAGGCTCTTCAGGTCAAGGCAATTTTTAAAAGGTTAAAAGCTACTCAAAAGGGTTGCCATATCCATAAAAGGAAATGAGATTAAGCATAAAGACTGATGGGAGAAAAAAAAAACACAATAATTTAGATAAACTGCTATTGCCTTTAAAATGTTTTGACTTTTATCAGGGCAAAGAAGTTCAATGATTCTTAGACTGGTTCTTACATCTAAGAAAGAGTTATGAGATGTGAATCATTTTCTTGCTTTTCATTGTTTGGTGTATTTTAGACAAGGTCCCAGCTTTCTTCAGTTACGTCCTTCCTAATGGTTGGGGAGAAGTAATTGCCTGGCTCCAACTTCCATCTGTCAACTCTTGACCTTGCTGGCTGTGCATCTGTAACATCAGACACTGTTGTCATGGAAAGAATTATGATGTTTCCATCGAAAATATTCCAGCGTTAACAAATCCATAACACGATCTGGATCACATGGAAGGGGTTACAAAGTGCATTTCCGAGATCCCCCAGAAAAGCGAGTGGGATATCCCCATTAATCTCCACCGCTTACCCCCAACTGAGAAAGTCATTGTCTTAGAATGCAAAGGTTATATCAGAACCTCAGACCTGAAGCTTTCATTCTTAAAATCAAAACTTGTGGTTCAGCGATGGAGACGAAAGCCATTATCCACCTTCACTATCACATTAAACATGGCCGCCAGTGATTCCTCTGGGTAACTATGGAATGCCTGACCTCCTTGCAACCCTTCCGTGTTTGCTCAGCATTCTTAATGCTCATTTCAGTTCTCAGTCTCAAAAAAACTAAACCTGTAGAACGTGGATCACTTTGAGCAGGTCATAGCAACCCGAAGAGATTGTAGCATCATGGCAAGCTAATATTTCCTGGAAAACCTATGCTTATCAAATAGCATTTTTTACAAAAAAAAAAAATTAAGAAGTAAGTTGATATAAAAGCTTAATTTGATCTTCCATGTAAACTAGATCTGGCCTGACAAAGTTAAAATGGATAGAAATAATATTCTAGACACTGAAAATTTATTTTTGTTGACTTACGTCTTGACAAATATCCATTCTAAATCAGTAAGAGGGACTAAATTTTCTATTCCAGGAGATACCAACCCTAACAGGGTCGTGTGTTTACATGTCTTTCACACATAGAAGATCTAAGATGAGGATTGCTGCTGTGGACATTCAAATGATCAGGCCTTTTAGATCCACGATGGCAAAACAGCGCTGATATATTTGGGAGACACTGAAAATTCAGAAGTAAAAAATCAAAACAAACTCACCCCCCCAACATCCTCAATGTAATTGTCCTTGACTGAAATAAATCTATGATATGAAGCCCATAATGTACAGATGAGTAGATTGAGGGACGATTACTCATTTTGTAAAAGATTCTTTCCTGAATTCCCCAAGGAATTCTTTCCAAGGCTGAGCTTCACTAGTTCATGTAAGTGTTTGTATACAGCCCATTAACTGTTTGAAAGACAGGCCAGAGATGCAGGTAGAAGGAGGAGGTATCCAAACAGTGCCAGAATCACTTGCACCACAGGGTCTCGAGTCTTATGAAAAACATTGATGAGATGATAAAGGATGTCAGGTGGAGACGTGGCATTTACTTAGAAGCTGGAGGAATATCTATGTTCTGAGGTCTTAAATGTTCACTCGGCCATCTGTTAGGCTGGCCTTGTATGAGCCATGTGACCTCTCTAAACACCAGCCTTCTAGAGTTATAGAAGCTTACATGTCATATTTAATTTACACATATTTTATATAAGTAAATACATTCATACATAATACTGCCACATGTGTGTAAGTAGCAGCCTGATACACAGTACCTACTGCATACAGATTTCTAAGGTGTCTCTAGAAAGATTTATGAAATATTAAGTATTCTCCAAAGCAGAACTATGAATATGATCATAACCCTAGAAGAATACTCACAGAAAAAAAAAAGCCAAACCAAACCAAAAAACCCAAATACTCTCTAGTTCCAAAAAGAAAAAAAAAAGTCTAAACATTGCAAAAATGAATACTTTTCTCTTTGGGTTTTCCAAGAAAGTCAATCTGTAATTTAACTCTCTTTGAAATGATTGCTCATACTTTAGTTTTCTGTGTGTTTGGGGAAAATCACAAGATTGGGAAGTGCATGGAGGCAATCAAGAATATAGTGTCTGTTGGTTTCTCTGTGTTACTGGGATTTGATGCATTTATTTTTAAATTAGTTATTTTAAGAACAATAGCACCAGGTTGAAATACAGCTCTATTTGCGGTAGGAGAATACCAAACTTCTTGCTTGGTTGACTTTGCATGAGTCACACAAGAGTGGACATGTCCTGTGTGCTCCACCCAGTGCAGCTGGTTGCTGAACTGCAGCTTTTTTTCAGGTTAGAATGAACATTAATTGGTATTTTCGAAGGGAGCACCCAGTAACGAAGATGTTCTGGCCTGCCCTCCTGGTCTGGTGAAATGGTCAGGTGATTGAGTTTAATAGGCTGCCAAACAGAAGACTCCGATAGCGTGGCTGACAGTTGTCAGCGTGTATGTTTTGGTCTCTGAGAGACAGCAGCTCCACCAGACAGTGCAGGCTCATTGTAACTGAGGTAGCTTGTTATTATGGGGTTGTGCGGAGTGGGGTGCACGAGAGCTCCAGTAAGTTTAAAGGACCAGAGAATGGCACTGTATTGATTGTAAAATAGTGTCCTAATATTGAATATATTCTCCCCATATGCTCCCTTAACGTCTCCTCTACTTGAAATAGGTTACAGTGTCTTGCCAACTCTATGGCCATATGAAAAGACCCCCTACTCTCATACTATGATCTATGTCTTGGTTTGATCCAGGTTGAGTAGAAGCATTCTTTCTGTTCCTCAGAGTTTCTATGAGTGGATCCCAGTAGAAATGGGCATGAAAATAGTTCTTAAGTGCAGGACATACAATTGCTTCCTTCACAACCTGAAGTTCTTCAGAGATCTGGAAACAATACTGTCAACGTAGGTTGATCATTACCTAGTTTCTTAACAGGCTGACAAATTATTTAACTTTCAATACATTATCTTTTTAAAACGTAAGTGAACTTTTGAAACATGTTTTTGGGGATGTTTCACAAAGTCAGAAAACATATGAAAAGTGATTTTTATTTCTGAAATCATCCATTCATGTCTCACCTCAAGAATCTGGGATCTTTCAGGAAGAGGGAACAGAAAGATTGTATGAGCCGGAAGTGGCGGATAACTGCAAGAAAACATTGTTTTCCCGGGAACAACAGGGCACACACACATAGTAATTCAGAGCGATCATCGCAGCGTGCTCAAGACCTACCCAAGCTCCAGCCCGGCATGGCGCTGGAGCACAGACGGAGAAAGAAGAATACGTAATCCTGCCACTGTGAGGAAGTGTAGCGGCTGTTTGCTAGCTGCTGGGAAAGGTAGAATCCCTTGGAATCATTGTTTTCAATGGTGTCACCCTGGTAGGTGGAACGCTAGGCCCCAGTCTCGACACTAACTGGGCAACACAGCGTGATCTCAATGGAGAGCAAGAAAAACACCAATGTGTAAAATACCACAATTTCTGTATCCATTCCTCTGTTGAGGGACATCTGGGTTGTTTCCAGGTTCTGGCTATTACAAATAAAGCTGCTACAAACATGGTTGAGCAAATGTCCTTGTGTACTTGAGCAAATTTTGGGTATATGCCTAGGAGTGGTATAGCTGGATCTTGAGGAAGCACTATTCCTAATTGTCTGAGAAAGTGCCAGATTGATTGCCAAAGTGGTTGTACCAGTTTACATTCCCACCAGCAATGGAGGAGGGTTCCCCTTTCTCCACAACCTCTCCATCATGTGTTGTCACTTGAGTTATTCATCTTAACCATTCTGATGGGTGTAAGGTGAAATCTCAGGGTCCTTTTGATTTGCATCTCCCTGATGGCTAAGGATGTTGAGCATCTCTTTATTACTCAGCAATCAAAAATGAGGAAATCATAAAAATTGCAGGCAAATGGTGGGATCTAGAAAAGATCATTCTGAGTGAGGTATCCCAGAAGGAGAAAGACACACATGGTATACACTCACTCATATAGTCCTATAAGATATGATAAACATAATGAAATCTATACACCTAAAGAAGATAAACAAGAAAGAGGACCGGGGATAAGATTAAGATGATCAATCATCACTTAGAAAGACAAATGGGAGGTGCATTGGACGTAGGAGAAAACAAGTAACAGGACAGAAGCCTACCGCAGAGGGCCCCTGAAAGATTCTACCTAGCAGTTTATCAAAGCAGATACTAAGACTCATAACCAAACCTTCGGCAGAGTGCAGGGAATTTATATGAAAGAAGGGGGAGTTTGTATGACATGGAAAGGATAGGAGCTCCACAAGGACCAAATATATCTGGGCACAGGGGTCTTTTCTGAGACTGACACTCCACCAAGGACCATGTATGGATATAACCTAGAACCTCTGCTCGAATGAAGCTCGTGGTAGCTCAGTAACCAATTGGTTTCCCATAGTAAGGGGAACAGGGACTATTTCTGACAGGAACTCAATGGCAGGCTCTTTGACTTCCCTACCCCCCAAGGGAGGAGCAGTCCTGCTAGGCCACAGAGGAGGACTTTGCAGCCCAGTCTTGAAGATACCTGATAAAACAGGGTCAGATGAAAGGGGAGGAGGTCCTCCCCAGTCAGTGGACTTGGAAAGGGGCAAGGAGGAGATGAGGGAGGGAGGGTTTGGGAGGGAATAAGGGAGGGGGATACAGCTGGGATACAGAGTTAATAAAATGTAACTAATAAAAAAATTTAAAGAAAAGAAAAACACCAACAACATAAAAAAGGATCTCGGATTGGGTGGGAAGATGTAGGAGGTTGAGGTGTGCTTAGGAGAGGAGTTTGGGTAGGCTGTGAGTATGTTCAAAGAACTACAAAATTACCATTTCAAAAAAGAGTAAGAGGAGGAACGTTCCTGAAGTGGGAGATGGTTTAAGTACTTCAGTCAGACCAGTATTTCACAGGAGATATTCCCCACATGACTGGGGCTTAGAACAGCAGTACCGAGAGATGATGTGAATGCAGTCTGCCCCTGCTTCTGAAGCAGCCTGATCTCCGAGGCCTCAGTTTATCTGCTGCCTTTTTCTCTTACTCACCCCTCCGAGCACTCAATACAGGATAATTGAACAATTTGTCCGAGTAATAGATTGTTTAGTCTTTGTGCTTGGACAGAGCGTGTGCTCATGACAAGCACCTTGTTCATTGTCAGAGATGTGGAGCGTACACGGAGTAGATGCACGGCAAATGCTGATAACTCTGAAGTTTCTGTCCTTGCTCTCTTAGCGGTGACCAGTATCTACATGACAGAAACTCCACTAAGTTTCCTTATTTATGATTTTTACTTTTAGACATCATGTCCATGTATCAGTACTTGCTCATACGTGTGCAGAAGCAGAATGAATAAAATGTAGAAGGGTTCCCCCAAATATTTCCAAAGGAGATGATTTTCACTGCTTCTCAGTGGCATTTTGCTATTTGCTACTGTGTGGCTAAATTATGTACTGTATTCTTGTTTTCTGGTTTTTGATTTTGTTTTGTTTTTCAGATAGGGTTTCTCTGGGTGGTTCTTGGCAGTCCTAGAACTCCCTCTGTAGACCAGGCTGGCTTTGAACTCAGAGATCCAAGTGTCTCCTGAGGGCTGGGATCAGAGGCTTGTACCACCACCACCCCGTGTATTCCTGGTTTTCTTAAGACTTGCAGATGAGGATGGAAGTTTACACACTTACTTCATGTCCGTAGTCCCCTCCAGGTTCTAATGTTCATTCTGTTTGTTGTTACTGTTTCAGTTTTTCTGTTGAATCATCCTACTACTTCACATTCCACTTAGCCAGTATTTTGTATCCATTGGCTTTAGATGCACTTTCCTCTTGCTAGTGGAGATGAGAAAAAGCAACCCACCTACAGTTTTCAGTTTCCTTGTTGATGTCAGTCAACTGGACCAGCATCCTGACATTTTTAGTGAGGGAATTTTACATGCAAACATTATTTTAATAACTTATAGATTTATATTGTTACATCGGTATCACTTACATTTGGGTTCAGTAGCCATAAATAAGTCTTTCACGTGCTGTTTATAGTTCAACTTAAAAAAATAAAACTCTGAAATAATACATAAGATTTATAGTTTCATGTATATTATTCTCTCTAGAATTGTGAAATGGGATTAGAAACATACACACAGGCACACAGGCACACACACACACACACACACACACACACACACACACACACACCTCAATAATTGCCCAAATTATACAGTGTTGGACTTTGCTTTATAGTTCACAATGAATTCTTTGCTTTCTATCTATTCATCTGCATAATCATCCCCATGTAATATAAACCATATTTTCCATTAAATCTAATTTCCTTCTAATTTACACTTATGACTTCTTACCTTACTGCTCATTGTAGAAGTTTTTTTCATTGTACTTGTGGATTGGTTTAACTTGCTCTTACATTCTTTTGTTTTGGATTATGTGTTTGTTTCTTTTTTGAGATTTTTTTCATATTATTAGAATATATTAGCTAAACTTTATGGTTCTTTCATCTCTAAAATTGTGCTTAGCTACCATTGCACTTAATACGGTACCCTGTCATTGATAAGGGTAATTGATGGTAACCTGTTTTCACATTTCTTACTCAGTGACTGTTCTTTTTTCATCCTTAAAAGTTTTGTAAAGATTTTCTTCATGTTTGATGTTCTAAAGCTTTACAAAGGTTAGTATTTAGTGTATATTTTTCTCTACACTTTTGTTGAGTTAATGATTAGGTTTTTTTTTTTCTGTTGGAGGAAAATTTTATTTATTTTCTTTTGTTACTTCTTTGCTTATTTTATTTCCTGTCTTTTTTTGTTGTCTCCTAATGCCTAAATACAGATATGTTTAAGGTTTTCTGAACTTCTGCTCTATTATGCACTTCTAATGATTCTAAATTTGTTTTCCTAAGAACACATAGAACTTCTTTTCATATTACAAATACAATATATTCATGGATTTAGATAATAATTCAAAGCTTAAAACACCTAAAAGATTTATTTTATTTTTAAATTGTGTGTGTGTATGTGTGTGTGTGTGTGCTCATACGTGCCTGTGCATGTGTCTGTGCAATGAGAATGTGCACATCTGGGTATATACAAATGAAGGCATGTATATACTGAGACCAGAAGAGGAAGGCAGTTTTCCTGCAGCTGGAGTTACAGGTGGTTACGAGTCACTGAACATAACTGCCAAGAAGTGAACTCAGATTCTCTTCAAGAACAGTGTTCTTCCTTGCTAAGCCACCTCTGCAGTCTCTAAAGTTTGAATTTCTTTCCTTAATTCCTCCTATTACAACTGTTTCCATGGAGGCTCAGTTCTGTATTTACATTCATCTTTTTTTTTCTTTTATTTAGTTTCCTTTCAATGTTTGGTAATCTTTGAATGATAACTAACTTTTGTGTACAAAAGACTACCTTATTAGTGTAGTGGCTGACAGAGGTAACCTTTGAGATGAAATAGACTTTTATTACAGAGGACAGTGACCTAACTGGGAAGGAGGCCACCAGGCTCCGTGTCAAAGGCAAACCTACTGATAGGTGGCATTTTCCTTGTAGAACAGGAACAGGTTTGGGGGCACCACAGCTGCCAATCAAGTTGAAGGAAAAGGGGCTACTTAGCATAGATTTAAGAGCTTGCATGAAGAAAACAGTTCCCACCTCATCCGACTCCAGCCTGTATTCTGAGTTATTTCTGATGCTGGTATTTGTGTAACAGTTTATCCTATTCTGACTCCTGTCTGCAAGGATCTCCTCAAGCTCTAGTCTGCTCATGCTGCTCTCTTTCTCTCTCCCAACCTTTTTTTTTTTTATTTTTTAACACAAATTGTCCCAAGGTTTTAATTTTTATAATCTTTGTTTGTTTCTGGTGGGTACTGGCATTTCTATAAGATTTTAGAACAGACAGGAGACCAATGATAGTTTGTCTATCATCTTGAACTAATGCAAACACATTGCTGTCCTAGCATCACTCTGAAGAGTTATCTAAACTTGACTAAAGCTTGTTTAGCTGTTCACAGATATGCCTAATTGTGAATAGATGGATTCCCATACAAGTCTCCTAGACCTTGATAAATATTCTTCATGGATCAAGTAGGAGTTAACAGTGTTACAGGCTTTCGATGATTTTAAATTGTTCCCTGAAATTCTTGCCATTTTCAGGTGTGTGTGTAGATCACTCAGCAGAGTATAAAGGCATGCCTGATTGAAGAAGGCAGAGATAACAATGCAAGGGAAAGTAGTGAACTTTACTTTGAGGCATTGCCTTTTTTTTTTTTTTAAGTTGGGCTTGACCAACTTTACCTTGGATTAGCCAGGAAAATAATTGATGTAAATCCAGAGCCAAAAATGATAACATGTGAAGAACTGTGCAGAATTGGCAGGACCCCAGATCACTGGGGGAAAGCAAATGGAGTACCTATTTTTAAAAGAGAATAAAAGGTTGTTTGAGAATGAATGACCTTTGTGTAAAGAAAAAGCAGTATATATGGAGTACTTTAGCCCAGATAAGATTTAGATGGTCTTGAATAGCAATGAAAGTGATGAATAGAGGAAATTGGTCCACACCTGTGACATCACCACAACATGACGCACCCAAAGTGGAATACAGTTTTAATTGAAAAAATTATGAAATGTAATTTTTAATCTATTATCGCCACGTACAAGGATTTTGATCCACATTTTATTAATGTAGCTGAATGAAGACACTTGGAGTTGGGCACATTATTCACTATGGTGGAGGTATGTGTTATCATCTCAATTCATAGAAGGAAGAAAACTGTCCAGAGTTATTATTCAGACATCAAGTACTTCTTTGATAATATGAAGCATATAGATTAACATTTTATCTGTGAGACAAACACAGTAGTGGTTTCCTTACCTCAGAATTAAACATCGAATGAACTTTGCTTTGAGTAGATTAGATCACTATTCAAAAATAAACATAAATAGTTTGAAAAGAGGACTCATATTTTGTGTTTTAGTTAAGGAACAAAGAATTCTCGCAGACTTGAACTGGGGGGAACTATTCAGCAGTGACTGTGTGGAAGAGGCTCGAAGGTCCCTTTGCATTCCATTAAGTGTTCACACACTCTTGGATTGTGTCTGGCTTTTACCTCAGTGCTTTCACTGCTGGGCTCTACTGTTCGCCTTCTTCAGATTATAGTTTCTTCACTCACCCTTCAAGTGTAAACCCTTCTTGCCTCACATGTTCATTTTTTGTCTTTCGTGTTTCCTCAGTATTTTGTGCACTCACTTACAACCAATACTTGCTGAGTGTCTGTTACCTGCCAGACACTGGAGCCTGAAATAACAACTACGTCAGAGGCCCACAGTCTCAATATGACTATTCTTATGTGCCCAGTTGAGGAAGGTGGTTCTGAGAAGGTAATGTGAATTGATCACAGTTTCACAGTCAGCAAGTACTAAATTTAGATGTAAACTACACAATTTTCAATAGTTTTCCTCCATCTCTGTGCTTTAAACTCTCAAGGTCAGAAAATATCTTATTTCTCTCTCAATCCTAGCAGTGGCACAGTGCCTGGCACTTGGTCAAATCCTACATGATGAACAAACAAATCAATGAATAAACAGGTAGTAAAGTCCCATTACCAGCAAGCTGTACTGAAGTATGACCAATTTACTTTGGTCCTCTCTTTCAAAGCCAACATCCAATAGGCATTCATTAACATCCCCATCCTCATGCTTGGCTCAGGTTTTGGATTATGTAGCAGCACTGTGAAGAGTGATGAGGGAAACATGGACCGTGAAAAGCGTTAAGAGAATGAGGTGTGCTTTGGGGAGGTACACCATGCTGATGGTTTGGTTCTAAAGCTTCATATAATGTTAAGAATAATCAGGCCACTCTTTCATTAGCTATTTATTTATATTTCATGTGTGTAAAACTTCATCAGTCATTATGGATAGACGTGTTGCTGACTTCAAGTTCAGAATTTCAGTAGAAGACAGGGTATGCGTGTCTACAGTGATGCATGCTAGGCAAGTAAGTTACCAGTGCCATGTGATGAGGCAAGACTCTAAAGCATTGGTTCTCAACCTGTGGGTCATGCTGAATGACCCTTTCAAAGAGGTTGCATATCAGCTATCCTGAATATCAGATATTTACATTACAATTCATAACAGTAGCAAGATTACAGCTATGAAGTAGCAACAAAATAATTTTATGGTTGGGAGGTCACCACAACATGAGGAACTGTATTAAAGGGCAGCAGCATTAGGAAGGTTGATATGTGAATGAGCTCTTGACTGGGTCGGGAGATGTCAGATGCTTGGTGTTTGTTGAGTAGCATTTTTGAGGCTTAGGACCAAGTCTCTTGACTCCTTCGTATGTTCATTCACTTAACACACACTCAGATGCACATTAAATAGTGGATATTCTTCTGGCCTTGGAGATTGGCTATTTCCCCAGTTGCAGCTCTTTCTCTTAAAGATGAATTGAATCTTAGGGCTAGAAAGGGTCTTTAAAGATCATAAGATCCCTTCATCTTCAGTTCTAGTATCTACAATAGTAGTCACCACTAAAGGTTAATGTAAATGCTGAATTTTATTTATTTTTTTAATTTAATTTAATTTTTTTATTATTAGTTACATTTTATTAACTCTGTATCCTGGCTGTATCCCGCTCCCTTATTCCCTCCCAATCCCACCTTCCCTCCTTCATCTCCTCCCTGCCCCTTTCCAAGCCCACTGCTTGGGGAGGACCTCCTCCCCTTTCATCTGACCCTGTTTTATCAGGTATCTTCAGGACTGGGCTGCAAAGTCCTCCTCTGTGTCTAGCAGGACTGCTCCTCCCTTGGGGGGTGGGGAGGTCAAAGAGCCTGCCATTGAGTTCCTGTCAGAAATAGTCCCTGTTCCCCTTACTATGGGAAACCAATTAGTTACTGAGCTACCACAGGCTTCATTCGAGCAGAGATCCTAGGTTATATCTATACATGGTCCTTGGTGGAGTGTCAGTCTCAGAAAAGACCCCTGTGCCCAGATATACTTGGTCCTTGTGGAGTTCCTATTCTTTCCATGTAATGCTGAGTTTTAAATGTATATTCTTCATTCCATTTTAAGGTAATTAACCAGAACAGTAATAAGAAGAAGCTACAGGAATGCTCTTGGTGTTCTTTATGTATTAGTAGCTCCTTGGTAATCCATGTGTGGAAGGAATTAGCTCCAACAAAGGCATTTTGATTGACAGTGAGTCCAGATAAATGTTTCTCATTGGTATTAAAGCCGACATGGGATCTGGATTACTTGAGAGAATATGAACACACTATACAGCGTTCTGTGTAGAACCTAAAATGAGTAGAGGGTAGTCACAAGGACATCTACCAGATATACAGCAAGGACATCTTTAGATGTGGCACCTCCTAACTGATATGATAACAGCTAGCTGTGTATGAGAAGCTGTACAGTCGCAGGACAGCTTTCCCAAACAAGTTCTCTTCAAAAGTAGAAGATTCTGGAGGGGGTTTGTGCTTCTGGGAGAGATGGGGCAGAGAGGTCTCACTGAAGAAGTGGCAGTGGAGCTTGGTGGTTTCAACACTTGCCTAGCCTGCATGTGGCCTTAAGTCCCCAGAACTGGAAACAAATCTAAACCCACAAGGCTAATGAAAAGTTTCCGAGGCTTTGGGCTGGAGGAATAGCGCAGAGCGGAGTGGTTGCTTGGTTGATAATGCCCTCACTGTTGTGCCCAAATGCCTGACAAAAAGTAAATTAAGGGAGGAAGTATGTAGTCGGAGGGTCCCAGGGCATCGTGGTGGGGAAAGGATGGCAGCTGGAGCGGGGGCACCTGGTCCCATGGCGTGTACAGGAAGCAGAGATGGCCGGACAGTGCTGCTCGGCTCACATTCTCACTGCTACGTGGTCCTGACCAGGCCTTCGGGGTTGTGCTGCCCCCACTTAGGCTGCAACTTCAGTGAGCCTAATCCAGACGATCCCTCACAGACACGCCCGGATGCTTGATGTTGTATTTATTTTTTGGTAATTATCTATCCTGTCAAGTTGATAATCAGTAGTAACTGTCATGTGTAGCTTCTGTTAGAGCACTCCGAGGGAGGGCTGGGGGGGGGCATTTTCTCCAGTCTTGTGCTTGTAATCTGGTGTTTGTGCAGGCAAATGCAAGAAATACAAAATGAAAACCAAGTCTAGCAACATATTTGGTGAATTGAGGCAGGACCAGCCTGGGCTACATAGTCAGCCCCTTCTTTTCTACACACATACACACACACACACACACACACACACACACACACACACACACACACACACAAACACACACACACACACACAGAGAGAGAGAGAGAGAGAGAGAGAGAGAGAGAGAGAGAATTCTGAATCAAAGGATTAACATTTATTCAACTTTGCTGTCTTACTAGAGGGATAGTTCCTGGTAAGGAACTAGGAGTGAATACTTACCATCAGCATTTATAAAAGAAGAGAGAGAGAGAGAGATGAAAGATGCCTCAAAACCAGACATATCTAACAAAAATTATTTTGTAGAAACAAATGGTTGCTTCTAGACTGAAAACCTGTCACATTTCATGTTAGCCTAATATGTCTTTATAGCAACAGAACACCTGACAAGTGACAAATGATTAACATGTCCAAAAAAGCGTGCCAAAACCCATTTAGGGAGCATCCTCCACAGGGAGGGGTGCATAGTGACCCTGAGAGAATTGCCCTGTATGTGTGTGTGGCACATCTGTGTTATATGTTTTATAATGTACCCATATACACACACTTGTATACATGTATATATGCATACAGATATAATATTTGAAAGGCATGGGCATGGCAGGTTGGCATCATTTTTCTTACCACGGACATACACAGAGAATGTCTAGTTTCTCTATTCTAGATCATTTCTTTTGTTTTTCTACTGAAAGTTCTGTTTTCTAGAGCCCCGTTCCCCCAAGCCAGGCTCTCCCTTTCCATCAGCACACACAGAGACCACTCCTTTCCCTCACTCCAGCTTCCAGAAAACAGAGGCTCACTGCTTATGCTGAAATTTTGATAACCTAACTGGCAGAACAGTTATTCAAATTTTAAGCTTCTGAATGCAGCAAGATCAACCTGGACGATCCACATAAATAATTTTGACACGATAAGTATGCGAGGAGAGCGATGATAACTGATAAGTGAAGCAATTACCTTGCTTTTTTGGATTATATTAAATGAAGATTCTGATAGAGTAATGAAAAGAGACAAAGCAGACAAAAAGGCGGCTGCAGAGCTTTTGGGCACCGTGTTATCTCTATTATACCATATTGAAATAGAGACGCTCACCAATCATGCACTTCTGTGTAACTTCTGGCTTCTAACAGTGAACAATGAATAAATTGTCACAAGGCAGCAGCTGATAAATTAGGATTGGCAGTGTTCTTTAAAAGGCATAAATAAACTTACTAGTCACCCCTTTCCCCTGTAAAGCAGCTTTTGGGGCCTCCAGGGGTAGGTGGGTGGAATCCATGACAGCAATGCTCTCTCGTTTTCCTTGTCCCCAGTCCAGTCCTGGTTCTGTAGTGATTCGACTGAGTGAGTAAAGGCCTTGCTCTACCTTCGTCATCCAAATTCTACCAATTGGGACTTGGAACGTGGCTTGACTGTCTGTCTGTAATTCACAGTATCCAGTTACTTCAGAAAGTTTGCTTTCAGTAAACAACAGGTACCCAATCCAAAGGTCTGAGCTTTCTCTGTGATTCCAGTATACACCTGAAGTACCAAGCTTAGGAAAAAAGCAGAAAGGAAATGGGTTGGAAAGATTCAGTGTCCCTCGGTTTGCCTCTTTGAAGTCTCTTGTTTTTGTTGTTATTGGTTATAAACTTTGTGTTGAACTTGAAACTCCCATTGGATGACGCTGACTGCTCAGTGATTCCTGAGCTTCTTACCTGCTTCTGCCTCCCCAGTGCTAGGAGGGCAAGATGCTGCCACACCAAGCCTTTATGTGGCTTTTGTAGAATGAACCCAGGTCCTCAAGCTTCGGGGAAAGTACTTTAATGGCCAAACCATCTCCCCAGTTCTCAAAAGTTTCTTACAATCACAAACACCTTAATGATTGCCTAGTCCAGAGGAGAATATACCACCACAGACCGCTTAAATTATAGAAAGCATTGAGTGAGCAAATGAAGTTTTCTAATTGGAATCATTCCAACTCAATCACTTAGAAAAGTCTATCTATACAGCAGGCTTGCAGGCTCAGCGGTAACTTGCCTTTCTTTCTTTCTTTCTTTCTTTCTTTCTTTCTTTCTTTCTTTCTTTCTTTCTTTCTTTCTTTCTTTCTTTCTTTCTCTCTCTCTCTCTCTCTCTCTCTCTCTCTCTCTCTCTCTCTCTCTTTCTTTCTTTCTTTCTTTCTTTCTTTCTTTCTTTCTTTCTTTCTTTCTTACTGATGTTCCGTGATGTGAGGAGGTGGGACTGAGGAAGCAATTCCAATCTATCTATTGTATTTGGAATCCCAGCACTGAGTGCCAAAGCCAATTGTGTTAGCCTGCTGCCCACCATAGAAACAAGGAGGGCAGTTGCAATGCCGACACTGGAGGGCAGACTTCAAGATTCTAGGTTCCTGTTTACGTGGGCTTAAATTGGCTGTACTCGGAAGGAATGCAGCATCTGTGAAATGGGAGTAAATGGCTTAAAGCAACCAGACGGCACTGGGCAGATGTTATTACTGACCTGACTTTAGGCAATATATGTCAAGGTTCAGAGGTAACACTGCCAGTGCTGCCTTTGGTTTTCTCCACAAGGCTGGAGTTTCAGGCCAATGGGGGTAACGGCAAGATGGGCCAACTTAGTTCCATAAGCAAAGAACACAGGAACAAACATCGCTATTAGTCTGTTCTGGCACGCATGATCATTTATCTAGTCTCTCATTAAAAACACAAAAAGCAAGCCATTCACATGGCCACTTTTCAAAATGAAAGGGCCAATAAAGTTATTAAAAGCAAATCACATTTGATGAAATTATTATCATTACAGGGTTTAAAACAACATTTGTTCTGTTTATAAAGCCCCAGTCTTACTGCATGGGTAAAGAATTTGCCTTTAAAGAGAAGAAAAACAACAACAGGGAAATGGAGCCCAGTGCCCACACCAAGGACCAGATTCTTGCTTGTTTTTGTGTGAGTTCTTTTACAACAGCCCACACTGCCATTGCTCAAGCCTCCAGACCACCAGTTACACAAGTTAACAACAGTTGTGCCCAGAACCTCGAGATGGGGAGGGGAGACGAAGGAGGAGAAAAGGAGATGGTGACGGCAGTGATATCATCAGAGTCCGCACTTGTACTGTCTTAGAGATTGTGCCACTTTTTGCACATATGAAGCCAGTTCAAGCTGATTTTGTATAATTTATCTACCTTGGTTTTTTTTTTTTTAAATTGAATTGTTTCTTCCTGTAATTAAAAAAAAGAATGGTGGCTGTTACTTAGAATAAAAGCAAATGCTATTTGTTAATTTTTTTGTTGTATTCTTCTTTTTTTCTCCCCCCCACTTTGGTTTTTCGGGATAGGCTTTCTC
Source organism: Psammomys obesus (assembly GCF_907164565.1). Classification (NCBI taxonomy): domain Eukaryota; kingdom Metazoa; phylum Chordata; class Mammalia; order Rodentia; family Muridae; genus Psammomys; species Psammomys obesus. Next base: position 16,571,776 of record NW_026592548.1, read on the forward strand.
TGTGTAGCCTTGGCTGTCCTGGACTTGCTTTATAGATCAGGCTGAGCTCGAACTCATAGAGATCTGCCAGCCTCTGCTTCCCTGAGTGCGGGGATTACAAATGTGTGCCGCTATGCCCGGCTTTTTGTTGTAGTCTTTATTATCAGAATTAACAAATGAAGTCTTTAAAAAGCTTTAATTAATTCTTTATGAATTAATAAAGTAATTTTATTAATTTTTCTGGCCACCCCCTCATGACCACCCCAGCTTTATCTACCTTCCTCCCAATTTGAGAAATCAGCAACCTTAAAGTTTATTTGCCTATGACTGGCTATAACTGGAAAGGCATGTATCAGAAGTTTCTGCTGGAACACCTCAATTGCCATGATTGGTCAAAAGCAGAAGTGCAAAGTCCCCCAAAGGTTTCCTCTGTTCACAGATGCTCATCGCATAACCTTACTGTGCTGGCTAATTTTATGTCAATTTGACACAGGTTAAACTCATCTGAGAGGAGGAAACCCCAATTGAAAAAAAAAAAGAGCCTCAATAAGATTGGGCTGTAGGCAGGCCTGTAGACCATTTTTTAAATTAACTTATTCATTTTACATCCTGATTGTAGCCTCCTCCGTTGTCTACTCCTGATCTCACCCCCCCGTCTTTCCCTATATCTTTGTCCCCTAGTCCCCTAGTCCTGAGAAAGGGGGTCCTCCCTTACCAACTCATCCCAGACTATCAAGTCTCTTCAAGACTGCCTGCATTCTCTCTCTCTTTTTAAAATTTATTTATTTTTAAATAAATTGCAGTTTATTCTCTCTGTATCCCAGCTGTAGCCCCCTCCCTCACCCTTCCTAATCCCACCCACCCTCTCTCATCTCTTTCCATGCCTCTCCCCACTGATAGGGAAGGTCCTCCTCCCCTTCCATCTGACCCTAGCCTATCAGGTCTCATCAGGACTGGCTGCAGTGTCTTCCTCTATGGCCTGGTAAGGTTGCACCCCCTCAGGGGGAGGTGATCAAAGTGCCGGCCACTGAGTTCACGCCAGAGACAGACCCTGTTCCCATTACTAGGGTACCCACTTAGAGACTGAGCTGCTATGGGCTACAGCTGTGCAGGGGTTCTAGGTTATCTCCACGCATGGTCCTTGGTTGGAGTATCAGTCTCAGAAAAGACCCCAGGGCCCAGAGTATTTGGTTCTGCTGCTCTCCTTGTGGAGCTTCTGTACCCTCCAGGTCTTTCTATCCCCCCTTTCTTTCATAATATTCCTTGCACTCTGCCCAAATTTGGCTATGAGTCTCAGAATCTTCTTTGATACCTTGCTGGGTGGAGTCTCAGAGGCCCTCTGTGGTAGGCTCCTGTCCTGTTCCCTGTGTTCTCCCTCTTCCGATGTCCATCCCATTTGCCTTTCTGAGTGAGGATTGATCATCTTACCCAAGGTCTTCCTTCTTGCTTAGCTTCTTTAGGTGTACAGATTTTAGTATTATTATCCTATATTATATGTCTAATATCCACTTATAAGTGAGTATATACCATGTGTGTCTTTCTGCTTCTGTGATAACTCATTCAGGATGATCTTTTAGTGCCGACCATTTGCCTGAAATTTTCATGATTTCCTTGTTTTTAATTGCTGAGTAGTATTCTATTGTGTAAATGTATCACAATTTCTGTATCCATTCCTCAGCTGAGGGTTATCTGGGTTGTTTCCATCTTATGACTATTACAAATAAAGCTGCTATGAACATGGTTGAGCAAATGTCCTTGTTGTATACCTGAGCATACTTTGGATGTATGTCTATGAGTGGTATAGCTGGATCTTGAGGAAGCACTATTCCTAATTGTTTGAGAAAGCAACAGATTGATTTCCAAAGTGATTATACAAGTTCACATTCCCACTAGCAATGGAGGAGGGTTCCTCTTTCTCCACATCCTGTCCAGCATGTGCTGTCACTTGAGTTTTTTATCTTAGTCATTCGGATGAGTGTAAGGTGAAATCTCAGGGTTGTTTTGATTTGCATTTCCCTGATGACTAAGGAAGTTGAGCATTTCTTTAAGTGTTTCTCTGCCATTCAATATTCCTCTATTGAGGATTCTCTGTTTAGCTCTGTACCCCATTTTTTATTGGATTATTTGGTTTGTTGGTGATTAACTTCTTAAGTTCTTTATATATTCTGGATATTAACCATCTGCCAGAAGAAAAATGCAAATAGATCCGTATTTATCACCCTGCACAAAGTGGAACAAAGACCTCAATATAAAACCAGACACACTAAACCTGTTAGAAGAAAAAGTGGGGAAGAGCCTTAAACTCATTGGCATAGGAAACAACTTCCTGAACAGAACACCAACAGCACAGGCTCTAAGATCAACAATCAATAAATGGGACCCCATGAAACTGAAAAACTTCTGTAAAACAAAGGACACTGTTGTCAAAACAAAATAACAGCCTACAGATTGGGAAAGGATCTTTACCAACCCTATATCTGACAGAGGGCTAAGTCATCAGGAAAACACAAATCAAAATGAGGCTGCATTTTCTTCCTCTGTGGCCTGGTAAGGCTGTTTCACCCCAGGGGAGGTGACTGACAAGCAGGCAACAGAGTTCATGTCAGAGATTCATGTCCCCTTACTGGGGAACCCACATGAAGACTTGAGTTGCCTATGGTCCATATCTGAGCAGGGGGTCTGGGTCCTTTCCATGCATGGTCCGTGTTTGGTGCATAAGTCTTCTGAGGCCAACCTGGGCCAGATTGGTTGGCTGTGGTGTTCTTCTTATGGAGATCCTGTCCTTTCTGGGTCCTTCTATACTCCCACTCTTCCATAAGACTCCCTGTTGCTCTGCCCAAAGTTAGACTGTGAGTCTCAGAATCTGCTTCAATCTTTTGTTAGGTGGAGTTTTTCAGAGGACGTCTATGGAAGGCTCTTGTTCTGTTCCCGATTCTCAGCCACTTCCAGTTTCTATTCTATTTGCCCTTCTGAATGAGAATTAAACATCTTCCCCAGGGTCCTCCTTGTTACTTAGCTTCTTTAAATCTGTGGACTTTAGTCTGGTTATACTGTATTATATGGCTAATATCCTCTCAAAAATGAGTATATACCACGCATGTCTTTCTGGGTCTGGGTGACCTCACTCAGGATGATCTTTTCCAGATCCATCTATTTGCCTGCAAATTTCACATTGTCCTTGTTTTTTAATAGCTGAACAGTAGTCTATTGTGTAGATATACCACAGCTTTTTCATCCATTCTTCAGTTGAAACACATCTGGGTTGTTTCCACTTTCTGGCTATTACGAATAAAGCTGCTAGGAACATAGTTGAGCAAATGTCCTTGTTGTATGGTGGAACATCTTCTGGGTATATGCCCAGGAGTGGTATATCTGGGTCATGAGGTAGAGCTGTTCTTAATTTTCTGAGAATGCACCAGATTGATTTCCAAAGTGGTTGTACAAATTTTAATTAGTGATTGGTGTTGGAGGTATGGCCCATGGTTGGTGAGGATTGTCAGTGAGGCTATGCATGGACTGAGGGTCCTGGATTCTATAAGAAACAAATAAGCCATGGAGAATGAGCCTGTAAGCAGCTCTCTGCCATTGCTTCTGCATCACATCCTGCCTCCATGTTCCTGCCCTGTTTGAGTTTCTCCCCTGACTGAGCTTCAGTGATGAACAGTGATGTGGAAATGTAAGCCAACTTACCCTTTCCTCCCCAAGTTGCTTTTGATCATGGAATTTTTATCATAGTAATATACAGACATCCATGTTGTTCTTACACTCCTCAATACACTCCAACTCAGGCATAATGAAGGGCCTCCTTGTGACTATTTTGATTGACCGCTCCATGTTCTAGTTATTAATATAACCATAAGTTTTTCATAATACAAAATCAAGTACAAACAACAGAGCTAGATTTCAGTCCCTGGAGATGTTTTCATTTGTAGCCTTTCAAAGAAACCAAGACAAGAGCAATAGCGTTGAAGCAGGCAAACTTAGGAACTTTGGAACCTTCTAATCTGTGCATTCTATTTACACTGTTATGGGAAACTCTGGATATATTTGATAAGGTTCGTACACTACCTCTTTTATACATTATAGAGAGACAACTCAAGGATCCTTGAAACAGCTCACATCCTGCTAACATCTTGTAGCATGGCACTTTTGATAACTAACTAAAAATATGGGAGAGCCATAGAAGAATGGTATTTGATCTTGCTCACCATTCAAACGACCACTGATATCTTCTTAAGAACTAAGAAAGTCTCCTGGGCTCGCCTATTGTCCCACCCAGAAATAAAGTCTGCATAAAATCTAGATAGTATTCTGAAATAGTCCACGATTCAATTTAAAAAAAAAATCACTTCTGTGTTATATCCTTTTTGAACACTTTATTTTAATGAGGAATAAGTGAAAGTGTCTCAAACCTATTTTTAGGCCTCTGGCTACTACTGAATGAGAATATCCTGAAATTTAAGCTTGGGTACTCACCACATACAATGGGGTCTCTTCCCCACCGAGCTCTTCAGCAGTGCTTTTGTCATCTTTGCCATGTTGAGGTCTGCAGAAATGCCTGAGTGACTAGAACACAGGGATCTAGAAGAGATGGATTCAATTGCTCCTACTCAGGAGAGTGTGACAATAGGCATATTCTCTGGCCAAATCCCTCAGGGTCCGTATTCCTAGTTGTTGCTGTCAGAGCACACTATTACTAATACTACTATTATTATTTTGCTACTATTTATTAAAAAAGTCTGTGAACGGTTGTCTTCTTCTCACACTTGGTTTTGTGAAAATGACCTTTTCATTCTCTGTATGTGTCTTCCTCTAGTTCTTTACTGTTTTTCAGCCAAATGTGTATGATATCTTTTCTCTGAGCCAGGAACCAAGTACTTGTTGGTAAAGCCGCATGAAAGCCTAGCTCACATGATGGATCCCTTTCCCAGATTCTCGAGCAAGAACTGCAGTGCATCTAGGTCTTCTATTAGCGCCACCATGTTTATAACATGGCACATAATTAGCTAGGACTGGTTCTTTCCCTTACTTCAAGCTGGGATTTTCCTGAAAATACTGAATGGATCTTGATTCTCATTATGTCTGCATAGCTGAAGATGTGCATATTACAGTGTAGCAGCCCCGTCAGATGGTACTTGTGCCTATGGTAGACTGATTATAGATATCCTCATGACTTCCCACCTCTCTGCAGCCACGGCCTTTGCCACACGGGCTTAGAGCTCCTTCCAACAGGTGTAGACTTATTTCTGCACCCCTAGACTCAGGGCTGGCTTTGAACTTGGCCAATTCAACATGACTATGCCTAAGGAAGAGCATGCTGGCAGAGTTCATCATGAGAGACTGCTAGAAACCCATGGCTTGATCATCTTTATTTCCCCAGATAAGAGCCTACATGTATGAGAAACAAGTTTTCAACATGTGCCCTGTTTACCAGCTGAGTCCATAGAAGCAAGCCTGCTGAAATAAGTAAGATAGACTTAGCCTCGCCTCGGCCAGCCAACTAGTCAATTTGACATAAACCTATGAAAAAGGAAGTACTTATAGTTTCGAATCACTGAGTTTCTGTGATTAATTACCAGACATAGATGATTTAGTTGTTGCGGTTGCAGCTTAGTTGCTAGATTGCTTCCTATGCACAAGAGCCTAGATTTGATCCCTAGTCCTGCATCAAGCAAACGTAGTATATCCACCTGTCAACCTAATATTTAGAAGCAGGAGGATCAGGAGCTCAAGGTCATCCTTGGCTATGTAGCAACTTCAGGGTGAGCTGGATTACATGAAACCAGGTATTTTTTTTTTTTAATGTATAACTATTCTTCTTTTGTTTCTTTTCTCTTTTTCTTATCCTCTCACTCAAACAAACAAAAGGCTGTGCATCCTACTAATTTACACACTTAACGTTTTGTATAGGAAACAGAGTACACTATTCATCTTTCCATGTTTCTTTGGCAACTCCTGCCCTGGTAAAGATTATGAGCTCACTGAATGCTGGGGCTGCAAATGACCTGTTGTTCGTCTTGTCAATATCCTCAAGTTTCTTGAAAACAGAAATGGAATTAAGAGAATTAGTATAATTTATGCAAGGTCCCCAAGGGAGGCATGAAGTACACACTCAAGCCAGCCGGCTTTGCTGTGGTACCCCTAGGGCCTCCATAGCCACAGGCTTCTTACCTCAGCCAAACTTTAATCACTAAAGCTTTTCACTTATTTTTTTTTAAGGTACAGTTGGCATAAAATGTTCACGAACACAGGTCCAGCTTAATGAGGAATGATATGAGCACCCAAGAAGATGTTATCTAATCACTTCAATTACTAAGAAATTCAGTGGATGCACTTTCTTCTGCCCTATTTATAATGATTTTGGACCCTCGCTGTGAGCTATTCTGATGCCAAGACTTCCCCAAGCAGGCAGATAGAGCTATGCACATTCATAGCCCCTCATCTTGAAGCTCATTTGCTCCTCAGCTTGAATGGTTATAAGTTTTGGTTGGAGGGTATGATGATTCCCAAGACTTATTTGTGGGATGAACTTTATTTGCAGTATCGTGCGATGTGTGGTGTACCAAAACCAATCCGAGCACAGGCCCGAGAGCTCTTCCATAACATAATTTCAGCAGAAGATGATGTAAATTTTCTTTGCTGAGTAGTTAAGAGGGGTGCGGATGAAAAGGAAAATGCTGAGAGAGGGAGTGAAAACATCTGAATGCTGATAACTGCATTCCCAGGATGAGTCAATAGTTAAGACACTGATATGTACCCCAGTGAAAATTTATAGTGGTCAGCAGCAATGAAGGAAACGCTTTGGCGTTAATAGTCTTTTAATCAAAAATCAACGTATCTCATGGCAAAGAAAAATTAACTATTTTGTTAATTACTATAATTATCTCCCCCCACGCTTATTTTGACAGCCATGTCAGTGGTGGAAAACAATCTCCTTAAATTGCCTCTTGCCTCTCATGAATCACAAATTCACACGGTTTCGACAAATGTCTATACTCTATCCTTTACACCAGCTTTGGGGCCTTTTGTGACCTGACTCTTCAGAATGTCTTGGTGACTTAAAAAAGAGAAGGGCAGAGGTACAGTGAGGGGGAGAGAGAGAGAGAGAGAGAGAGAGAGAGAGAGAGAGAGAATGAGAGAGAGGAAAGGAAGAGGGGCAGGGGAAAAGGGAGGGAAACCTTTTTCTAGAAAGGATTATGTGGAGCTATACTAGCCATAAGGTGGCTTCCCAGTCCAAATAAGTCTCATTTTTCTCTTTTCTTTTCTGTCCATTCAGAGAAGATTCTAGCACCCTTGTAAAAAAAATGTCTGGGTGGGAAAAAAATGGTGATAGGGTAGGAATAAGAGAATGAGGGAGTGAGGATGGGTTTGTTCAAAACACATTATAGGCATGTGTGGATATTAAATAAAATGTTTAAAAATCAACAAAACAAAACCTCCCTGATGCCAGGTGTGGTAGCATGTGCTTGCAATCCTAGAACTGGAAGCAGGGACAGGCAGGTCCCTGGGCTCCCTGGATAGCCATTGTAGCCTAATTGGTGATCCCCAGGCCAATGAGACACCCTGCCTCAAAGAAGTAGATGATGTTCCCCACAGTGACACCCATGATTGTTCTCTGGCCTCCACATGCACGCATGAGCATGCTCCTCAGCCCCCCAACACTCCCCTCCCCACTACAGAGAAGAAACTGAATGAGCTAGGATAAGAGGAGAAGGATCCAGGAGTTCTGCCTGAGCAAAAGGGAAAGCTATTAATTGCCAGCTCGAACATTTTAGTTTCTGGGTAGGCGTGAGTCTAAAGGGTTGCGTGAAGAATTTCCCGAAGCTCAGATGCTTCACTAAAATGCTGAGACGTAGTCTTATTCCACCCAGCTCCATGAAACAGGTGGAACAAAAGTGAGCACCAACTTTAACTGCCCCTGTGTCACATGATGGATCTAATGCAAGCAGACATGCATGTCCCTCATGCAAGCAGACATCCATGTAACAGTTCCTGGGACCTACTATGCGCTGGGCATGGTAGATTTGGGGAGAGGCAGGCTTTGTCTTCCTGCAGCCTCAGTTGGTAACACACTTCAGAAGCAAACTCATACGCAGAAAAGTCTAGAACATTAGAACTTTTAAAAATCTTTAGTTCATATTTGGCTCGTTTTAAAAAACTCATTTCTACATTTCACTTACTAGTTCTAGGCATATCAAAATGCCTTAGGTCGGAAACCTTTGCTTTGGAGACATTACCACAAGAAGCTTAAAGCTGAACACGTACTGCCATAAAGTGTTAATATAAGTAGATACACCACGTCGATGTTGGGGAGTGGGGGCCGGAGAATCTGAAAGTTTGGCTTCAAGAAGTGACCCCTATACTCCTTTGAAAAGTTTAATTTTGTTTGTACTTTGCCTGCACACAGGTATCTGCCTCACATGCACGCAGTGAGTGCCCGTGGAAGCCTGAAGAGGGCATCAAATTCCCTGGAACTGGAGCTAGAGATGGTTGTGAGCTGTGTCGGAAAAGCAACTCAGGTCCTCTGAAGAGCACCAAATTCTTTTCCATGTTGGCAGCCTCTCCAGCCCTTGTATAGATCTTGATGTTAGTATGTGCCATGGAGAAAGAGGAGTAGCTCTATGAGTTCTCCACAGAATGTCCATCCTGATGGAGACGCTCTAGACATAAGAACATTAGGATCAGGGTCTTTCGAGGGACCCTCCATACTCTGGCAAGCTAAGGGGGGGACTGGAGGTGGAGCACTTGGCTTGTTCGTGCTGCCAAGTCAGTCAGTTCCTCTGGCTGATTCAGCTGGAGGTGTGATGGCCATTTGTCCTGTTCTGTGGTTAGCTTTCACATCTCTTATTACTACTGATGTTATAGATGCTTGAGCAAAAAAAAAAAAAATTTCCTTCTCCCTAGTAGCTCAAAGCAAAGTGGTTGTTAAAAGAAAAAAAGAAACTTTCAAATTTCCCAACACAGAGAAAAGGTGATAAAGTCTGATCCTTGACAAATACATTGGCATTTTTAGCTGAAGGAGTCTTGTTTTCTAAGGAAGAATTTTTTGTTGTTGTTGCTCTTTCTAAGTAGGTCTGTAAAAGATTGAAAAGGTAGGTTATTTTCAGTTAAATTTTCCTTGGCTTTTTTTAAAAAGAGATTTTTCTTGCACATTTTGCACATTTTATACATTTTACATTTAATACACTCACGAAGGCAGTTCTGGCTTATCTATGAGTAACTAGGCTCTACCTTGGCTGAGACATTCCTAAATCCATCTATTTTAAGAATTTTAAAGTACCTCTTATCATTTCAGAATTCAGATTTGAAGTCTGTGAAAGGAAGAGAGAACTTCATTCTTGGCCTCGGTCCCATCCCAAACAATATGAGGTTGAGAGGGAAGTTCAGAGAATGGGTTTAGGATGGGTATAGATTTTATTTTAAAACTACTTACATTTGCTCACCTTTCCTTCTTCGTGAGCAAGCAAATGGTGGTTTTGCAACAATCGTCTTCCGCTAAGGACACATCCATTTTGGAAGGAACACTCAGCTCTTACCGGGTCTCTTTTAATAAAAGTAAAACTATATCTCACTTGTTTTGTAGGAAGACTAAGAGGCTTTGCTTAGAAACCCCAGTGAACAGAAAGAAATTCAGCAAAAATATGAGCCCATTTGTCTTCTGGCATCTTGGAAACTCACCCACTCAATTTGGGAAGCCGCACAGGACCGGCTGCGGCCCTGCTGCTGGTTTACAGCGCCTGGGAAACTAGCACTCGGGCCTCATCCCTGTGGAGGGAGCGTTGAGGCATTTTTTCACTCTGCTGACTTTCGCTTGTGTTCCCAGGGGGTTTTCTGGTTTCGTTTTTGTTTTCTAGAAAGCGACTCCACCGTGAGGTTCTAAAGAGCACGTGGACCTTCCTTCTTCAAGCACATTACCCCACGTGATGTTCTCGGCGTAAGGGACAGCAGACCCTCACGTCACCCAGTGCCACTCTGAGAGCAACCTCACCTGGAGATGCTGAAGAGGGAGGGCTTCTCTCTGTGTCTGTCTGTGTCTTTGTCTTTGTATCTGTCCGTCTGTGTCTTTGTGTCTGTGTGTATCTATGGCTCTGTCTGTCTGTCTGTCTCTCCCTCCTTTGTGGGTCGGCGGCCGCACCCTGCTGGCGCTCGCAGTCTGTAGATTCTGCTTCCGGGCAAAGCCACACACCCTCCTGGCCTGATCATTTCTTCCAGTTGCCCGCTTTTCTATTTCATTGCAGCTCTTCTTCTACGGGCTCTGGTTTTCAATAAAGTTTTTTAGTGAGATGTGAGAAATTGTCCTTTTGTTTCCGCCGTTGTTTGTGTGTCTCTTTGCCATTAGCACAGGGCCGTTTCAAACCATCATTTGGAAAGGTCAGTCATTTCCCTTCTATAGGCAGTTGAGCCCGACAATGGGCTAATGACACTTGGACAAGTCATATTAAAATTACATCCTGTATGATCATAAGCAGGTCTGAAGTACTAAGAGAAGAACTTAAGTAAGTGCCTTTCAGGAAAAAAAATACCACTGAAAATATTAGTTAAAATGTTAAAGTATATTAGCCAATTACACAAAATCCTTTTATATTGCCTTGCTTCATTTCAAACATGGCATGGGCTATTTTGTTTGTGAACTCAAGTGGAACAAAAAGCTACAGAATGCAATTTGTGTCAGGAACTGGACTACAGAAGGACAACTAATTCTAATTAGTACGAATTCCCCATAGGCCAGGGGGAGGCCAAGTGCAGGACCAACTGCCTAATGCTGTTTCTATCTTGCAACAGGTGGGCCAAGGCCTTCTAAAGGTTGTCATGGCAATAGCTAATGGTAGACCTTTGGCCGGACACCAGTAATTAATTGCAGGCATGTCCAGCCTTTGAATGTGATATCTTTTAATACAGTTCTGAAATAAAAGAAGCCTGGCTCTTCTAATTGGTTAAAATTCAAACAGCGGAAGGCTTTGCCAAGAACCCCTGCAGTATAATGCAAGTCCTATTTCAGCCTGTCTAACTTCGATGTTTTACCTCTTGCTACCCGAGGGATTGAAGAGAAAGGTATTCACTTGAAGTTAAGCTTCCGTCCGACGTGGACTCAAGAGCCAAACATTCACACAAGGCATCTAGGCTGTGTGTGAGGCCTTGAAGAAGCACACCTTTCCAAAATCTGACAGATCATCAAACCTGCTTATTCGGTTGCCTGCCCCTGAGTGTCACAGCCTGCTGGGCAACTATGGTTCAGGTGGTCATCTTCTTGACAGCCTATAACTTACTGAGAGAGTGGTCCCCATCTACTGCTTGGCTTGGGGATGTGGCCAAGGGCTGGGTAGAATAAGGGGGTGGCAAAAGAAGAGCTGTGCTCTGTGCCCCACAGTCTGCTGTTCGGCTGGGACCCAGGGTACCTCCTCCAGTACTTACAAGAAACTGTAAGGGAGGCCCAATTCCTGAATGGCTGGCTGCTTGGGAAATGGGGTATGGTATATTCTAAACAAAGTATCCAAGAATGGGGTAAAAAGATATGCTCCTTCTTCCCTTTAGGACTTGAAATCGTGCTATTGCACATCCTGGGACTGTAAAAAGAACAGCTACGCCGGGAATGACAGTTTCACAGAATGGCAGGCCTTATGCTAAGTATTCTGCTTTATTATTCTTTCTGCTTTAAGGAGCAGGGGACTGAAGCTTAGGGAAGTTGACTTGCCCATTGCCTGCTAGACAGTGATGGCAGAATCAGTATCAAAAACCAGGCCAGACTTAGAGAAATCTGTAAAAACAGGGGGGTTGTTTGTATTCACTTAGGGTTGAACCCAGCCCGGCCACCCTTTGTTTTCTTTTGTAGTGTTATAGTAGTTTGTATACTGTGGATTGCACCTGGGCTTCAGGAACACTAGGCAATTACCATTGGGCTACATCTCTAGCCTTCTGTTTTACTTTTTATTTTGACATAGGGTCTCATGAGATTTTACAGGCTAGACCTAACTCTATGTAGTTCTCAAAGACCTTGAACTTGCAAACTCCTGTGTTAGTGTTCCAAGTGGCTGGAATTACAGGCCCGTGCCACCTGGCCTGCCACCCATCTTCCCCTTTGAATTATTTGATTCAAAGCACGTTATATAGTCTTTGAACTTTGGTTCTGAATCCTGGCCTTTTGTTCTTGTACTAAGGCCCAATTTATTGAAATGATTTTTTTAAAGATACCTTTTATTAGATCCTTAGATTTTTACATTACAGGACTATTCCTGCATCTTCCCTTTTTGCTCAACATATATGGGTATGTAGTTATTAATTTCATTTTTTTCTAATGATAAATAAGTAACTAAACAAGGAAGGAACTGTTCTACTCCCTTACCACATGAGCCAAACCATATCCAGTGGCTTTTTTTTAATGTTTGATGTTTTAAAACAATCACATTTTAGTGAGGGAAAAAATCAGATTCGGTTCGTTCTGAGAAATAGATGTTTTTAAAGTCCTAGCTTCTAAACAAAATGCTGTTGAGTTATATATTTGTGTGGACTCACCTGTTTTCATTTGGAGTACAGCTTTTCCTGAGTAAATTCTTATAGCTTCACTGAGGGAGACTAATCTCCATAGAAGTATTCTAAGAAGAGCTCTATTCTTCAGGTGAGCCCTCAGAAACACTCATGCTTGTTATTTTCTGTGATCCAGTGAACAGGAAGTGTAAGTGGGAGGCAAATTTAGAGCATCTTTAGTAATTCTGTTCCTGAACAAAAGTCTTGGTAGAGTTCTTCGACCCTCTTCTCATGACAAGTGAATCTGGGACAGATTTTTGTGTTCAGAAATGACCTGTCCCTATGTTTTGTGAATACATGCTGCCTTTACTTAAACATGTTCAAAGTACCTACTTCCTGATGTTTATAAAGTCAGATAATAAGAGGCAAGACAAAAATGGAGATAGTTTTACTTCCCTCCTCCTTGTTAAAACACGCATAGAGTTTCTGGGATGTGGGTACAGCTAGAAACACTTTAAGATGCCGTGGCTCTGGTGGCTAGATTCCCCGTGGATTTATTTTTATCTAACAAGTGGATGGGAGATATTCTGAAGAGCAGTGACCTCCCCCATCCCACAACTGGAACTGCTTTACTAATAAAATGATTCTATCATGACCTCCCCAGATCTTTTGACGCATATTGCTTGGGTGGCACTAAAGGCTAAAGCAGGGCTCCGTTTGGCAACACATTTGCATAAGTTGAACTGAATGATCCCCGTGTGATTCCATGACTCCAGGCCTGGCCTGTCATCTCAGAAAACCCTGAGGTACTCAGCCCAAAGAGATCAAAACTCAAGAATTAACTAGTCTTCATAAAACGAGAACATCTCTAGGAACAGTAAAACAAATGATTATCATTTCTTCTTGGCGTTAGACTATGCCAAGCTAGAGAAAAACAGAGCTCTCAAACGTTGACAATCTGGTATATTGAAGTATGACCATTATTTTTTATTTTCCACATTTTTGGTCCAAAGACAGTTCTGAGTAATTGATTCCCATAATGAGCTATGGTTCGTTAGTCAATTTAATTTATAATTGAATTGGATAGATGTAACTCTGTGTAAAATTGTCTCTGAAGAATCTGTTTTGTTCGTCTGTTCAACTTCTGACAGGGATGGAAGAAAATCTAAATTATTCCCTCCTGCGACGGGGAAAAATTCAGAGTCTCAGCTTCCCTGGTGAAATTAAGAGAAAAAATATTTTTAATAGTTGCCATGCAAAACTATTATGGCTTTACTAAAATTTATACAAGCGTGTCAATTAACACATTCATGGCAAGGACAGCGGATTTGGGAATCTGTGTAAATGCCTGAGGCAAAGACCTCGCTGAGCCCCAGGAAGCTTCCTCATTTATTAGAATGAGCACCAGGTCTTCCGGCATCTATCATCATTGGTTATTGACAAAGATTGTCCTATTGCTACATAAATACACCAGGAAAACAATAGCTCTAATTCTGCAGGTGTTGTGCAATTACCACGACTTGTATTTTCTATACATTTTCAATAATGCTATAATTTGGGAAACAATTATTAAAATAACCATGTAGCATTTTCTTTTTTTTTTTCCCCGTTTGAAAGCCTGTCAGGAAAATTTGAACTTTAATTGTGAACGATAGGCTTCGTTTTCACTCAGATATTTTCTCCCTCTTCATGAAGCCCTTCACATTTAAAACTTTTACAGCCATCTTAGCACACACTCAAAACAAAGCCATAATTATGTAAAAAGAAATGTTTTACAGTTAATGCCATCTAAGACACTCACCAAGTGCCAAAATGCATAGGATTTTGGTAAAAGGCAATCTGTTCTTTGAGGATAATACATGCAAACTACTCTTGTGTGAAACCTGAGGCAGGAGGCAGGAATAGTATACTGCCTTTAGCTCACACCTATGGAACTCACTTTGATACTATGCCCAGAAGTCGGTTACAGGCTGGTATTTGAATGCAGTTTAATCATTTTTAGAAGCGAGGGGCCTTTCGGGTACTCTTGTTCCGTAAGACTTATCACATCTAAGAAAGATGAAGGCATGGCCTTTATTCTTTCTCGTTAACAATGGTAATGATCCCTAATGATGGCCCGTTGCATGAAATCCACTGACTGGGAAGGCAAGCTAGATGAAAACAGCTGTCCTTTCCCACTGTCAGACACCGCTCTTCTGTGGACAAAGAGATCATGGATTCCCGTCCCAGACTCCGATGGAGAAGGCATTATGTCACTGTGTGGCCACTGCCATTTTTATGGGCTTTAATCTAATCCCTTGCAAATGTTAAAAATATATATTTTACTTAGTTATAATGATATGAATAAATGAGGTTTAAGAAAGGCGGGCCAGGATATAAAGTTCAAATGTTACAGTTCTCAAGAGGTGAACCTTTTGTAGCTTCTCTTCTTTTCTGTGCCTGTCTGTTCTCGTTCCTTGTCCTTTGCAGGGTTTTAACTGTGTTTTTTTTAATTACTGACACAAGCAGGAGATGTTTCATTTGAAAAAAAAAATACTGTTCACAGGAGTCACATTCAAACTTAACTCCGCGACTGTAAAGGAAGGAGGAGTTGGCTTTATCGGGTAAATGAAATCAGCAGAGATCTCTGAAACCCATAATTGTAGCATTCCTCCTGGGAGATTTTCAGTGGGCTTCATCTTTTATGTAAGTCAGGTATGTAAAATGGATTGGAAGTGAGTCCGACAAAATATTCAAAGGCACATCAATCATTCATACACAATACCCGTTCAGTGAGGGCTGACTCCGGCACCCAGAGAAGCAGAATCACGGCAACTTATGCTGGGTGCCGGCAGAACCAGCTGTGATCAATCACCTCCTAACCAGCCCAACTTACGTTTTTGCTTTAGTCCTTAAACTCTTTGGAGTAGACTTTGAAAACTATTGTTTTGATCTAAAGTACTAGATCAATACCTATGATTAATAAGCATTCATTTCCCACTAAAGAGGACAATGGCCACTAGGGTCCTGAGCTGTTCTCATAGAGAAAAATATTGGGTGGAGTAGGAGATCATTCATACGTCAGATTTTAGAGGGGTGGTGTTTTGAGCATCTCTTTGGAGATGCCCCTTTATCCAAGATAGCTGTTTCTTCCCAGTAAATGCTTCAGAACCTTGTATACTGATGGGTTCCGTAGTTTCAGTCCGCAGTCAATAAAAATGGAAAGCATTATTTATTGATGATTTGGCCTTGTGAAATTTTATGAGGTGCCTTGTTATAAAAACACATTATAAAGCGTGGGCAAACATTGCAAATGGTACTAATGATATAAAGGGTGGGCGATACAGGGTTCTATGCCTGGGCCCATGCTCGCCGGAAGTTGTGTGAACACTTAAGGGGTCCTGCTTATACCTCATGGCACTTTGGAAAGAGGAGAGACTCTAATACCAGTGACAAGATTAACACCAGGGGCAGTACAAAATCAGTCTTCTGTTACTAGTCTCTGGCTTTCACACTAACAACTTTAACCAGTTCATCCATGCAGGAGGCCATGGCTTATATTTGACTGACTGCATTCAGAATTCCTACTACAGTTTTTTTTTTTATTTTTATTTTTTTTTGCATTGACAACTTTATTGAGAGACTGTTTAATGGAGTGGTTGCTTCACTGCCCGATGATGGTCCCCTGATTTCCATTAATTGAGGAGACTGGCTTCCATTTCAGTAGAGGCTAGCCTGAATGAGAGCTGCTTGAGACATGGGCATGACAGTGAATGCACCATCAGGCAGAGTTGAGAATTTCCCCCTTTGAAACTTTTCAGAGAAAAAGGAAATCCTCAGTCCTTGTACCTTTTTAAGTACTTTCAACTGAGCACCCGTGATAAAGAAAAAAAAAGAATTTCTTTGAGCACACACTTATCCACATCACCCTCAAATACATGAGTTGTGCACTAGCACATGAACATATATGTATATACATGTGTATGTGTATTTGTATATATATATATATGTATATATAAATATATACATATATATATATATATTTAACTGCTTCACTAACAATATCCTAAGCATAATTTGATCATGAATGATCATGAAGCAGGATATCTTTTAAACTTTTTAAAAATTATTTTTGGTTGATTCGTTGTCAAAATATTTTAGTGTTCTTATTAGGGAAGAGAAAAAGCAAGAAGGGGAGCAGAGATGGGGGATGAATATGACCCAAATATGTTATGTGTACATATTAAAATGTCACAGTGAATTCCACGTTTGTGCAGTTACTAGATGCTAGGTTGATAAACTGAGTTTAGCAATGTGGGCTTGAAGGACTGGAAGCTTGAGCTTATGCTTCTGGTGTCGTGTTTAGTCTGTAAAGGCCTTGCAGTCTGTGCTAACTTCCATCTTCAGGCTCAAAGAAGATTTAAAACTTAAGATGTCGATTTTGTGAACTAAGGTAACTGAAGTTACATAATAACCCATGAACCCATTTTAGTGGTTCAAGGGACTTGCAGGCATTTGGGGATATACTAACACCCCCTCTCCTCAGGGTGCAAGGGTTATCTCTGCACTTAAAGCTTTCTGATGTATGCGCTGTGATGGACACTAGTGCTAACACAGGGGATAAATATAGCTACAGCTGACTTTGTGCATGAATATAAGTGAGTACTCCATTGTTTCTGCACAACAAGGCTCATCTCCTGCTGCTTGTTTTGGAGGTCTCTGTGCTAGAGTACTAGGGAGACATTCAGATGCTCTCTGGAGAGTCTCACCTGATAGGAACGTGCATGAGCCTCATGGCCTCATGGTATCAGTCTAGAACAGCACTCCCATACTCTGGCTTTCTCTGCAGCACATAGGAAGAGGAGGAACATTTCTGTTCACTCACTCTGCATTTACCAAGAGTGATCTGTAAGCTTTAGGGTTCAATGTATCTGTCGGTATGGAATGTGAAACCTAATGGAAAAGCACAGACAGAAACTGATTGGATGTGCTATGTTATGATGCATGCACAGGAGGAAACAGTCACCGGGATGTGTCAAGCCGTCTAAGGAAAGCTCCTCACAGGAAGTGATGTGGGAGTTGAGACCTTCAAAATAAATAGGAGAGGTCCAAAGATCAGAGAGATTAAGTGTCTTGCAAAAACTGAAGGATGTTCTTGATGGCTGGCTACATGGACAGAACCGAGTAGGCAATTAGGCAAAGAAGAGAGGCCACATTGAACAAGGTTTGGTGTGTTCTGTCAGGGCTTTCACTTCATTCCGAGACCTATGCACAACAGAGACATTTCAGTGTGGGACAGACACGGGTAGAACTCCAGTACAGAAGGCATTTATGATAATGTCAGCACATGCTAAGTAATCAGGATGTGTAAGCTTGGATTAACATTATCGTCAATATGAATATCATCATCCAAATTTATTGGTTATCACTATTACTATCATATTTGTGGAGTGATCCTTCTAGTTTCAATCTGGAGAAGACTGAAGGTACAGTACATTTTTTTCCCCCAAGTTCTTTGTTCTTGGAAATTTCTCCTTACTTCCTCAGACTTGTCCAGCCTGTTAGTAGTGAATCTTTTGGTAAAGAGTCTTACAGCACTGGACTTTGTCTATATATTTATTTAGACTTGAAGGGACCTAAGTGAGGAAAGGTCAGACCTAGAGGTGACCCTAGAGGAAGCAGGGATGGATAGAATTTGGAGAAATGTTGCCAGAGAGCTTTCACTGTGTAGGAGCACATATTTCATGTGGAAGGCATCTCAAAGGGGGCCAGTTAGGTACACACACTGAATAAATACCTCTTAACTGACCTAGTTTTCGTTTTAACCTAAGAAATCTTCCCACTGCTGGATGGCTGGCCTTTCTATCATTGGCTTACTATTTTTTTCCTATATGAAAATTTTTGGCTTCACCCTTTTCCTTTGAGTTGTAGGTGCATGTGCTTGTGTGAGTTAAGTTTATTTACTTGCAAGGTCAAATGTTTGGCTTGCCTCACTAGAGCCATCAAAAGCAATAACCTTCTATTTTAGAAACTGTGTTTTGCATGATTTGAGTGTGGTTACACTGCCTTAACTTAATCCTCCACCAAGGTGTAATTCTTCATTGAGCAATAGGCATCGAATGTATCTTTAGATTGTGTAAACATTAATGAACGTTTTGCCCACGGTGTTGTTGGCCATACTGAAGACAGTTTGTTTGTGCCATCTGTATCTGTGTAGAAAATTTAAAGAGGTTATCTTCCCTCGATGTCATCAGACACCATTTTGTTGAAGGGAATCAACCCCAGGTTTTCCAGCCAATTGTTAGTCTTGGATCAAAAAGTATCCAAAAGAACACAGATGTGGAGTTTCACGTTCAGCGGGAGGATTGGAAGGAGAGGAAATTATGCAGGGGGTCAGGAGATGGCTCCTCCAGTGGAATGCCAGCTGGGTAAGCATGAGGACCCTGTCTGCAGGCCTGCATGCGTGTCAACGCTGGGCATAGTGGCACCTATCTGTAACTCTGACGCAGGGAAGCGGGGAATGGAAGGATCCCTGGGGCTTATCGGCCTGCCATCTCAGCTTGATTCAGCAAGGTTCAGTGAGGGGCCCTGTCTCAAAAATAAAAACAAAACCAAGGTGGTGAGTGATACCTGATGGCGATCTCTGGCCTCCATCTGCCTGTGCACAGACATTGCGTGTACTACACACAATATAGAAACACACATATCATGAAATAGAGGTCGGAAAACTATCGTAAATGGTCAGGGGAATCAACAGAAGCCAGATATGCAAAGGAAAAGACACTGGGTGTTGAGATAAAGGACAAAGGGATGGATGCAGAAAAAGCCTAGCTGTGTTTTAGGCACTCCATCACACACAGAAACGGGTGGCTTATTCTCGTTCCTGGACACACTGTTGCCTGCTGTGCAGAAATTAAACATCGCACGAAGCAGGTATTTAGAATGCCCATCAGAACAAAAGATTAAAAACTGTAAATCTTGGGCTCATGAGGCCTAGGCGGAACCTGGCAAACCGCCTGTTCCGTATAGCCTTCTCCCAGCTGAAGACACAAACTCCACAATAGCCAGGCAAATACCAAGCACCAATTTGGCAAGGAAATCATTTGTTTTATTTCTCTTTCTTGCCCGAAAGGAACTGATACCTCAATCCTCTCTTTTTTTGTGGCTTATTTTCAAAGCACAGAACCCAAGAGTGAAAGAAAAGAGTGAAAGAAAAAAAAAAGTGAAGGAAACAATGTTTTTGAGTCAGAAGGGAGCCTTTTCTGGTTATGCAGGGGTATCCCCATGGAGATGTGGGGAGAAACTCTTTGTCGTGGGGCAGATCACCTGGACCTGGTCAAATTTCAGGTGCAGAATTCAGCCACCGCAATTTCTTGATTGCGATAAGAAATGATTTTGTTCCAAATAAACAGCATGCCTCCCTCCCCAGTCTGTGATCTGCTTAGCAAGCCTGAAAATGCAGAGGAGAGGAAGACATAATTTAAAGTGGGTATTTGAAAACTAAGGGTATATAATTTGGAAGAGCTGTTTTTGCGTGTGTGTGTGTGTGTGTACTTTGTCAAGTTATAGCTTATCTTTGACTTTTATGTGTGCTTTCCCTTTTGGGTGCATTTTCATCCAATACCGTTGCAGATTTATACATGTAATATAACCGTGAGAATGATGAATGGTGAGCAATACTGGGATTGTTGGTGCTATCCATTTACAATAATAAAAAGTTAAACAGACAAAATGTAATGATAATAGTAAACAAAAAACACCCATGCTTTTCTAACTTTTCATTCCTGACTTTTCTATCTCTGGCGTTTGGCTGTTTTAAACCCTTTGTCCTTTCATCTTTACTTCCATGTTTTCCTTCCTGTTGTGTTTCTCTAGGTTTCTTACTCCTCAAACATTTTCTCTTACTTTTATATTTGTTATAATCTTTAAAATAATTACAAGTGTGTGCGTGAGGAGAGAGAGTGCAAGAGAATGAGACACAGAGAAATAGACACACACACACACACACACACACACACACACACACACACACCTGTGTGTGTGTTTGTGTGGAGAGAAAGAAAGAAGACACAGAGAGATAGAAAGATACACACTCATCACGTGTGTGTGTGTGTGTGTGTGTGTGTGTGTGTGTGTGTAGGGAGTGGGCAAAGAGAGGAGAGGAAGGGAGAAAGACAGAGACAGACAGACAGACAGACAGACAGACTCATTATGTAGTCCTGGCTGTCCTGTAACTTGCTGTGTAGACTACACTGTCCTTGAGCTCATAACGGTCTTCTTGCCTCTGAAAAGCTGGGAGTAAAAGCCTGTGCCACAGTGATGGCCATTTTATTTTTTGGAAACAGTTTATCAGTGTATCTGGAGCTCACCAACTCACCGTGGACCAACAAGCTCTGTTAAGATCTACCTCTCCCCCCCCCCACCACACTAGATTACACGTGAGAGCCTCCCTGCCCTCCCTTTCCTATGCGGATGCTGGCGATTCAAAGTTCAGGTCTCCTTGCTGACTAATCGGTCCCCTCAGACCCACTGTTGGCACTCTCATTAGCCATTCTTCTTTCTACTTTCCACTTCATCTTTTTCTTCCTTTTGTCCTTTTCTCCACTATATTTTTCATATATGTCAATATTTCTTTAATACCTCCTTGCTCATTTTGTTTCTTTCCTGTAAAATGTGCTCCATTGTAGGGGCTAACATGGAAATGCTACAGTGTAACTTGTGTTTGTTCTTGGAACTCTAAAAACACAAGAAAAGTACAAGGGACAATAATTCGTGAGAACATTATATCTGTAAATATATCATGCAGTAGTAGAGCAAGGCTCTGGCTCAGTTGACTCACTCTCTGAGAAATGTGTGGACACTGGACCTTGGACCTGAGTGTCTTGCAGGAACCCTCAGATCATAACTGTGTTATTTTATCCCAGTCCATAAATATCCCAGAATTCTATTAGAATCTGCCAACTCTTTTGTGTTCATCGAATGCACTTAGTCTCAGAATGCTGTGCATGTGGTTTTGCAGACTTTCAGTCGGTGCTGCAGATGGGCTACTAGTCGTCAGCCTCTGTAAGGACATGGTAAAGGTGGGTGTATGTTAGAGCAAGGAGCTGGCGCAAATCCAATCAGAGTATCTGATTTCAGACCCCAAATCAGATACCCCCCTCAAAGCATTAGCAGAGGTACTCAGCAAATTATTAGGCTTATTTGGGAAACCAAATGAATATAAGGTCTACCATGAAGCCACTGATCTTAGTTAAAAAGTAATAGGTAGTGGGGCATAGAGATTGCTAAATCAATAGCAGACTACTAGAGTCTCTTTTATTTTTAAATTTTGGATTGGAAAAGCTACTGTATTCACTGTCTAAAAACTCTTCTGGTGTGTGTTTTTACCTCATGTAGAGTACTGTGTGGTTGAAATTTATCTTTGCCACTCAAGTTCATTTTGACTCTGTTGTAGGCACTGTTTCTAACCCCTCCACACAGACATGAAGGAGTATATTGTCTGTGATGTGTACATTTCCGAAGCAGCATCATAATTTCAGGCACAGCTCTGTTAGCTTTGGCTCCATCATGAAGCTTCTGCTATGACACTTGACTGTAGACCTGTTCTGCCCTGTGTGACTTCCTCACTCCACAATACAGAGCTAGAAGTACCTATCCGCGTGTGGGATAGCTCACACTTCAGACAGAGAGAAAACTGCAGAGAGATGGAGACAAGAGTTGTGAAGTCCTTCAAATTTCCACCCACAAAGCTAAACTTGATGTGAGCTCTCATTTAATTGGCCAGACAAAGTCACATGATCAAGACTGAGCCTAGGTAGATAGAGTTCACGTCTCCTAAGAAAGGAGCTGTAGTTGCATGGCAACAGATGAAGCAGAGAATATTCTTACAGAGAAAGGGAGAGAATGACAGGGACAATATGATTTCCATACATAATAAAAGCTATTGAAATAAATTATAGCCAGGAGAATAAAATTATTAGTATATTCTCTTGAGAATGAATAGACAGGAGATAGTTTTAAGAACTTTTTCTTTGTGTAGTTTTCTCACCAAGATCCTCCCATTGATAAGTGGAGTTGCATAACATTATCAGATTAAGTACTTAGCATTAATGCAATACAATAGTTAAATACATGACTATGAAGTGGCTAAAGGTCAAAGAAGGATGATACCAGAAGAATTATAGAGTGATTTCTTTTGCTCTAAGATCCAGAGAAAACTTGAAGTTCTTCAAGACTCCAAATTGTGCCATTCCAAAGCTAATATTCCATTTTCTAGAATTACCATGGAATGGAGAATATATAATATATAGATTGTCTTTTTAAGTAATATATGTCAACCTTCACTCAGAAAAGGGCAACAGTTCACATAGTTTTTGATAAATGTGGTTGAAAAAGATTCAGGACCTCACTGAGCTTTCTCTGACTATCCTGTCAAGAACATTTGCTACAGCCCAAGATTCCATGTCTTTAAGTAGTTAGCACACTCTGCTCATGTGTTCTTGGCAGAATCGTTCTCTTCTTCCAGAATCCATGAAGACTGGGTTTTGCCATAGGCTGGGAACTTGTGTTTGTTGAGGGACTCAGAGCATTTGCAGACAGGGAGGCTGAGAAGTCTCAACAATGAGCAGATTAGATTTGATAAAAGGAAATGGCCAACTGGTCTAAATTCTTGTGGAACATCATGTGTTCTCTGAGAAACAAGAAGCGAGATGCCAGATCAACAAAGGTTTCAACAACTCATTTTTCCAGTGGAAGGAAACTTACTCATCTCAGATCCATATTGCAATTACATAATTATATTTCTTTATTGCTAGCCCATTATCTATGACATATCTATATTTAAATTATTCAGCTTATGCTCAATAATTTTATTACATGACATGCTAAATTATTTAGCTGTTTATTTAAGAACTAGCTGAATTTACGAAATTATTTTCAGTTTGGTAAAGAAAGTTTGAAATGGGTAAGGCTTAAATAACATTCATTATGTGTCTGGGTAGTCAGAGAAGGATGCCGCAAGGTGAATAATTTCCATTCCAGAGATTTTTTTTTGAGCTGCTTTAGCTGGTTTCCACTTGCACACAGGCTTGTATACAATAAGTACTCAGTAAATATTTACTGACTTGACATCGGAAAGTTAAGGGCAGGTATGGGGCTAGGTCAGAAAGCCTAACTCATACCCAGTCAGAAATCCAGACTGATCACCAACTGAATATGTCTGAAGAACTCATTAAAACCCAGGGGAAATGCAGAAGAACATTCCTCCCCTACTCCATTACTCTGTGGGAAATAGAAATGAAATAGATCATTTACATAACGGCATAATGTGCCTAGATATAACAGATTATTTGCATAACTGCATAATGCCACTAATCAGGGAAAAAGCCTTAAATATTTCTGGGATATGAACATACAGAATTATATAAGGTATGCATATCAACCAATAATCAGTGCCTTCTCTTTTTTTTGCAACCCATGTCCTGATAAGGAGCAACAACATCCACAGAACAAATGAGCCTCCCTGACACTAGGGACTGAGAACTGGGCATGCCGGGGAGAGGCCAGGCTGTGCCATCTGAGCTCAGTTTCTCCAGACCAGTTGTCTTGCATCATGAGCAACTAGTAGAGACCTGTGCTCATGAAAACACCAAGGCAAAGCCCCTTGAAAGTAATTTTCAGGTGAGTAAGGAGGAAGGAAAGGCTAGGCTGTTCGCTGGTATCAGTGCTTTTCCTGTCCTGTTAATAATGATAGCATTTCAAGACACTAGCCAGATAAGAGGGGGAAAAAAAGGCTATGCAGTTTAGTGATAATAATCTTTTTTCTCCCATAATCAGAGTAGCTACACTCTGTTATATATTTATCTCAGCGCTAAGGTTCCTGAATGTGTATAACTCCACGGAGTTCATTTATATTTTTAATGTATCTCAGATTCATTTCAGATCCTGATTTCCCAGCACAAACTAAAGTAACAAATATATAATTATTCTCATAAATAACTCAGCACCTTACATTTCAAGCGCGTTTTCCCACAAGGCACAAGTGCCCTATATTAAATTCTTTTAAGTGTAAGTTGATTAAGGTAAAAATTAGTTGTTATTACCTCATGGACATTTTCGTTTTAGGAGCAATTCATAGTCAGGTCTACACCAAGTCCATTTGTTGCTGCCCACAGGTATAATCATCAGGAAAATTAATAATCATGTTCAGTGTGACTATAAATCATTGTGGTTTAGGCAATTAATTTCTGTAGAAAAATGAAGGATCTATAAGCATTATTAAAGTGCAAAGTACATACTGTAGACACCAGGATCCAAAGTCGTGTTGAGAATGCAGGGTGTCTAGTTTCAGTGTGTTATTGTGGGGTCATCCGAGGAGGCAGGGGCACTGACGATCCTCAGTAAATAATGTGGTGACTTTTAGCAGTTTATAAATGCAGTTTCCAGTGAATGCGGTATTCAGTCTCTAAGTCAGATGAAGTGGAAAGAGTCGCTCATTTTTAATAAAGGCCGAGAGAACCAATAGAAGCAAATGAACAGGGGGGTATTTGACTGAGCCCACAGTCATGGCTTGGCAAATATCCCAAGAGCCAGAGTCCAAGGAATGCTGTTTACCAAATTATTTCCTGTAAGACTTCTTTGACTCTGGTCTATCTGGTCAGTGTGCAAAGTCAGACCCGAGAGACAAAGTTCCCTAGTGAAATGTCTAGACAGTAGCGTCTACTCGTGAATGAAAGGGTGGGCACAGACCATCGCCTCGTCACTTATTTTCCCATTCAACCTTCACAATGTCAAGTATGTATGATTATGTTAATAGATGAGAAAATATGCTCCTGGTGCTCAAGCAGTCTCTGAAATAAAGGTCAGAGGATATGGTAGTCTTAATTTCAGTCTTAGCTGATCTCCAAAGTTTAACGCTTGCTTTCCAAATCTCACTCTTTTATCTACCCTTTGCTTCCTCTTTTTTATCCGTCTCTTTATGTTTCTGTGATATGGCTTTCTTTCTCTGATGTTTGCCTCAATCTTTATGTTTTTTGCCTGCTGTGTCTCCAGAGCCCTATGATGCCCTTGGGCATTTCACAGTCAGCTAACAGTCCTTGGGCTCAGAGCTCTGCAATGGTGGCATTGGTGGATGTGACAATTGTAAGAAGGATTTATTTCTCTTCCTGGTTTTAGGCACTATGACTTTACCAACTTTGCCTTAGCACATGCTTCTCTTGTCCCACCACAGCCAACTTTATTAGTTTCTATTCTAAGAAGGCCATATCTCAGCTTTATTCGTGTATTGTATTTTCTGAGGCAGGCTAAGAAAAGGAGGGAGAAAGAGAGCCAAGGGAGCAGAAGGAAAAGAATAGGAAAGAGGAAGGAAAAGGTTGCAGAATGACCAGAAGATTCACCATAGATTCCCTTAAGTAGCAAACTAATTTTAAGCCAGAATGTTATTTGATTTGTGTGCCTTTCCGGAATTGTTCGTGGCATAACGTGAGCCACACCCAACGGCAGTTATCCAGCATCCCATCTTACAGAACACAGTGCACGGCTAACCCCACTTGACTCTGGACAATGGTCTTATATCTGTCACACAGGGAAGGGTCTGAAAGGCTAGGGGCAGAGTAAGTGACTTATTTCAGCTACACAGCTACACAGCTACACAGTGAAAGAGGAGGGCAGGAGCTCAAACTCAGTTCTTGTGACTCCTTAGCCATGGCTTCTTCAATGGAGACAACCAACTTCTCCTCTGAGATTGGCATCCCCGTTCGGTGAGACATTAACTCAGCTTGTGTGCTCTTATTTCTGTGGAATTTGCTCCAGTTAATGGGGTCGGAACTCTCCCCATTACTCAATCTGATGGATGCTGCCCAATCTCACTTACCTGATGACTTCAGGCCTTAGCACCTGAGTCACACCTTTCTCTTCAAATTCCTTCGTTTCCAGACATCTTTTGCTTTCTTCTTTCTCCTTTCTTTATCTCAGATAATTCTTTCTCTTTCTTTGGGTGGTTCACCTTTCTCTGCCCATGTATTTAAATGATAAATTTTTGGTCCGTTTCTATGTAAGCATCTTAACCATGAAGTCATCCCCCTAAAGAATCAGACGTTGCTCTGTGTTGATCTTGAACGTTTGTATATTCACACCTAGGGTCTAGATGTCTCCTTTTATCTCCATGTCCATAGTTTCAATTCCTAAATAGATATATCTATTGTAACGTTAAACAGGCAAACAATTAGACAGGGATAAAACCCAGTTTTATCCCCGAATTAGATTTCTCATCTTCACAAAGTGGTTTTTCTATTGCCTTCCCACCTTAGTTAACAGAGACAGCAGCGAGGGCCCGATAACTCAGCCGTCAACCAAGATGCCTTAGCAAGTTCTGCTGGATCTACATTCTCCCCCGCATCTATCCCTTCTTCTGTACCCTCACTGAAGTTTATTTCGCCCGTGTCTTCATTGCTTATACTCTGATTGCTGCAATAGCTGTTTAACCATTTATCGTGCAGCAGAATCTCATCCGTACAATGTAACCACAGTAGAGATATGAGTTCCTGGCTATAAGGGCACCTAGTTCCTTTCTCATCTTCTGTGCCTAATCAAGAAGGTGCACCAGGGATGTGAGGAACATAACATAGCATAGCATAGGGGGATGTAACCTAATGTAACATCACGAGACACTTCCCATCTCTATCCAGAGTGGATTTCCCACCCACAGCCTGAGCCCAAGTCAGCCTCTCTAGACCCAGTTCCCATGGTCCACAATCACTTCACCCCCTTGTCTTTCTTTTCAGCACACCGTACTTCTAAGCATTATAATGGTTTCCTGCTTTCTTTATTGATCCTCCCCTCTATTATATACTTCAGAAGTCAAGAGATCCTCTCATCTTTACTGCAAGGTCAGGGCTGTGAAAAGTATGAGCGTGGCATATGTATGTCGTTTGGTACCTCTGCAGAGACAGCAGGCACAATTAAACGGCATTGTTGAAGAGCGAATAAAAGGACCATTAACTAAAGTGTGTTCAAACTTTAGGAAGAAAAGGGCACAGGGCGACTCAGGTAATACTGGAAAGGAACACATATCACCTCTTGGCTCATGGGGTTAGAAGGAGACTTAGCAGGTTGGGTAAACAGGACGGGCAGGAAAAGCTTACAGGAAGTTAGTGTGACAGAGATGGGCAGCCTCCTGTGAGAAGCAAGCTAGAGGGGGGAGCTGGGAGGAGATACGCCGACCTCCTGCCTCTCAGTTATCTCGGTTAGTCTGATGGAGACCAGGCAGTGAGAGATCATGTCAAGCAGGGTCTGTGGTCCTCAAAGATCAGCCTCCCAGGCAGGGCAAGGTGGAGAAGGTTGGAGCAGATGTGGAGAGGCATTTGGAAGTTCTCAGTGTCTAGGTTGGTGAAAGTGAAGGAATCAAGGAATGAGCGACCATCCCAACTGTATCCTAATGCACATAAAAAGGACGTGCCACTCCTTTTTAACTCCTTTTAAACTCCTTTTCTTTAACAATGAATATAACAACTTGGGTCCTTTTTTTGTGGCACCTGATTTCTGTCTTCTTGGTTTTCTTTGTTTATATTAAGTTTCCTGCCTTCCAAAGAGAATCCTTATGTAGTTAACAGTTACTTCATTTGGACTTCTGCAATAATTTGAGATGAATTTATTTACAGTTATCCCTGTATTGTATTATTTAAATTTCTGTTATGATTGTCCTTGAGAGCAAGGACTATGGATTTATTTATTACAAAACTCCAGTATCTCAACAATGCACAGTGCAGAGTATTTAATGAGAGAATAATTAATGAATGAACGGGCAAGAAAAAGGAGCTTATTCAGGGTAATCACAGTTTACTGGGTTCTATAGAATCTGAAGAATATAACACTTGAGTTTTAGAATTCTGAAAGTGAAGTCTTTTTCTTCTTCTTCTTCTTCTTCTTCTTCTTCTTCTTCTTCTTCTTCTTCTTCTTCTTCTTCTTCTTC